>NC_090937.1:424181670-424484701 GCF_040938575.1 Ambystoma mexicanum | reverse complement strand
GAGTATGGGACCCTTTGGTGGATAACATTTCACGCTGCATCAATGCGAGGGTTTTGGACAAAGCTCAACATGGCCAGGTTGCCCCTTTCCTAACAAAGCCAAAGCGCCCGTGGACCCCGGGTGCACAGAGGCAATTGGCAGAACACGCTATTGTTGTCTCCTATGCATATGGGGGCCAGCCTTAATTCTCACCCGATCATCCGCAGTTTCAATGAAAGCTACTGTGCACCCGAAGAAGGCTGACAATACAAGGATATTTTTTGATATTTTTAAACAGCTAGAGAAACCGAAAGCCCTGGAGAGGCTGTTTTCACCAAATAACGAGGATTGCACTAGAGTGCAACAATCCTTCCAGGACGGAGTAATATTAAAAAGAGCCCAAACAATGAGGAGCCCCATGTTAAGGATGCTAAGGAAACATATGAGGAGCAGCTGGGATGCTTTAATGTTAAGCCAATATCTATCTTAGACATGAAGATGATGCTAAAATGCATGCAACCCACCTCATGTTGCAGTGATTTGCTGCCATTAAAACTCATCCGAGGGAACATCAAAATCTTCACCCCATTCCTTTGGCAATTTGTCATCGCATTGTGTCTCTACAATATAGTGCCTAAAGAGTTGAACGATGTGGTAGTAATGCCTCTTCTTAAGAAACCAGGTCCGACGGCGCAAGAGAACACTCGGAAGACCGTACTCCGGCCGAATACGGCATGAATATATAACGGGAAACCAAGTTGGACATTTGCAATTACGTGCGACAAAATTACTGACCATTCAGGAAATTGATTTCCAGTCAATAACGAACTCTGGACTACAAATGTGACTTACATATTTACGCCAAAAGAAAGCACAAGATCTAAAGACGTTAGGCATAACTACACCGAAGACTCTCTCTGACAACAAAGATTGCCGATTGAATATGTCAATTGTATCAACCAGTATCAACCATTATTAACTTTACGCCCTGATGACGACCTAGATAGGTTGAAACACGTGTTGGCGAGGCGAAAACACATTTCTTTCTTTTTGAATGCATATTTAGCACATATGTCAAGTGAGACCAAGTTTATCCTATGTATGATTTATTGATTACCAAAACGTGGTTCTTCAGCCTTTTCTTTGTATGCAAACAATACTTTTGCATTTATGTTGAATTGAAATACAGGAATCTTACTCTTTAAACACTTACCAGGTGTCTCTCATATTTACTTATTTCTAAACTTCAAACTCTATTCAAACTAATGTCACATAGATGAGGTATATGTATGTTTGAGCGCAGTCTGTGAGGTTAGCATCGTTTTAAAGCTTTTCTTAAGAAACCAGGACTAAATCCAACAGTCCCTTCTAATTTGAGACGATTACTAATACCCCGTTCCTACATAAAATTGTAGACAAAATAGTGGCTACACAAATGCAGGACCATCAGGAAATATCAGAATCTCTGCACGCAAAACAGTTAGGGTTCAGGTGGAAACGTGGGATGGAAACAGCACTACTTGATCTGCAAACTCAAATATTAGGTACTATTGAGGAAAGTAAAGCCAGGATGCTAATCCTCTTGTCTTGGACTTATATGCAGCATTCAATTTACTTGACCACAGATGCCTACTGCAAAGATTGTCAGATGCAGGAAACTAGTCCAGCAACACCATCAAATGGCTGAAATCATTTCTGAGTGACATAACTACACAGATTGGCTGGGGAGACGCTACCTCAGAATCAATTCAAATAGAATATGGTGTACCACAAGGTGTGGGCTTGTCACTCACGCTTTGTAACATCTCTCTAAAGCCACTATGTGACCAGATGGAACAGATGTGCCTCGTCTTTACTAATTATGCAGACAACATCCAACCGGTGATGACCATTAGTGCATCATATGAAAAAGACACAGAAAAGATGAATACCATATATGGCTCTATTAAGAATGGGATGGAGAATAGCTGGATATGTCTGAACAGTTCAAAAACTGCCCTTATGGTATTTGGTTTAGCAGATGCCAGGGCTAAATTGGGGCCAGAACATGTTGTTTTTGATTTGGAGGGAAGCTCAATCCCTGTGTCAGATAATGTCAAAATTTTAGGGAGCCACATAGATGCTTCAGTGGGGGCCACAGCCCATGTTAATGGTGTTGTGAATAACTCACAATATTATCTTAGAGCCACTGGTGATGTGTACAAACTGTGAAACAATAGTAGGAGCTATGGAAATTACAAGGCTGGACTACTGTCCTGTTGGTAGGGGATAGCAAAGAATGTCTACAGGGACTGCAAATAGTGCAAAATGGTGTTGTGAGAATTGAATGTAACATCTCAAGAAGAGATCACATCACGAAGGTGCAAAACAAACTGCATTGGCTCCCTGTGACTGCTAGTGTACATTTGAAAGTCCTCACTCTAATCCACACATGTATTTACGCGGAAGCTCTTAGATACTTGAAGCAAAGGCAAATCATTACGCTCAAGAATTACACAATGCCTCTCGATCCCAAGAGTAAAAAGAACAAGGGGAAATGGAAGATCATTTCCTGTTCCAGCAAAGAAGGCGAAGGCATGGAATGAATTGCCAGTAAAATTAAGGCAGGAGAGAAAATGGGACACTTTCAAGAAGAGTTGAAAACCCTGCTATTTAAATAAACTGCCAGCTATTTGCTTACCAGCTACATGTCAGTCCCTTCTCAGAAATGTCCACATGTCTATGTCGCGCCATGATTCCTAAGGGCTATGACGTGGTAGAAATAAATAAATAAATAAACAAACAAACAAACAAACAAATAAATAAATAAATAAATAAATAAATAAATAAATACATACATAAATATATAACGTACTGAGAAGTCACACAGGATGGTACTTTCATCTGAGCGGCCAGAAAAAAGATGTTCAGTTTCCCACCAATTGTTTATAACACTATCCCTCTGCAAGCTCTCTTGGTCAGCTAGGTGCCAAGTTAGTCTGTGCTTTTGGCCATCAAGAGGCACCTCAGGCTGATACAGCAGACCCGGCAATAAAAGCTTATCCTGTAGTTGGACCTCAAGCCTAAAAGGGAAATGAGTGCTACATATATCGACCAGCACTTTAAACCTAGCAACACAATCCTGACATTTTAATGGAAGGCATAGGTAGTCAATAGTGGAATGCCCTGATGCTAAGAATAAGGTGAAATTCCACGGGATATCATCTGGGAAATGGCCATTGGCCGAATGGAGTCCCAACCATAGAAACGATTCCATAGCCTGAGCCCTTCCACACAAGTTCTGACATGCCTCATAACGGGAGTCAAAATCCCTGACAGGTCATCCTCATCAGAGTCAAACATGGCAGTTCCCAGGCCGCCCCCAGTGTGGCATTAAAGCCCCTTTTCCCCCAGGATAAGAAAGAAAGCTTTTGTCACAACCCAGTGAGCCAAGCCCTCCATTACGGAGGCTAATAAAGAAAGACAGCTCTTAGTGAACTGTACATGTGGGCTGTTATAAACATTAGCCACCAAGACATCATTCGAGTCTGCCCTATGGGTTCTTACTGCTTGCAAGAAAGGACAGGAGCCCTCTAAGGGGGAGAATTAAATGGCAAGATGGGTTTTAACTAAAATACACAGCCCACTGTTGCAGTGCCCCTTTGTGTTTTTCTGCACTGCTACTGAATAGGCCACAAACCCATTAACAGCTACCTCCTCCTCCGCCCATGTTTTCTCTAATAGGACAATATCAGACCTCTCAAAAAGTAACAGGGTCTCTGGACTACCCAATCTGGATTTAATGCCAGACACATTCCAAGAGACAATTACCAATGATACATCTTGCTGAAGACCTTTTGTTTGAACAAACCTACCATTTGGCAGACCACCATCCACATTCTGTTTCCTCCATAGCAGCCCTTCTCCTTTGTCACTGCCTTCCTTTATAGCAGTCTTCTTTTATCACAGCCCTTCTCTTTACTCACAGTCCTTCTCCTTCCTCGCTGTTCTCCTTCATCACACACCCTCCATTCTGTAAAATTATGTTTCTTTCACCACAATCATTCTTCATATTCCTTCTTCTTTAACACAGCCTTTGCCCTTCTTCTTTGCAAGCCCTTACCCTACATCATACTCTTTCTCATTCTTCTTTGTCACAACCCTTCACCACTGCCGTTCTCCTTCATCACTATGCTCCGTCATCACAGTGTTTCTTCATAATTACATTCCTTTATCACAGTCCTTCTAATTCAACACATCATTTTGCTGCAGTCCTTCTCCTTCATCACAGTAATGTATCCGTCTTTCTCCTTTTCCTTCATAACAGTATTTCTTCTTAATCACAGTCTTTCATCACAATTCCTCTCCCTCTGCACAGAACCTTTCCTTCATCAGAGTCCTTATTCTTCATCAGTCTTTTCCTTTATCACTGTTCTGTATAATATTCCTTCTCTTTTTCTTGTAGTTCCTTGTTACAGTCCTTCTCTTTCATTGATGTATTTTGTAAACGTCTTCCTTTGCGGGGGCGCTGTTGAGCAGCCCGAAAATGGCTGCCTAGCTCCGTAGCTCCATGGAGTGTGGACACCAATCCGGCTACATCGGCGGTCCACGCTGTCCCCGTCGCCCCAATCCATCCCAGATTGCTGCTGACACTTTGCTCGTGGTCCCAACCTGATTTTGGCCAGAATCGTGCTCCAGGGGACCACTTGTGCCCTGTTGGTGCTTTAGGCCTGATCGCGGGTTGGACCCCGGCACTGCCAGACACCTGGCCGGGAGCCGCCTTCGTGGCCGATTGCTCCCTTCATCAGAGGCGCTCCTGAACTGTGCCTCCTGCCCCTGCCACTTGCTCTCTGCGTTCAACTGTGAGGCTGTGAGCGTGCTTCTCCCTCCCCCACACCGAGTGCCGCGGCTTCCTTGCCACCCGGCCGCGTTGCACCAGGGGGCTGAGGCTGCATCTGGTCTGATGCTTGTGGCCACTGTTTCCCCCTGCCCTGCGGCGCGGCAGCCCGCCTCTGCTGCCGGTGTGAAGGCGGGCGATCATCGGCAGAGGACCGCCATGGGGAAGGTCGCGCCTGGCGGCCCGGAGCTGCACTGCTCCTTCACCTCCTGGACATCAACGGCACTCGCACCCTGCCGCAGCTGTGGGATCCAGCGGCATACCCCGCGGGCTGAGGCCTGCCCTCATGGGGCAGGTGAGGAGCCGGGGGAAGGCTGACCCCCTATTGAGCTCTCCTGAATTTACCATCCAGGCGCCGCTGCTTCCATATGGGTGCCCAACTGGATCGAGCTGCAGGGCCTGATACACCCGACCCCTCTGCCCTAACAACGTCTGAGGCCTGATTGGCCTGCAAGGCCGCGGACCCCACATAGCCCATCCACTCCTCCCCAGGAATGCATAAACCCACACCATATCTTGTATACTATACATTTGCCTGGTGGGCACCACACCGCTCCCCCTCCCAATGGCCCTGCTATATCTGTCCCTGAAGCCCAAGGACAACCAAAGCCGTATTGCATTTGCTAGACTGTGGATCCCATCTCCATTTTCGCCGGCCACCTAGGGGGCCCACAACAACACTGCTTCCTTACAACTGACTTGCTGGCCTGGCAGGCACCACACCCATGTCTCTACGCCCACCAACCCCCCTGGCAGAGTGACATCGTAACTCTTCATGGCCCTGGCATCCCCAACGCTGGAGGGCTGCATGATCTACTGACCCCATTGTGTCTATTTTGCAGCCTCACAGTCACTTAACCCTGAATACCGCAGCTGTGCCACCGGCTATCTCTATTTGTCTCCTACTATAGAGTCCTGCGGCTACTGCGCATTAAAACCTGGTGCTTCACCTTCGCTCCTCACGTTGTGTAAGGCCTGGTCTGCTTGAGCACCCAGGCGCCCCCCACCACTCCTGTGATGTCTAATAGATCCAGAGGGGCCAATAAGGTGGGCGCCATAGAAAAATTTGCAAAGGCTGCCCCCCGAGTGGAACCGGGGCCTGCGACATCCACCCAGGAGGAGCCAGAACCCGAGCCCCCCTCCAGTGTATCGACCCCCGACCTCACTGCAATGATGGAGTCAATGGCCAAGAATTTTGCCTCCTTTCATGAGAAGTTGGATGATATCAACGCCAACATTGCATCCCTCACGGGTTGATCAAGCCGGGACTAGGATCACCGAGGCAGAAAGTAGGATTGGGGCAAACGAGGACGGACTGCACACTTTGCAGAACACGGTGGCCAATCTCACCCGAGATATGAAAACTGTGAAGGCGAAGTGTGATGACCTTGAATCCCGCTCACGCAGGAACAACCTAGGTGTCATTGGAGTCCCTGAAAATGCCCTTAAGGGCCGCATGGAACTGGCAGTCGAGAACCTACTTAAGGATCTTCTGGGTGACCCTGCTTTGTCCCCATATTTCACAGTTGAAAGGGCCCACCGTGCCTTATCACCGCACCCCTAACCAGGGGACTTCCCCAGGCCCATCATCACTAGAATTCTCAACTACAGAGATAGGGTCCTGATCCTTCGCCTGTCACACGAGAAAGGCGACCTGCGCCTCGACTCCCACACCATCCGTATATTCCCCGACTTCTTTGTTGGGGTGCAACTAGGGAGGCGTCAGTTCCTGGGAGTTAAGAAACTGCTACGTGAGCACAACGTCCCTTATGCAATCCTGTTCCCAGCCCAGCTCAAGATCACCTTCAAGGAAAAACTGTACTTTTTCACCGTCCCGGAGGAAGCAGTGAAGTTTAAAGAGTCCCAGATACCACTTCACAATCCAACTGGAGGCCCCATGGTCAATGGCTGAGCTCCAGCTAACTAGAGTTTATGTAATCTGATCATCATCGGTTGGTTTCTAATGTGCTGATGGCAACAGCATCTCACCGGTCCACCTATGCATCCGCATTTGTTACTCGTGACAGTCACACCTGGGCGAAGCCCCTCCAGAGCCCATTAACTGTTCCTCACCACACATTGCCTATCGTTTGTCACCACACATATTTGCTTTTGAGGCTTAACCAACTGTTTTCATGTCCCTGGGTGCTGACCATACATGGTTGGGGCACTCTACCCACTGTCCAAGCCTGTTTTACCACGCCCCTGGTGGTGTGGGATAACGTGATTATTATGCGGTCCATTGCCTAATGTACCACTTGATACTGTGTGTCTTTTGGATTTTAGTTGTCCACCACATGGCAACAGCGCACCCCACTGCGATTGCAATGTCTACTATTGTCAGATTATTGTTGGGTGTTGGCCCCGGTTGGGCCATTAGCGAGTTGGATCCACGTTGGGTCTCGACCGCTGACCCCTGGTTCATGGGGAGTTCTGGTTCTGTAGGGAGGGGGTGGTTGGGTACACTACCTACCAGGAAAGGGTGGTGGGAAAGGGGGGTGGGACTGTGTTGAGAAGTACTACTGGAAAAGGCAGAGGCAGACTGGCAGATCGCATAACATCGGGGCGTCCGCAAAGCGGCGGTTCCCGAGGCAAACATATCCTACGACAACAGAGTTGGGATGTACCCTAGACGCTTAGAATGCCCACTACGGTGATGTCCTGGAACATCCGGGGCTTGAGCAACTATACTAAGGCCCGGAAAATCATGGCCTACACCAATAGACATGGATGCATATTACTCTTGCAGGAAACACACTCTATGGGCCCTCTGACAAAATGTATGGTGCCATCTTGGGGTCCCAACAGGTATTCTACCTCATATTCCACTCTGGCCAGAGTGGTGTTGACAATGATTCACAAATCACTCAAATTTGCACTCCATAAAAGCTACATCGGCCCAGAGGGTAGAGATATCATACTACACTGCGCAATTGCTAATAGAGAATATCTCTTGGTGAACACTTATGATCCCAATGTAGACTCCCCCGATGTTGTAGACCTGGTGGTAACCATACTCCTTGGATATGTGGGGGTACAGATCATCTGGGGAGGGGATATGAATTTCATATTGGACACTGCATTGGACGGTACAGCTCCCAGACTACTGTCTGGTGCAGCACGTAGACTGTTGGCACACAGCGCAACGCTTGATATCCGAGATGTATGGAGGACACTACATCTGCAAACATGGGAATACACTCATTACTCTTCAGTGCATGATAGCTCCTCCAGAAATGGCATGTTCCTGTTGTCGAGCGGATTGCTGGGCAATGTGGTGGAAACACAAATACTTGCTCGCACTTTGTCGCACCATGCCCAATCATGCTATCCCTGGAACTGGGAGCACCCGTCCCTACCATCAACACATGGCGATTCAAGTCTGTCCACAAGCTGCCCGGAAGTATGTACAGGGAGATAGGCCCGGAAAAACACTTGCTGCCTTGGCTAGGGGAGAGTGGGGCTAGACTCAGATCAATTGTCTCAAGGATGGCCGGGGTGCAGTACAGTGGTCCGACCAGCAGATCTTGGAAGTCTTTATGGACTTTTACACAGAATTGTACTCCCAACACCCCGAACATAGCGAATCCCATATGAGGGATCTACTTGAGCAAATACCCACGACCTGTATCTCCCCCGCAACCAGAGACCAACTAGATTCCCCAATCCTACTAGACGAAATAGTTGAGGCCATTTCCAGTCTCCCTAAGGGCAAGGCGCCGGGCCCCGACGGGCCCACGGCAAAATTCTATCAGGAACACGTAGCCACACTGGCCCCTAAACTACTTGAGGTATGGGACGAGTCACTCCGACTAGCGACCCTTCCCCCAACACTACGCGAGGCCGTTATAACGGTGCTTCTCAAGCCCGGTAAACCCTGCGATGATCACGGATCCTATAGGCCCCTCCCTTTAATGAATATGGACACTAAAATCTTTGCCAAAGTAATAGCCAATCGCTTCCTCCCAGTTATGACATATATGGTCCATGACGACCAATCAGGATTCGTACCTGGGAGATCTACATCCCATAACATCAGAAGGCTGCTCAATGTCATGGCGTGGATCGATCAGGGCGCGAATGCAGTCGTGGTCACACTTGACGCCCAGAAGGTGTTCGATATGGTGTCCTGGAAATACATGTGGCTGGTACTGGAGACCATGTGCGTCGGGCCCAACATGATCAGATATATTAAGCTACTATATACTTCCCCAGAGGCTAGAGTTCGAGTCAACTCCCAGACGTTGGGCCTGATTCCACTCCTCAGAGGCACCCGTCAGGGCTGCCCGTTCTCCCCGATCCTCTTCGCCCTGGCGATAGAGCCAATGGCGGACCACGTTAGAGCGCGCCACTCACACAGGGGGATACGGATGAAAGACACCCCTGAGATTATTTCTCTAAATGCGGATGACGTATTATTGTTTGTCAAAGACCCCGCTGTCCACCTCGATCCAATTCTACGCGACATCACTCGCATAGGTACACACTCCAGATTCACCATCAACTACACCAAATCTGACCTTTTTCCCCTCACCAGTTCCACCCAACAACCTGCCACCGAGTATCCACTTCACTGGTCGCCCGACGGGATTAAGTACCTGGGGGTCCAAGTGTCCCTGACCAAAGACGCACTTCTGGCGGACAAATACCGGGCCGCGGCACAGCAGGCTGAGGCCAAGATGATGCGTTGGCGCTTCCTTCCACTGTCACTTGCTGGGAGACTTTCACTTATCAAAATGGTACTACTCCCCAAGCTATTGTACATATTCAGCAATGTGCCCGTCTGGCCAGGGAAGAAATACTTTACAAATCTACACAAATTGTGCGTGCAGTTCCTATGGCATTCTGGCGCTGTGCGCAAAAAATGGTCTGACATGACTCTCCCCTATGATAGAGGGGGGTTTACCGCCCCTGACCTACTGCAGTACTGGCTCGCGGCACAAGCGCAATTTGCTTCTTATTGGTACCCTGGGCCTCCCACCCTCGCCCCCATGTCAAGCTAGAAATTTTGGCAGCAGCTGGTACTAACGTAATGACTCTAATACTACACCAACAATACGTACCGGACTCGCCCATTGACCCAGTCAGAACCACAGTGCATGCCTGGGGTTGAATATTCAAGACTGGTGCCGAACAGCAGCCATACTATAAGTGGCTCCCCGCCTGGAGATTTCCCGGGCTGGAACCCACACATGACACAGCGCTGGCGCAACACTGGGAGGTCTTGGGGTACCTCGCTCTAACAGATTTCTATCCAAATGGGCAGTTTATATCTCCACAGACATGGAGAGCGGGCCATTGAGGTTCAGCATTGGAATTTCTGCAATTCTATAGATTCTGCACCACCTTCTGAAATGCTTGGCTAGGTTTCCATAACGAACCTCCGGACTCCCCAGGGATTGCCTACATTGCTAACTCGGGTGGTGCCCGAGGGGTGGGCTCTTCCCTATACAAGCTTTTACTGACAGGTGGCCCTACCCGAACCTCCAGGGCCCGTGATGAATTGGTGACTGAGCTACACGTGGAGCTCACTGATCACTTGTGGGGGAAAATGTGCTCACATACTAACAGAGTCTCCCTAAACTTCCATTATCGAACCATACAATACAAACGATTAAAAGTCCTTTTCCTTTTTTAACAGTACTTGTCCTCCTCCTTTGTAAGAACTTCCCCTTCATCACATACTTTCTCCTTCATCACAGTTCATTATCACAGTCATTCGCGTTGTCAGTATCCTGCTTCATTCCAGTATTGCCTTTTTTTCAGTCCTTTCACTTTATCACATTATTTTGCTGCAGTGCTTCTCCAGCATGACATTCATCCGTCTTTCTCAATAAGTCACTGCCCTTCTCCTTCATCCCAGTCTTTCTCCTTCCTCACAGATCTTCATCAAAATCATTCTCCTTTATTGCAGGCATTCACTATAGTCCTTCTCCTAGGCTGTTTATTATTAGGCTAAATTAATCAAGACACTTGGACCACCTTTCTTTATCCATTCATCCTTTTCTTCAAATGGTTTCCCCATTGTCAACGTCGCTTATCGCAGTCCTTCTTCTATTTCATCACAGTCCTCCTTCATCAGAGGCCTTTTTCTTCAAAGTGCTTTGTCGCAGTCTTCCTCCCACCTCACAAACTTGCATTGCAGGCCTTCTCATTCACTATAATCCTCCCCTTTGCCACTCTTAATAACGCATTCCATAATGAATGATCAACTCCTCAAGACCTCTCAAAGGGATCCATGTGAAGCGCATTCATTAAGATTCAAACGGGTCCATGTGTCTTGATTAATTTAGCCTAATAATAAACAGCCTAGGAGAAGCCACCATACGAGGAGTCATAATGAGGCAAGCTTAAACAAAGCTCTCTCAGCTTGCTAACTGCTCTTCCATGCTCTTTACAGCTTTGTTTTAATTCACTGGACTCATGAAGTTCAGATGTGCAATATTGTGTTGTGGAATGTCTAATCGTGTGCGTCAAGGCTTGCTGGACTATGGCTATATCATCATCATCACCATCATCATTAGAAACAGAAGGACAATTATCACTGAAACATATTATGTGTATTAACGTTGTGTGTAAGAAGTGAGGCATGAAGCAAATTATACTACAGACACTACTTGCACCTGAGTCCACGCCAGTGTCATCACTGACTGCAACTTTTACATTCACTTAATATGTAACGTTTCTTCACCTGGCTTGAGGAGAAATTGAGACATAATGATGCACAAGCTTCCTTTGTGCATTGTAGCCTTCATCACACCAGCTGTTTTTTTCTAAAATATTTCGCTTTATTGCGCAGTATTTCTGCTTTTGCTCATGGGTACTTATGGGTTTGTGTGTCAGAACGGTGGGGAAGACATGCTCAATTCCTAAAACAGCAGCACCTCTGAACTTAACAAGGTGTAAGGAAGTTGTGTTCAGAAGGTGTCCTGTCTGTGCGTGCAGTTTAATATTACGGACGTGTCAGTTATTATGTAAAATTCAAAAAAAGGAGACTGGGTGGAAGCCCTAGTAGTCTGTTTAATAGAAGTAGATCAATTCCAATGGAAGGAGAAACCAGCCAGAGCCCAGTATTGTCCAATGTATGTGGCAGGCTTGTCGAGCATATGATGACTTTTGCCATGGGCATGTGGATCTGTGTAAAACCAATGCTGCATACTAAGCCCCAGTATCTGTGGCGCGGGGAGAATTAAACATGGGGATGACGTCATGTTATGGGAGTTCCACTGCAAACCATTCGCATCTGGTGTAGGATGGGGAACCATGTCTCCCATCCCCCCCCCCCCACACCAATCAGGACCCGGACCCGACACCACTGAGCTTGCATAATGAACAAAATGCACGCCATCAGTAAAGAGTGACACAAACAGGAACTCATGTTTACTCAAAAGCCCCTTTTAAGAAAGCACGCGAGAATCGTAATGCAGATGTTCTAACGCGTAATAGAGATGTCCATTGCCTCAAGAAGACGTCTCTAATGAAGCCGTGGTACGTTCCTCAGCACCTTCACTTGAAATATTGCACCACAGATGCTGGGATATTAGAGGGTTGCAAAGGTTCATAAAATGCCCTAGCACCTTGTGAATGACCGATACGATCATTTGTTAAATGAGATTCTGCTATCCGTTTAGATACGGCTAAAAGCACCATTAAAATGGAAAACGTATTAAAAGTAGAACGCGCGGCAGCCCCGTGTACGCGTATGAGCAGTGCACATTCTCTAAAGCATTTAAAAGTCTGTGCTGGATGCCTCTTGACACATCACTAATACCTTTCCCAGCCTATCTGTACAAGCACATCATCTTCGCGCGGAAATACAATCCTGTTAAACGAGCATGACAGGCGCTTCTCTTTTGTGTTGCAGCCTGTTTATTGAATTCCGTATTTGAATACATACAGTAGGAGCAGCACTAAATAGAAGAGGAATAGCTTCAAAGGTTAAACATGACAAATATTACTAACTCTACAATGACATGAACAGTTCATGCATTTTTATTCTATTCGTAGTGGTAAAAGTGCAGTGTTCGCTGGCACGAGATAAGATAAGAAGTTATTTTTAAGGTTTTTTTTTTTCTTTTTTCTCGCCCCACTTACGATGCGCGATGCTCGTTCGAGTCAAGGTCAGGCGCCTTGGTTGTGCTCTGATAAGGAAAGACAAAAGCAATCTCGCCGTTGCCAGGAGGCTTTCTTATTGTAGGCCATATCGCCTCATTTATGAATTAGAATGCGATGTACCTGAGTTGATAAGAAGAACTGTAATGATTTACGTCACACCAGCCATTTGCATCAAAAAATGATGCATGCTTATTTATTGAAAAAGAGGCACCTGCGCCCCTCGGCGAGAACGAACACGGCTTAATGACCTGCTCTATGGGAAGGTGCCCACTGGAGAGTATGCATCCATGGAAGGTACAGTGAGCTAAAGCATGTGGCTGCAGACTCTGAGTGAGTGCATTCCCTTAGAACAGATTATCAAGCCCTGTTCTTCCTCGCAGAGGCGCGCCCTGACCTCCTTTTGCATGTAATAGGAACTTGGGGTTGGTCACCCTAAGTTACCTAGGGTTATCCAGATGTGGACCCCTTGCTCAATGTGCTCAGAGAGGCACAGCTCCACCTCACTGATGAAGCCCGACTAGGCCGAAGCACAGGTGTTAGGCAAGATTGTATGTAGTACCCATAGGGTGCACTACAACAACCTTGACCTCCTGGCAGTAGTTTATTATTATTATTATTAGTTTAGTTTATTATTATTTGTATTGCGCTCCAGACCCGAGGGTATTCAGGCGCAAGGCATAAGGATATTCAAAGCTTGGTTACAACATGTAAAATACAATTATGTGCAAGTGCCGCTTGGTTACATGTTGGCACAATGAAGTTACGATATATACAGGCGGGTACATTGATGGCATGCATAGTTTTACACAGTGGTTGGTGCATGCGGTGTAGAGAGAGGTGCCGGGCAAAGTCAGCAAGGTATATGCCTAGATGTCTGCAACTTTGAGCCAACTAGTGATGCTTTGACGGAACTTGTGATAGGATTGATTGATTCTTAGAGGGGAAGGTAGTGAGTTCCATAGGAGTGCTGCCTTGACCTGGAAGCTGCTGCCTCCTATTTTGACATGTTTGTATCTGGGGATCCAGAGGTAGTTGGTGTTGGCGAGTCTGGTGATTCTTGTGGTAGGCTTCAAAGTGAATCTGTCGGATAGGTAGCGGGGTGCTGCATTGTTCAAGCATTTGTGCGTGAGGGAGGCAGTTTTTAGTTTTATTTTGTTGTGAGTGGAGAGCCAGTTGTTGGCTCTTCTGGTGTTAGAGATATGTTCTCTCTTGGGGATTCCTAGGGCTGCTCTTAGCGCATTATTTTGTAGGAGTTGGATTTTTTTGATGGTTTGTTTATTGGCTCCTATGTATAGCGCGTTGCAGTAGTCCAGCCTGGATAAGATGAGGGCTCTGGCTAGGGTGATGCAACTGTCCTGAGACAGGAAGGCCTTGCCTGCTCTGATCAACTTGCATGTGTATGCCGTGGCCGAGGCCAAGGCATTGACCTGCTTGCTGAGGGAGAGAGTGGAGTCCAGATAGAAACCCAGTGTTTTGACCTCCTTGGCGACAGTAATAATATTATTGTCTATGTTGAATGCTGAGTATTCGGGGCTGAGTTTTTTGAGGGTCGAGGGAGTGCCCAGGATGATGATCTCTGTTTTGTCATCATTCAGGCATAGACCGTGGGTGGCCATCCATGCCTGGATGATGAGATATATCCTGTTCACCAATGCCAAATCCTTGTCGTAATCACCGGTAAGCAGTTGGAGAATCTGAGTGTCATCTGCATAGTTAGTGTAGGTGACACCCAGAAGGTCCAGATTGTCGAACAGGGGCCTGGTAAAGATATTGTAGAGGGTGGGTGAGACGCAAGATCCCTGGGGCACTGCGCAAGTTATGGGGATGGGGTTGGCTGCTGCCATAGGAGAGAAGACTCTCATAGTCCTGTTGGTTAGGAATGATTGTATCCATGCAGTGGCTTCTTCGGAGAAATGAGCTGCCGAATCCAGATGGCTGCATAGGACCCTGTGGTCGACCAGGTCGAAGGCAGCTGATAAATCTAGGAGCAGAAGGAGGGGTGATTTTCCTTCATCCCGGAGTTCATCTATCTGTGACTTGAGGTCTATGAGAGCTATTTCTGTCCCATGTTGGGGCCGGAAGCCTGATTGCCTAGTTCCTAGTAGAGAGTTGGTTTCCAAGTATTTTTGTATCTGGGAGTATGCCATTTTATCTAGGATCTTTAGGAGAAACGGCACTGTAGTAATCAGGCGGTAATTAGTGGGTATTAGTGGGTCTAGGGACTGCTTTTTCAGTAGAGGAAGCACCCATGATTCTTTGAGGTTGGATGGGATGGTATTGGTGGAGAAGGATGAGTTAATAAGTTTTGTGATAAAGGGGGCCAGATCTCTGGCTGCATCCTTTAGAAGTTGAGCGGGGCATAGGTCTCCTTGACAGTTGGTGGGTTTGATAGATAGTATGGTATTTTCTGTTTCTTTTATGGTGACTTTGGAAAACTTGAATCTGGGGTGATTGGTAGAGTTACTTAGTTGTTGTAGGTTGACACTAATGGGTTTGTTGCCGGCGAGTGTGGCTTTTTTCTTGGCTATTTTTATTTGAAGGGTAGTGACTTTGTTGGCTAGAGCTTGTTGTATGTTGGAGCACCAGAGTTGGTCTTTGATGCAGTTGTTTGGCACCGGGATGGGCGCTTCTAGCTCTTTGAGGATGACAAAGAGTTCTTTCGTGCTAGAATTAGCTTGGGCAATTCTAGCGTTGTAGGTTTCGCGTTTAGCTAGGATGATTTCTTTTTTGTATAGGGCTGTGATGGAGCAGAGGTTGGCTTTGTTTTCGTCAGAAGGTTGTGCTCGCCAGGATGTCTCACAGTGCCTTTTTTGTTTGCGCAATGATTTTAGGTATGGGGTGTACCATGAATTGAGATGGGCTTTGGGTTTGCTTTGCCTAAGTTTGAGTGGTGCAATAGAGTCTAGAGATGTGGTCATGATGTAGTTAAATTCCTTAACCATAGTTTCCGTTGAGTGTAGGGAGGATGAGGGGTAGCAGTTTGTCACAGGTGATGTTTTTCTTGTTCCGGGTGGGAATGGACAGAGCTAGGGGTGTGGGAGCCAAGGTAGGTTTGGCGGCAGTTAGGGTAAAGGTTATGAGGTGGTGATCTGTCCAGATCTGGGGGGGATATGGAGGCTATCGTGGCGTTGCAGTTGTAGTCTGCTACCCAGTCCAAGGTTCTGCCTTTGTTGTGTGAGGGGGTGAGCACTCTTTGGGTAAATCCTTGTTCCTCTAGGATACTAGCCACATTAGATGCATGTGTGTCTTTGGGGTCGTTATAACCTAAGTTCAAGTCGCCTAGTAGTAGGACTTGAGATGAGTTTTTTAGATTATTCGAGATGATATTTGATATGTCATCTTCAAAGGTCCCAATGGGGCCTGGAGGTCTATAGACCAAGTATATTGTGAGAGTCTGGGTGTTATTTATGTTTAGTTTGGCTGTCAAGAGCTCACATGAGTTGATGACTGGGGATGGCACTAGTCTGCAAGGTAGATTGTTTCTTATTATGAGTGCAGTGCCTCCACCTCGAGTGTCGGTTCTGTCTGATCGCAGTATGGTGTATCCGTTTGGTATGGCCAGTGAGAGGGCGGGTCCTGCTGCGGCGTGTAGCCAAGATTCGGTGACTGCTAGGAAGTCTAGCTGTTCAGAGTGGATGATGTCTGCTATATCTGAAGCGTGTGCAACTAGCGATCTAGAGTTTATTAGGCCACCCATGAGGTTAGGTTTGTTTATCTTTGGAAAGGTGGGACTAGTTGTAGTTTGGGTCTTGGAGGGGGGGTTGTTGGTGGTGGTTGGATTGGGCCAGTGTTCTGTTGTTCGTTTGTTATAGGATGTCAGGGTTCTAGCTAGTGGTTCATAGAGTTTTGCAAGTCTTGAGCGGAGTCTGCTGTTCCTCTCGAGGGTATTGCAAGGTAGAGTGTTTTGTGTCTGGTGTTGCAGGTTTAACATGGTTGGCCAGGGTTTAACGTGGTTGAGAGGTAGTGACATGGTGTTGTAGTGAGTGGTATGGTATTGGTACGTTGCTAGTACTAGGAGCAGGATGTGTATGATACTTGTTGTGTGGGAGGTGGGGAGCAGGATGCACAGGGGTGTGTGCATTGTTGGTATGGGTGCTGTAGGCGGGAGAGCCTGTATCCAATTCTGTGTTGGTGTACTGACTAGATCTGGTCTGAATTGTGTGTCTGAGTGAAGAGTTCAGAATGCAAATACAGGAGTAGTCTAGATGCAGTGTTTGTAAAGGGCGCAGCATTGGCTAAAATACAAGTCGAAATTGGCAGACAGGATAGAATGGCATGTGCAGGCAATAACGTGACCAGCAAGGGTTCACCTAAGTTCGAAATTGGAAAACAGACTAAAGTGGCATGTGCAGGCAATAAATGACTAGCAAGGGTTCACCTAAATTCGAAATTGGCCGGCAGGCTATAGTGGCATGTGCAGGCAATAAAATGACCAGCAAGGGTTCACCTAAATTCGAAATTGGTAACCCAACCTTTGGTATAAGTCTGTACTACACAGGTTGGTAGTGTGGACGAGTAGCCAGGCTTATCTCAAGATGGGTCAATGTGAGCTGTAGGGGAGTTACAATGAGGTTCACAGTGACAAGTATCCAAGGAAACACTTACACACAGGGTTTCTTGATAAAACAATTAATTTATTTACCAGTCAGTTAATGTAAGCCTTCTTCAGAAGGGACCTTGTTAAATAGCACACACATATACTTCAAAATTACACAATATCTTAGTTCAGAATCAGTAGATACCCATTGGGGTGGCATACAGCAGACCTACACCCTCAGGTGACTTTAATTGCTAGGGTGCTGTTGACATTAATGTATTACTGTTGGCATTCAGAATTAGTTAAGAGCAAGTGAAAGGGAAGGATTATTAGAGCAAACAAGATACCACAAATATTTCTTAAGCAGGCAAATACTTTCAGATCCCCCAATAAGAGTCATTCAGTTAAAACAGGCTATGCCAAAGTAAATAGGTAAGAGTCTAGATAGGCTGAAGCACTTCTTTGAAGGTAAGTAGAAACGTCTTTGCACAAGGTTTCAGAAGTCTTTGAAGAAAAAGATGAATCAATGTAGGGCCACAAGCTGTTAGACTTGTGAGTGGTAGAAGATGCAAGCAACTTGACTGCAAGAGGTAAGTTCTCTTAGACTTTGTACGGGACTTTTAAAGTGAAGAAAAGATGCAGCAGATGACTCCTGTTCCTATGCAGCTCTGCAGATCTCACTGTTCCTGATCCTCAGTCGTCAGGACAAGAGGGAGGACAAATCGGGGGACTCCTGCACTGCACTGGGATGGTCAAAACTTGTAACCGGCAAACTTGACTTTCAGTGGCTATTCAGGTGTTTCATCTCCTTGCGTCTACCACAAATAGCAACACTTTGGTTCCTGGCTGTTGAGATGGACTTTCCTTGCTTCTGGGGTACTGCACTCTGTTGAAGGGGCTCAAGCTCGGTCAGTCCTGCTTCCAGGGAGTCCAGAGGATCTTCCTGGAGCTTTCGGCCAACTTAAAAGCCACGCACACAAACTTGTATTCCTCTCCCTGGCTCTACGGTTTCCAGCAGCAACTCTGTGGAAATCTAACCAGCTTCAAGATGGATGTCCAGGTGGCTTACTTTGGAGTTGATTGGTCCCACCAACTCAAGGGGAGAAGTAGTCCTTGCAGGGGCTTCTCTGTCGATGCAAACTTGGAATTTCGGCCCTGCAGCAGGGCTTCACCGGGCAAACCAACAGTCCAGGAGTTGCAGCAGGCATCCTCTTCAAGTGCTTCTTTGGTTCCTTCGTCCAGTGGTCGACTCTGCCATACAAGCCAAAAGACTCACCTTTTATACAGTTCTCTCCCTTTCATTCCAGCCCTGCTGTCACTCACCCATCAGGGTGGCTGTCCTTGCCGGACAGTCAGTCAGCCAATCATCACAGAGTGCATTTGGGTCTCCTAGGAGACTAAACACAGGGAGCCTCGGGCACCTCCCTCACTTCCTGCCTATCCCAGGCACGCAGCAGCCAGGGGTGGGCTTCACTTGTGAATCCCACCAAAGGCTAAACGAACAATGGGACCAAACCTGGTTTGGCATGCAGAATAAATCTCAAGAAGGACCTTTCCACAACGAAATGGCGAAAAAAGAAGACTGGGGCAATTTTGACAAAAAATTTCACCCTTGGGAGCTTTACTGCAGCTGCGAATGCAGCCCACAGTAAATGCACAGCACAGTATAAACACAAAACCACTGCCACCAGCCATTCAGTAAGGAAAGGGTAACAACATTTTTTAAATGAGAAGCTAGACAAAGGGGATACTAGGTAATCCCTCCAGCACCCTATTGTAAGATTTTGTGTGCTGTCACTCACCCATCAGGGTGGCTGTCCTTGCCGGACAGTCAGTCAGCCAATCATCACAGAGTGCATTTGGGTCTCCTAGGAGACTAAACACATGGAGCCTCGGGCACCTCCCTCACTTCCTGCCTACCCCAGGCACGCAGGAGCCAGGGGTGGGCTTCACTTGTGAATCCCGCCAAAGGCTAAACGAACAATGGGACCAAACCTGGTTTTGCACGCAGAATACATCTCAAGAAGGACCTTTCCACAAAGAAATGGCGAAAAAAGTAGACTGGGGCAATTTTGACAAAAAATGTCACCCTTGGGAGCTTTACTGCAGCTGCGAACGCAGCCCACAGTAAATGCACACCACAGTATAAAAACAAAACCACTGCTACCAGCCATTCAGTAAGGAAAGGGTAACAACATTTTTTAAATGAGAAGCTAGACAAAGGGGATACTAGGTAATCCCTCCAGCACCCTATTGTAAGATTTTGTGTGCTGGGTCTAGAAAGTTACAAATGTAGGTAAAGTCAATTTCACTTTACTGCTCTTAGAAACAGTAGCTCATGCCAGAGAAGGTAATTAAACCTATGGAAGTCTCAGAGACTTCCCTGTGTCACTGCACTAAAGGTACTGTGTGACAGAATTTAAAAGATGATGCCTATAGAGTCTGTCAGACTCCACAACCAAAAGAAACACAGAGTACAAAAATCACATTAAAATAGAGTGGGAAAAAGGGTCTCACTCTCTCCAGGTTAAAACGAAGTCCTCAAAATCCAGCAAAGTTGCATGGGGGTCTCTAAGGTAGAGGGAATTGGCACATTTATGAGAATTCTCCCTAACAACATGTCTGGGGATGCTGTTGTTACTCTTGTTCAAAGGAGGATTGCCTAGCATTTCGGTGCTGGACTGCTCAAGTGGGCGGGAAAAAGACTGATATGCAAATCATATTCCTCCTTTGTGAAAGGTACAGTGAGCTACAACATGTGGCTGCAGACTCTGAGTGGGTACATTTCCATAGTGCAGGTTATCCTGCCATGTTCTTCCTTGCAGAGGGGTGCCCTGACCTCCTTTTGAATGTGATAGGAACTTGGGGTTGGTCACCCTAAGTTACCTATGTTTATCAAGATGTGGACCCCTTGCTCACTGTACTCAGAGAGGCACAGCTCCACTGCACTGATGAGGTCCAAGGAGGCCAAAACACTTGCCTGGGGATGCTGTTGGTACTCTTGTTCAAAAGGAGGATTTCCCATCATTTTGGCGCTGGACTGCTCATGTGGGCAGGACAAAGACTGATAATCAAATGGATATTCCTCGTTCGTGATAGGTATAGTGATCTAAAACATGTGGCTGCTGACTCTGAGTGGGTACATTCCCATAGAACAGGGTGTCATACTGTGTTCTTCCTTGCAGAGTGGCTCCCTGACCTCCATTTGAATGCTTATTTATTGCTTTGCTCTACCAGTTAGATGGAGGATATGTAGGGGTGTCTACATATGCAGACACCAAGCGCTTCAGCCATCACACAGTGAACTTCAAACTTTTGGCACCCAGAGAACTCTCACTCACGGCATTTACTCAGCATCCCATTCACTAGTATATCCATCACATCACTCAGGTGGAAACAGTTCATCATCATTCATAGCTGCTAACAGAAAAGCTGGCGCACATATCTCTCCTAGCACTACTAATAGTATAAACTCTCATCAGCATAGCTAACATAGTTCCACCACAATAACTTCCAGAGAAATAACCTGTATGTATGTATATATAGGATTTATAAAACACAAACCTAGCATGGAAGCAAGTGAGTGCTCTACAAATTGGGACACCCCCATGGGGTTTACAAGCAGGGCGTAGGGCTAGCAGTGGAGCTGGCATT
Organism: Ambystoma mexicanum; assembly: GCF_040938575.1. Classification (NCBI taxonomy): domain Eukaryota; kingdom Metazoa; phylum Chordata; class Amphibia; order Caudata; family Ambystomatidae; genus Ambystoma; species Ambystoma mexicanum. Next base: position 424,463,540 of record NC_090937.1, on the reverse strand, counting down.
TTTAAAGGGAGCAAGCAAGGGAGGACTCCATAGGTGGAGAAATAGAGCTGAGTGGAGTGATCAGTGCTTGGCAAGCTGTATGGTCTTCAAGTCCTTGCTGAAGTGTGGGATGGGGAGGGCAGTCTTATCTGTCTTAGAAACGTGTTCCAGAGACAGGACACATATTAAGAAAGGACTGCTATCTGTTTTGAACTAGCTTGCATGCCTTTGTTTCCAGCATGCCAATGTCGTGACTGATGGTGGTGCAGAGACCTCTGCTGTTGGTGATCTCATTGGGCAAGTAGAGAAGTGTGTTGGCTCAGCCTGCCCTTTAGGTGATGCAGGCTTTCTTGAACATGGTGTATGCTTGAATTGGTAAACAATGTTGCTCCTTCAAGGTGAGGGTGACGTGGTCAAACATTCTTAGTCCTGTGACGATGTGTGCTGTAGCATGCTGAAATGGCTTTTAGAGGGGCCAAAGTGGCATCTGGGATCCTGGGAATAGGGCATTGCCACTCTCCATGTGGGAGATATGCGAGGCTTCTTAGACAAATACAATCACATTCAGGGCAGGGATTACAGGCTTCAATTTGCAGAGGAGCATAACCTGGTGCTAATCTGATTTGGTGTTCTTGACAATGTGTGTTTTGAAGGAGAAGATGTGGTAGAAAGAAAACGCAGAGAGACTTTTCCCTGGGTGTGAGTTGAGGTGTGAATCCTTTGCGCTTCATGCCCAACTCTGCAATTGGCGATGCTTAGTGGGGTTTACTGGGAAAATTAATTCAGTCTTCATAGGGCTAACCTTCAGGTTGGTGTTTGACATCTAGACTTGGATGAGGCACAGAGAATTCTTCAGTTTATAGATGTTGCTGATGCAATTGATCCTTAGGTAAATCTTCCTGTCATTTATGTATTCGCTAATCTTGATGTAAATATTGGCAAGGTGTTCCTGCGGTGATACCATGTACAGTTTTACAATGACAATGAATAGGATGGAGATGTGTAGAACTGTACAGGTTACTGGGCTGTGCTGGGATCTGTTGGGGCACATCTGGATGAGGTGGTTTCTATTGGAGTGGTCCGAGGTGAACAGTTGGAAGGAGTAGCTTATTCTTCCACTTTGCTAATCTTAGTGTTTTATTCTGGGCCTTCAGCTATGCACCATCAGCCTTAATACTGTATTCACTTCTAGACACAAATAAAGACTGCTACACCCATTTGCGATTATGCACATCATATAAGCAATCTCATCAGCTTGAATCAATCAATTTTTTTTTTACATAACTTGTTGTGCATAGACACCAACACACATGAATGAGCTATTTTAAGATAATAAACATTTACTTTGGCATGGCATTCAAAACATAAACAATGTGTTTGATTTCTGCCTTCACTGTTTACTGAAAGATGTATAAAACATTTGGTGTGCGATCTTCTGTGACCCTCCATTGCTCCTCTTTAATTGGATGGCTAGTTATACTCTATCTCTCTGCTTAAAGAGAACAACTGTTTAATGCAATGATAAATAAAAGATTTGGTTTTCAACATTCTGTGATCCTCCCTTGCTCCTCTATCATTGGATGAAACTTGGAACTCTATCTCTCTGCGACAAAGAGTAAAATTCACATACAAAATTTAAATCTGGTTTACTTCATTAACATTTTTTGTGATGTAATGTTTCATGAATACTGCTTTGCGTCACATCTGATACCTTGCCATTCATTCTGCAGGAGGGATTTCATTTATTTATCTTTTATGCTCACTCTCCAAATGATTTCTTGTCTCTCCCTATCTTAGATGGGCCATCTTGCCCTTGGGCTTTTTCTTACCCCCCTGCTCATGGCCAGCAGTCTCCTTTCCGCTGCTAGAAAGGCCTCAGCTTGTCCTTGCCAGACAAACGCCCCTGAGCCAGACCTTGAATTTTCCCAATCACAGCCTTCAGTAAACTCTCCTAGCCCAGCTGTCAGCCAGCTCCAACTCCAACCATCATGTGTTTTAAGCCCCATGTTTTCCTCTATTTCAACTCCCTTCATTTCCCCATGCCACTCTGTACATTTTGTTACATTTCCCTACCTTCTTCATAGGATGTCATCACTCACCACATAACATGCCAGCTATATTTATGCACTGGTGATTTAGCTAGCATTTAGTTGGCCTAAAGCAATCTATCCTCCATCTACTGATCTCCCAGTTGTAAAAGTTAATGTGAAATGTTATTCAACCAGCGCACACATTCTTAATATCATACATTCTCTAATATTCCCCCCTTTTCTGCAGAGGACACTGATCAAATCATGGGAACATTGCAGACTGATCATTTCTATAGCTAGAAATCATGTGCAATTATTTCAAAGTCTTTTCATGTACTTCTATGGCTGTCAGTCTAGCTGTATTGTCAAGTATCTTTATTGTAAGCACCACTAACCATGTTATAATAATAAATATAGACACACCTACATTTATCAATACTTTCTCCATTAACTGCAAATCTGTCCATGCATCTATATCTTCATTTGCCAAACTCAGGTCACTCACTCTAAAATTATCCTTTTGCATATTCAACTTCATTGTATGTGATTCCTTATGTTTCAGAACATATTCTATAGTAGGATCTGTAGGGAATTTGTTTCTTCTTCCTTCTAGTAAATCATTATACACATAGAGCAATGTTAGTCCCCCATCCGCTATCACTGTATCCTTTGGTACTGTTGTAAAGAACACACTGTACTGAGAAGGCATTACTGCAAATGATCCATGACTCAGGTGGGTGATTGTGTAATTATTTACACATGTACTGACCAATCACCTATGCTTGATTAATTTGGTGTGTGCTGATACCTCAGAATCTGGATTCCTTATTGACACCTCACATGCTTCTGTAACCCTGTTATCTACCCGTAATCCAAATAGAGCATTTGTTGCATCAGGTATGAATGTTTCCAGGGCATATTTAATTCTGCTCCTTTAACTTCACACAAACATCTAATTTTGGCATCAGGTACAAACCCATCTCCAATATATGAAATGCCACAATTTCAGAAATCACAATTTGTATGTATTTATCATTTTGCAGGAATCCTACATTATGTACAATCTTGGTTTGATGTATCAATTCTGGGATGAAATATGTAATGCACAATAATAACCCTATCTCCATTCGATCTATTGCTATGTACAGGGGAATCACACTTGCCATCTCAAATGCAATGTTCTCCTGTATTAGGTACATTTCCTGCTATGCTATCCATTCCATCATTTTTCATATCCTGCAATAGCACATCCTGCCTGACCATTGCATTTATATGCTGCACTGACAGTGTTGACTTATCATTCAGAGTTATAATAGTCTGATTCACATTCTCATCCAATTCCTTATGTTCCATTTTAATTGTGTCTATTCTCTGCTGTATCATCCCTAAATTTTGGCCCAACTGCCAGGCCTTGTCATCTAGAGTGTTCACTGATACTGCATTCGCGGTTGACACAGTTGTCCCAATATTAGTCCCAACTATCGTGACTACAATTGCGCTATCAGAAATCCTTCCATTCTATGTTCCCTTTTTCTCTTAGCACTTGAGGTATTTATAAATGTCTTTTCTAATCGAGCCAATATCTCTTTCACTTCTCCTAGTTAAGATCCCACTGTTTCACTTGAAAGGATTTAATCTTGGAACAATAAAGATGTCTGTCTAAAATCATGTTTGTATCCAGGCTAGAATAAATACTTTGATGTAACAACTGTTTGTTCCCTAAAATTAGTCTGGGTGCATGTTCCATTACAATGACTGATGCTGGCCCCTCAAGCACAACATGCCCATCCGCTGATCTGGCATGTGTCCAGGTTGGTATCCATATTATAACTAAAACATTTCTTTTAACAATTTAGTTTAGACTTTAGTTCCCTTTTCCCCTCATTGTAACACAGACTTGCATCTTGTCATCTGGTCTTCTCTTCTATGTCCACTAGCATTTTTCCAGCTCAGGGACTCATCCTTTTGCATCCTGGTGACTCCTCATTTTCTTGTCCCGGAGACTCCTCCTTTTCTCCGGGCTCCATTGTGGGCATCGGGCTCCAGAAAAACTTTTTGGAGGAAAACGAGTTGCTCATTTCTAGAATAAAGGAAAGAGACATACAGGTTAATGGCCAAGCACAAATATATGTATGCAACCTTCTAAACTTGTTTTTAATGATCATACCTCACCATTTCATCCATTCCTCCAAGTACACTAAACACTCATAATTACCTGTTACGATGAATCCTTTTCTTCTCAAACCCATGTCCTGCCCATTGTGAACCACACTACTCACCTATAACTTGATGCAGTGCTGTTCCTGATGTTAACACAACCCTTTTAACCCTTGTTTTTTCAACATATTTGTTCTAATCTTTTGACCTCATGTTTTGGGTGGAATGGCTTGGTTTGATTAATGTGGACACACTGTTCCACAGCCAGATGGCCTTCCTTCATTAGTATTCTATATACCACATCAACATTTTGTACACAAGTTTGAATGAATGGGCCATCCTAGGATGCCAGGAATTTAGAATTCTTGTTTTTTTTTCCTTTCACAAAATTGAATTTATATACTTGATAACCTATCTCACATTCTCTAATGTTGACTTTCTGTCATAGTAAAACATGCCACCCTCAGCTGTTCTTCCTAGATTTATCTGAACCAACGTTTGTTGAAAATGCTTCCTTAACTCTTCCACATATTCATGAATTGTGGCTGCATTTACCAAGACTTGCTCATTGGTCCTGTACAACAAATGTTTGGGAAGTACCATTTTCCCACCTTTGATTAACTCGTATGGGCTGAGATTTGTAGATTTTGATGGTGTTGCCCTAATGGTCATGTGTACCGAAGGAAGTCTTAAATCCCAACTAGACCCTGCTTCAGCCACAAATATTTTTAGAACATTGATTATTGTCGTATTGCATCTCTATACCTCCCCCATCCTAGAGGATGGACAATAAGAAATATGTAACTTCCTCTTCACCCTTGCAATTTTACACATCTTGGCCATTACTACACTTGTAAAATGACTTCCACGGTCTGACTCTATTCTCTGGATAAGCCAAAACTGAAAAATGTATGATTCACTATTAAGGTGGCCAAAGTGTCTGCACTACAATCATATGCATTCCAATCATTTTGACATTATTCATGTAATGGTCAGCATATAGTTCTTTGCCCGTGTTGATCTTTGGACCAGTCCAATGAAATCAATGTGTGAATCTGACCAGGGTGGGGTCAATCCTCTAGTCACTAAGGCTTTCTACGGGGTTGGAATTGTGTGCAGACCAAACAAGCCTGTGTATACAATTACACCTCTTGGGACATATGCAGGCAATAAGCATAGTCCCTTAACATTTCAAATGTTTTCTGAACACCTCTGTGGCCATCTGTTATTGCATCATGGGCCTGATGCAACATAAATCCCCAAAACGAAACAGGGACCATCCACTGAACATGACCGGCAACTGATTTTCAGACCAACAATCTGTCCTGTAACTGAAACTGTTTTCTACTCTTCATCAACACCCTATATTCCTCTCTGCCCTTGCAGTCTTCCTCTGTCACAGGAGTCATTTCTGCTTCTACAATATGATTGTAAAACATACCTACAATTGGGCCTTTCTTTTGTGCCTTAATCAAATCATGATCAAGTATGGCAAAGCTCCATTGAACAACTCGTTGAACCTCTAACCCTTGAGATAGGGAACATGTCACCATGTCTACCTATACCTTACTGAGCAAGTGTCTAATGGGAAATATCTCTCCTATTACTGCCCCCATTTTGGGCAAATGATCCACCTCATCATTCCCTTCCCCAGCTTCTCCTGGTATTTTAGAGTGTCCCCTTATCTTCCTCCAGTGGATTTCCATTTCATTTTCTGAAACAAGATTGTGAATTGCCTGAATAAGCTTGCCATGCTTATGGGGATTTTTTGTTACAAGTGACCATCCGTCTCATTTTCCAGCCCAGTCAATATTCCACAAAGCTATTCCGGGCAAAGGCAGAGTTGGTGACAATCACTACCTCTTTTAATTTGCTTTCTACTGCTGTGGATATTGCCCTATAGATTGCAGCCAACTCTGCTACCTGACTATTCCTGGAACCTATCTGCATGCACAGTGGTGGAATATCATCATTTTTGACCCAAATAATTGTGATTCCTGACTCTAACTCGTTTTCAGGGTCATTATTCACATGATATGCACAACCATCCACATATACTGTTCGGAGATGTTTACATTTTTCATCATCAAATGCATTGTGTGGTGAATAGTCAAATTCAACCAAATTAATTTCCAATTCTATACTTTCTGTGGTTCCTACAAATTCATAATCATGTAATTCTGCAAACCCCTGGGACACTAGACTCTTTTTATTCTGCCCATGTCGCACATCTATTGGGAATCCTTGTAATGCCAATGTTCATTGATTGGGCTAAGTTTCCTCAACTGTTCCTTTTACTTTGTAAAAATTCTAGAGGTTGATGTGCAGTTTCAATAATTACCCACTCTCCTTGAATAATGGTGCAGAAATGTTGTTCTGTCCACACAGTTGTAAATAGTGTTTTTTCACATTCATTTAACTTGCGGGGTAATTCATAGATTTCAGAGGCAGTGCACGCGAGCAGCGCAGAGAGGGAGCGTGCGCCAGTGTGCGCCAGCCGTGTGCGCTAAACAGCATTGTGGCGCACCGCATATTCATGGAATTCTCAAGCCATAATGAGCGCTGGTGCAGAGAACATCCCACAGCACCAGTTACGCCCCCAAGAACGGCCCTTACATAAGGAAAAGCCATTGAAATCCCCAATGCAGCGCAAAGTGCCGCGCTAACCTTGGACCAGCTTACAGGACCGCTACACTGCAATCGCGCGAGTTGGGAATGTGTATTCCTGGGGTGCACTGGAATTATCACACGCGATAGGGCTTGGGCGAGCGGGGTACATATATTTCTGGGGGTGTGCGGGAAGTGTCCCACGCGATAGGCCTTGTGCGAGCGGGGTACGTGTATTTTGGGGTGCGTGCAGGAAGTGTCCCATGCGATAGGCCTTGTGCGAGCGGGTTACGTGTATTTTGGGGTTGTGCGGGAAGTATCACACGTGATAGGGCTTTTGCGAGCGGGGTACGTGTATTTTGGGGGTGCACGGTAATGATCACACGTGATAGGGCTTGGGCGAGCGGGGTACGTGTATTTTGGGGTGTGTGCGGGAAGTGTCCCACGCGATAGGCCTTGTGCGAGCGGGGTACGTGTATTTTGGGGTGTGTGCGGGAAGTGTCACACGCGATAGGGCTTGTGCGAGCAGGGTATGTGTATTTTGGAGGTGCGCGAGAAGTTTCAGACGTGATAGGGCTTATGCGAGCAGGGTACGTGTATTTTGGGGGTGCGTGGGAATTTTCACACGCGATGGGGCTTGTGCGAGTGGGGTACGTGTATTTTGGGGGTGCGCAGGAAGTTTCACATGCGATAGGGCTTGGGCGAGCGGGGTACATATATTTCTGGGGGTGTGCGGGAAGTGTCCCACGCGATAGGCCTTGTGCGAGCGGGGTACGTGTATTTTGGGGTGCGTGCAGGAAGTGTCCCATGCGATAGGCCTTGTGCGAGCGGGTTACGTGTATTTTGGGGTGTGTGCGGGAAGTGTCACACGCGATAGGGCTTGTGCGAGCAGGGTATGTGTATTTTGGAGGTGCGCGAGAAGTTTCAGACGTGATAGGGCTTATGCGAGCAGGGTACGTGTATTTTGGGGGTGCGTGGGAATTTTCACACGCGATGGGGCTTGTGCGAGTGGGGTACGTGTATTTTGGGGGTGCGCGGGAAGTTTCACATGCGATAGGGCTTGTGCAAGTGGGGTACATGTATTTTCGGGGTGCGCAGGAAGTTTCACACGCGATAGGGCTCGTGTGAGCAGGGTATGTGTATTTTCGGGGTGCGTGGGAAGTTTCACATGCGATAGGGCTTGTGCGAGTGGGGTATGTGTATTTCTGTGGGTGTGCAGGAAGTGTCACACGTGATAGGGCTTGTGCGAGCGGGGTACGTGTATTTGTGGGGTGTGCGTGGAGTTCCACATGCGATTTCGTGGCCGAGTGGGGTATGTGTATTCCTGGGGTGCCCCAACGCAAATTGGCAGTCTGTGTCCTCCCAGGTGAGCCCTCTCTCCCCTCCCCGGGCCTGCAGGCATCCCACACCACAGGGGACTACCCTGCACCCCTGGCCATACCCCGCAGGCACCCATCTAACCTGGCCATGCCCCCCAGCCAGCCCACATATCACCATGCACAAGTGAGCACGGACACATGTCCCCCTGCACCCCCACCCACCCAGCAGTGATGGGCACCTGCCAGCAGGCCCCGACTCATGTCCCCCTGCACCCCCACCCACCCAGCAGTGACGGGCACCTGCCAGCAGGCCCTGACTCATGTCCCCCTGCACCCCCACCCACCCAGCAGTGACGGGCACCTGCCAGCAGGCCCCGACTCATGTCCCCCTGCACCCCCACCCACCCAGCAGTGACGGGCACCTGCCATCAGGCCCTGACTCATGTCCCCCTGCACCCCTACCCACCCAGCAGTGACGGGCACCTGCCAGCAGGCCCCGACTCATGTCCCCCCACCCACTCACCCACCCAGCAGTAATGGGCTCCTGCCAGTAGGCCCCGACTCATGTCCCCCCACCCACCCAGCAGTGACGGGCACCTGCCAGCAGGCCCTGACTCATGTCACCCCAACACGTAATCATGATCCACAATCATGGCCCTCATGGCCACCCAAATCCCACCGCACCCCACCCCTCCCCAAAGAACCAACCAAGTATTGCATACACCCCACATTGAAATGGCCATTACATGAAACAACCCAAATGGCATATATGTACATCAACACATGTCCGTCACACACACACAATGGGTGCCAGTGAATGAGAAAACCCAATCAGAGAATACCACACATTGAAGTATGAAACAAAAATGTATTCAACACAAAATGCCGTGAATCAAATGGAAACACACAATAATGGTAATGAGAAATAAAATGCTGCATGTTCCAAAATGAGAAAAAAATGAAATCAGAATCCAAAAAAATCCAAATGAAAATGTGCCCAAAGTCTCTGTCCAACAAAGCAAATCCAAAGGGAAAAAAATAAGTAAAATCCATTGCTCCATGGTGAAAAAATAAATAAAATGACGATGAATCCACTGTTCTACTATATACAAATAACAAATCCAGGGTCCATGAGCCCAAGCATTGAAATAGAACCTACAAAAAAAACTACCTAATAAAGAACTTTCTACAAAAAGGTGGGGTATAGTCCAAGCGCCCCAAATGAAAGAAAAACATAAATGAAACCTAACACTAACTATACATAATGGCGCCGGGCAAGTCCTACGGCTCACTTGCTGATTTCCCGGGCCAGGGCATCATCAAACTCCTGTTCTATGTCCTGGAGGCGGGCCTGTTCACTGGCCCGAGGTCTCGCAGGGATAACGCCATGTTCACCTCCAAATCCCTGCGAATTCCCTCGAGGCACTCAGCCCGCCTCAGCGCCCTGCGCATGGAGTTCTCCGCCCTGACCATAGTGAGCCATGCCTCTTCTGCCCTCCACCGCTCCGCATCTATGGCCTGGCCCAACTGCTGCCACACAGAAGACACTCCAAATCCAGGGTCCTCCTGCCCTCTGGCCGATGCCTGCCCCTCTGATGTTGATGTCCCCGAGCCATCATCGCTCCCACCTTGAGCCTGCTGCTGCCGTGCATGTCCCCTGCTTTGTGATGCCTGCACGTCCTCCTCCTGCTGGGGTCCAGTTGTTGTGGTGGCCACCCCTGCTGGACCACCGACTCCCGACTGAGGCAGGGATGTGTCCTCCACCAGCCTGGCCTCTGGGTCAGGGCCTGCTCCACAGGGTGCCCGGGTGAAACTTGGGCAGGAAGATGGAACGGAGGACGACTGGCGCATAGGGGGTTCAGTTGAGAAGGGGGTCGGTAGAAGCTCCAGCACACGGAGGAACCCAGCACCGGTGATCCCTCTGGCCGGTCGACGCGGTCTTCAAGGCATCCGAAATGACGTGCATTGTCCTCACGAGAACCCTGCATGTCAGCCCGAATGTCACGAACACACAACGCCACCCCAGCCAGGATAGGCTGAACACGGTCGCGGATTGCCACATCTGCAGGGAGAGGAAGGTCTGTTGTGCGGCTATCCCCTCCCTGAAAATGGATCTGGACGAAGGCAGCCCTGCTGGCGCCACATGATGCAGTCACAGGATCAGGGACAGGATTACACACAGGCAACTCCGCAGTGGCCTGTGCTGCCTCCTGTCCCTGCCCCTGGACTGCACCACTGGCACCAGTTGAATCCCCCCTCCAGGCCCCATGCGTGTGACTTCTACGGCCTCCTCCTCAACCAAACCCCCCACCAACCTGGATGACTCCGTGCCATCTTCCTCCATAGGCCCCTGTGGGGTCTCAGCTGACCCTTCTGCTGCCGAGGAGCTCACCTCCAACCTCCGCATCTTGGACCTACCCCCGGCAGCTGCGGCCACAGACGAAGCACCAGACTCCTCACTCCCCGAAGAGATGTCAACCTGGGAGGGGAGCTGGGCCTTCCGTCTCCGGCTGGCGGTGGGATCCCTGCCGCTGTGCTCCACAGCACCGTCTCCGCCCTCTTCATCAGTTGACGCTGCAGACAGGGAGAGACAGAACACAAGCATCAGGGCAATGTACAATGGTCTGATACACACATAACAGTTGCAGATGAGTGGCAGTCGCAGAATTCAGACATGGCATCACATACCCCAACTCACATGTCATTTCAACTCACACACATTAGCAAAACAACAGGAATGTTGCACCAGACAGCACCATCCACACACAACCAATAGCATGAGTAGCCAAAGGTGAGCCTGACCTCACATGCTACACGGGGAGTGTAGAACACATGCACAGACGCCACCAGACATACATGCATCGGTACATCTCGACCATCTGTCGCAGTGTTAACATCGCCATCCATGTCACATCAGCCTCCTACATGTCAGTGTTACATGCCTCGATGGTGTATCACAGTTGCACGCTTGTCATAAACACACACATGCACATGTACATAGTGCAGATACATGCAGATGGAACCAGCATCCATGTGTGACACCACAACCATGCCACTGTACATACACAGAAATTCACAAATGTGTGCACCCACACCTGCATTTGGCCAGCATGCTTACCAACACATACACCATCGATGTGTCTCACACATGAGAGGACTCACATGTGGTAGGCACACATGTCCCTGTACATACACATCCATACATGGCCCTACAAAGACATATGTGCAACCTGCACACTCCTGGCACACCTCAACACACACAGCGTCCAATCAGTACGCATGTACACTTACTGCTCGACTCCAAACGGGTCTGCCTCTCAAGGACCTGGACATGGAGCGCTGGGCGTATACGTTCCAGGACCCTCATTTGGTTGTTGGTTAGGCAGCACCGGCACCCCTCAGCATCCGTTGCCTTCAAGAGTCGCCGGGCCTTGTTGAGGGTCCTGAATCTGAAGTTCTCCCAGCGCTTCCAGACGTGTTTAATGTCGCGGGCAGCCACGATGTCCATCCAGATCCTCTTCCATCCTTCATAGTCGGCACGCAAACTTCCAAAGAGGGCATCATACTGCCCCAGGACTTGATCCAGCAGGATACCAACTTCATTGGCACTGAAGCTGGTAGCCCTCTGCCTCCCTGCTGGGGGGTTGTCACTGAAGCCAGATGGTGTTGTGTCCGACATGGCAATCCCTGAGGCAGGTGTGGGTGGGCAACTGGGTCCTGGGGCTGGGTTGTGGAGCGATGGTATTGCAGTCGGGAGTCGGCAGTCGGGAGTCTTCTGTTCCAGCAGGGGTGGTCACAGCAACTGGACCCCTCAGATGGCTGACATGCAGGCACCAAAGAGCAGGCCAGGTGTTTTGCAGGCAGGCAGGCAGCAGCAGATGGCAGGTAGGAGCATGCTCAGGGCTCTGGGGGGCAGGAAAATGGCCTTCTGGGCAGGAGCGTGGTCTTCCGTGTGTTGTCGCGTGGCCAGCTTGATACAGAGTGATTTGGCACGTGAAAAAAGTGCACGTCAGCGTGAAATTCGAGGAAAGGCCCTTAGCGCATAAGCACGTCTGTGACGTTACGCACGCGGGCGTTTCCCACAACACGGGTGCATGTTTATTGTACATGTGAAAAAACTGCATGTCCGGGTGTCACTGCATGTAATTGGAGGAAAGGCCCTTAGCGCGTACGCGTGTAAGTGATGTCGCACGTGTGGGCTGGCTTAAAAGGTACGCATAGGATGCCATTTTCTTGTACCTGCTTTTTGTGGAGAGCGAGCGGGTGATTCTTGTACTTCTTGTCGGTTCACACAGGATTACTTCACAACGGTTCCAGTTCGTACTCACTGTTTACTCAGACAGCGTTCAATTCTTCTTTTGGCGGGGGTGTTGCCAAACCGCACACGCGCGTCTTTTTCATGTTCTTTTTCCAGGCAGACGGTGAGTCGCGCACGTATTTTCCAACTGTGGTTGCCCCTGTGTGTCGCGTACCCCTTCAGAGGTAATTGTAGGCTGCGTGTATCACGCGAACGCTTATTTTTGTGTTTCTGGGTGCCACAGCGTAGTGCAGGTTAATTTTTCCATGCACGTGGTCTACCAGGGGTTGTGTGCATGTTTAATATTGTTTTCGGGGTGCCTGTGCATTGCGTGACCCATCATCTTCCCCCAGGGGTCACAGACAGCCTTGCTAGAGCACTAGGGTATGAATTCCATCTAGTACCCTACCCCTTTCACCCCAATTGCCCAGGACAATTGTTTATTGCAACTCCCATATGCACAGCAACATCAGTGCCATGGTTGGGAGGCGACCAAGCAGTAAGGGAGGCAAAGGAGGCCGAGCTCAAAGAGGTGGGTGAGGTAGGGGACGTGGCCAGGATGTGCAGGGTGGCTGAAGAGGCCAGTGTGTGGAGGACCAATCGGGGCCACCTATGCCCCCACCACCCCCCAAAGGTTGTGGGAAATGTAGCGGACACCATCCCAGCTAAGCCCTTGTTAAACCGGCCCATATTGTCAACTGAACCGGCACAGGATGACTCCCGGGCTGACTTCCGTGTCACCAAGTCTAAGCCACGTGTGGCGGTGAAAGTTGCTGTCACCAGGCCACGTGGATCTGGGGCAGCAATGTCATCTGCTGCCCCAAGTAGCTAGGGTGAGGAGGCTGCAGGGGCAGCTGCAGCTCAATCCACCCCAGCTCTGAGTCTTCCACCCGGGACAGTGTTGGTCCAAGTCCATCACACCGAGGTTGGTCCTGCCAACATCACCCTGCAGCCAATGCCTGCAGTGAGACCTTTGGTCATTGTGCCTTTGGAAAGTTCCAGTACCCAGTCCACCTGCGCTTCTACCCCTACCAACCAGAGTGGCGTAAGCCACTCAGGATCCGCACCACCTTCCAAGAAGAAAAAGGGTGCTCTTGCACTACAGGAAGCTTAGCTTCAATGACACTGAACTAGATGCACTAGTGGCCTATCTGTTGGCACATAGCCGCGAAATGGTGGTGACTGCAGTGTGCAAGACTACGCCTGCTCAACGTAGGGCCCACTGGCAGACCATCGCGGACCACATTAGTGCCCTTGGATTTGTGAGGCGCACAGCTGACGATTGCTATCAGCAGTGGAATGACCTGAAACACAGAGCAAAGAACAAGCTGGTTTCCAATCATGCCTCTACTCTGGTGACTGGCGGTGGGTCTCCACCAGAGGACGACCAACTCAATGAACATGAGTCTTTCGCTGGAAGCTTCATCACAGAGGAACAGATCCGAGGCATGGGAGACCTACCTGATCTTGAAGCATTGTCCGGTGAGTGCCCATGCATATGTGTACAATCCATGTGTATGTTGCTTGGGTGATGTGTTCTGATTGAGTGCCAGGTGAGGCTGTGTAGTCATGAGTGGTATGGGTCACCCGTGTGGTCCCTCCAAACCATTCCCCGGCCTTGGGTTTGGGTATGACAGTATCCCTTCTGACCACAGTTGCCAATTTGCACCAGATTACTTCAGTTGCCCTTCAACTGTCATCTTGCAACAACATTGTTCAAAATGTTTTCCTGTTCATTCAGCCTGATTGTTTCAATCCTTGCCGTTTTTAGGACACATTTTTTTGCCGTACTGCCACAAATGTAAAGTACTTCTGTCATAGATTACACCCCACAATGGCCCACATTTATTACCTTGTTATGGGAATGATTTAACCATTCAGGCTGATTGAGTAATGGCCTGCACACAATCATTTTGGGCCCTGTTTGAATGTAGAACAGGACTGTTGTCTTCTGTCATATTGAAGTGACCAACCATTGATGTATTCATCTGCCTGCCATCACTGTATCAGTGAACACTGGATCTGTTGAAGCGTGTGGCACATGCGTGTTTTGTCACACTATTTTGCATGTTTTCTCTCATGATGTCCATCTAACATGGATGGGTGACAGTACTGATGTCCTACCATATGGTTGTACTTGTCAATCAAATGTACCATGGCTATGCTACGTGCCATCTGTGTGCTGGCATGTGTCATGTATGTGTATTGGACATGCCACTCACAGGCTAATGTGTGATGCCAGCGCTATCCAGCATGCAGCACATGTGTTGCTTTTCCATCTTGGAGTCCTCAGTGTCTGCTTTTTTCCTCCCCTTCCAACTCATTGACAGTGCATGCAAGCCAGGGTTATAGTCATGTGGGACATGTGTAATTTATGTACTGGATCTCAGCCTTGTCAGGCCTAAGTGTGTGCTATGGTGCTCATGCCTGTTTCCATTTGTTATCTTTCATGTTTTTGCAGCCGATGAGGCACTTGATGCTGTTGAGGAGGAGGAGATGGTGCAGACCCAGGAGGAATCACAGCCACAACCGGGCACCACTGGAGGACGTGGGGTGGTGGTGGGTGAAAACCAATTTGTCCTACAGACCATGCTGTCCATGGATGTCTCTGGGTACACCTCCGCAGACCTCTATGAATCAGGTGCTGAATCGGACAGTGAGACATATGTGCCGTCGCAGGTGAGTGTTTCTGGCAGGGATGCTGTTCTGTCCAACCCACCTGCACCGGGGGTAGACCTCTCTATGGGGATTTCAGTGTTGGTAAGTCCGCCTTTGGCAGTTACATATGCAGGGTCATATCACACTACACAATATTTGCTCCTGTTCCTGTGCCAGCAGATCAAAGGAGGAATACAGTCCTGCAGCCTCAGGCAGTGCCAGCACAGCAAGGTGCAGATCGCCTTGCCCCAAACAGGTGTGGTGCCCGCCAACGCGGTGGCCGTGTGCCACCAGGCAGTACTGTGTGGGAGAACTCAATCTACACTATAGCAGCACAACAGGGGGCATCGTGTGAAATGATGGCTCAGTCAATGTATAGGGTGGCCACTTCCATTCTCCCCCCTGAAAGGCAGATGGAGCTCCAGCAGCAGGCAACAGACTTCATTTGCCACTCACACAGGGAGGAAATGTTGGCGTCCAATAGGAACCGAAGGGATGGACAGGAGACTCTGCGCGCAGCCATATCTGTAGAGTCACAGGCCCACAGGGAAGCCCTGAGGTTAGAACATGGGTCCCTCAGAGATACTCTGGGTGAACTTGAGGTTTCCCAGAATTTTAGGTCAGAACAGCAGCTGGAGCAGCTCACACGTTCACTCTCAGCTGAGTTCCAGGCAACCCGTGTGGAGATCCGGGCATCACGCGAGACCATGCAGGCAGAAATGCGTGCTACCCGTGAGGTGCTGCATGGGGATCTCTGTACCATCATCCTGCAGAACCAAACCTTCCAGACCTGCATGCTTGCTGCCATGGAGGACCATACCAGGGCTTTGCATGGGCTGCCTCCCATATCACGGCCACCTCCTGATGTAGCAGCAGAGGGTGTTGACAGCGACAGCAGTTCTCCCACTGAAGCGTAGCCGTGCAGGCCATGAGCCCATGGAGGTATTTTTTTTTCTCAACATCCATGTATGTGGGTGTTGGGGTGCACCCTGTACCTTGTCCCTCCTGGGTGGCCACCCCCCGGTCCACACATGGCCATTTTTATATTTTATTTTTTTATTTTTAATTTTTTTACAGTGTGTTGCTTTGTGTGGCTCCTGTGGGCATCCACTGTGTATTCCAGCTGGGCACATGCAGGCTTGTCCTGTCTTTGGGTTAGATGCTTGGTTTCCTGACACACACACCACTCCTGCTTGCCCTTTCCATGGGCTTGCAAAGGGTGTGACCAATTGACAGTAACTTACACAGTGACATTGGGCTTCCATGAGTTGTGTGGGCAGTCTGTAGTGAAAACTGTGTCTGCATCCCTAGTGGGGATTGTTGTTGGATTCTACACTGCATGGTGTATTGATATGTGCTTGTGCATCCATGTCTTTCTCCTTATATACATGTAGGTTTTTCATGTCTTCACAAGGCGGTCTCCTTTGCAGATGCAGTTCATGTTGTATGCAGTACACTGAGACATTTGCCTGACAGCAACACTCTGCAGTTGAAAGGGGTCGATGTGCTGCCTCAGTCAGGTTGTGAGACTTGCACTACTTTAATTTTTTTCTGTCATATATTGCCACAGTTTCATCCTGTACTGATGTTTTGTGTTGCTGGTAAGTATTTGTTCATGTGCGCTGTTTCTTATTGATTACTGAGAGCATATTGTCTGTGGCCTGTTTACATTAGGGACAGTGCACTTTGTGACACTTGTGTCATGTGTTGTGCATTCTTTTGGTTGCTTTCACATTGCATGCCATGCCATGGTGTGTTGGGTAGCTGGGATGGGGAGGGGTTGGGTGACATGGCACTATTTTGATGTGGTATTTTGCAAGGGGGTAGTCATTCCTGCTGCATGAATGTGTGTCTTTTCGTGACACAGCATTGGGTGTCTTTAAGTAGGTAGGGATGCACACAATGTAACACTTCCAGGTGAACAATCTCAGGCTGGTATGGTTGTGACAGTTGACTGTCCCTTTTGTCATCATTATTGATTGTCATCTGGTATGTGCCAGGCCTGTGTGCACTCCGCAGGGGTGGGATTTTAGATGAAGTAATTTGCCACAAGCTGGGTACGGGCTGCCTCACCACATGCCCTTTCACAACCACATGCAGCGTCCGTGCATGTGGTTGGGGATGTGGGGGCACCACCATGTCCACCAGCACACCCTGGCGGTTTGCAACGTTGTACAGGACACATGCTGCCAATATGATCCTGCACACTACTGTGGGCACATATAGCAGCTCTGCCCACGAGAGCAGTCAAGGGAGCGGGTTGCAATATGGGCTGTGTTGTATCTTACCTCGGGTGGTGTGGTGGGGTTCCGAATTGGCGTCATCATGTAGGTGCTCAGAGGGTCGGCACTGTCACCTGGGGAGGTGATGATGGCTATCATTAGTGGGGTTGTCACATTACTCAGTATCTGACATGCATGCATGTGCAGAGGCATTTATACTCACCAATCAGCCATGTGTCGCCATGCCGCCCAGCTTCCAGGTCCCGGTTTAGGGGTGACATTCTGAAAATGAAACTATCATGGCTTGACCCTGGATAGTTGGCATATATTGAAGTGATGATCCCCTTGGCATCACATACTACCTGCACGTTGATTGAATGCCAGTGCTTGCGGTTTCGATATATGTGCTCAGTGGCCCTGGGAGGATGTAGAGCCACATGGGTGCAATCAATGGCACCTAGCACTTTGGGGAAGTGTGCCACCCCGCAAAAGTCCTGGACCACGGCCTGCCTTTCTGCAGGTGTTCTGGGCATGTATATGTGCCTGCGGACTGAGGGGCGTGCAGTCATGATGGCCAACACCTGGTGTAGGCAGCGTGACTGCGTGGCCTGTGACACACCCCCCACTATGGCACTTGTCCGCTGAAATGAACCAGTAGCCAAGAAGTGCAGTACATTGAGCACCTTATCCAAGGGGCTCAGTGCTTACGAGCACAGGGTGTGTGATGTGAGGTCCTCCTCCCACTCACTCACCAGGTCGAGGATTATTTGTGGTAGAAACCTTTACCTCCCATACACCTGGTCATCAGGCATCCCTGGGTCCTGGGTAAAAAAATGCGGGGCCTGGCTATCCTCCTCCTCCTGCGGTGTCCCACGACCACTGCTGCGAGGAACGGTATATTCATTGTAGCGTCTGAGCTTGTTTGTTGTTTACACGCACTTTTATGCTGCGCGGGGCCGCTTACGCCTGCTTCCTGCTGGCGTACATGTTTCCGGATTAGCGCGTCTTTTTTGGCGCACGTCTTTCCCCTGTTCGATTCCATGAATACGTGTTGTTGGCACACGTGTGGGCTTTTCGAGCATTTACCTCCTGTACTTCCCCCGTAACGCCCACATTTTCACGCGTTGTTCCCCATTCCGCATGTTACGCCCCGTGTTCCACCCACTTTTGTTGTGTGCGCTGTGCTATGTGCGCTTTCTCTGTGCGCGTAGTGCACGCCGTTTAATGTCGTATGCGCCCGCATGCCCCACCCACGATTTTAGCGCACATCCCAGGATTTACACTTGCACTGAATTCCATGAATCGATGTGAGTGGCTTAGGCACGGGTGCGCTGCGATTTTCACGCTTGCGCTGCGATTTTCACGCTTCGCTCCCCTTTTCGGCGCACATTTATTCCATTAATCGGCCCATTGGTTTCTACTTGTGACAATGCTTTGCTAGCATATGCATATGCAATAATCTTGTTATTCAAGTCGTGCTTCTGATGCAAAGCCACTGAAATGCATAGGTCTGTATATCCTATGACCTGTTTAAAGAGTTTTGGCTTTGTAGGTCCGGTCTGTCAAGGCGACATGTATAATTTAGATACAAAAGAGTTGTTGAACTTTAACCAAAGTAAACTGTATGTCGAGTCTTACTGAGTTGTGGTTAGAAAAAAAGCCAATTAAACCACTACCAAAATTAGTTGCTTTAGAATACTCAGATAGAAGACAGCGCCAAGTCTAGATTTCTAAAACAAATGTTTGCTTTATTTTATTAAAGTTGCCCTTGTTGATGACACGTTTTTTGGCTGTACTGAAAGCCTTTTTTATATCAGGGCCATGTTGCTGATTATTAATGCAAACTATTGTCACAAATTGGAAATTAACATTAAACCAAATATAAAATTCATACAAAACAATAGCATTGTTGAGTGCATTGATCAACATAGTCGGGTTAAACAATATGAAAAAGGGGAGGGGGTTTGGGAAATGGTAGAGAGGTACAGAATGTTAATTCACATTAATAATAGAAATGATATGAACCATTATTCAAAATAAAGTCACTGAAAAACAAGAGTTGGTGATGGGGAGGATTCATAGGGTGTAGAGAACAAATACTTTGAATGAAAATGAATAAAAAGAGAGAGAGGTAAAAATGTACTTCAGTGCGAGCATGTTACACAAACATCCTTTGATTTCAAATATAATTGGGTAGTTTTACCTTTAGTTGCATGTCCCCATATAATCGTCTGTTTGATGCTCGCCAATAATTGGGTTCAATCCCCTCAAAATAAATACAGTTGTTGAGAGTATTTTCGTGGAGTGGTTATATTTATGTGGCGTCCTTTGATGCATAAAGGTGCCATTCATTTTATATATACTGCATGTGTTGACCATCTAATTTCTCTACACTCACGGTAAATTTGAAAAAATTTGTAAATCAATTCTCTCTTAAATTAACAAATTGCTCTTGCAGAGCGCACACTTAATGCACAATTTAATCTATTTAGGTTGTGTGGCCTTTGAGATTTGAATATACAACCTGACATTTTGCCAAATAAGGAATTGAAGCCCACATCAAAATGTGTGCCTCAGCTACCAACAGACAACATCATTGACACCTTTTACAAAGCAGTAACAGAGGACTTTTACAAACTGAAAAGAAGGAAACATCAAAAGGGACTAATACACAGCTTTTCCCCTGAAGAACACAAAGCTTTACAAGTTCTAGCAACAGACCTATCCATAGTAATAAAGCAAGCTGTTAATAAGGCAGGCAATATTGTTATAATGGAAAGATCAGATTACTTGGAAATGGCCAGACAACACTTGGAAACACCTGGTTGTTATGAGGTACTATCCATGAATCCAAAAAAGCAGATTGTGCACAAATTGGAGCAGGAAATACTGAATTGGTATAGAAAAGGCCTTTTGACTGATGAAGAAATAAGTTTCCTGTTCATCAAGGAACCAGTAATACCAATTATGTATTTTTTGCCAAAGTCCATAAGGAATATGACACAATACCCGAAGGCCGGCCCATCCTAAGTGGTATCAGGTGGGCAACGGAAAATATCTCACAATACCTTCACAACATTTTAAGACCAAGAGCGAGTAAATTGAAAGCATACCTAAAAGACACCACTGATGTAATTCTGAAACTCAAAACTATTGAATGGAAGAAAAACTATCAATTGGCAAGCCTGGATGTTAAGGCACTGAGCCCTATGGGAATGGGGATGTACCGTGTCCGGGTCCCAAGAATGGGCACGCAAAAGTCAGAATGGCCTGGTAATTCCCTTTTTTTGGGACCCGGACCCGGACACGAGTTTGGAGGCAGCCATGCCATTAAGAACGGCATAGCTACCTCCAAACTTGTAATGAGGCCCCATATCTCAGTAGCTTAGTCAATGGTTTTGTGATTTGTGAATCATCTTCAATACACTTTCTATTGTAACTTGTCATCCCCAATAAACCTTTGAAGCCTTTCAGATTGATGGGATCCTTTCAACTTTGAATAGCTTCTACCTGTTTCTTCTGTGGGTTCAATTCCTGGCATGTGATTTCCTTTCCAAAGAAATGTACCACTTTTCTGTACCACTGTTCCTTCCGTAATGATATATCTGCCCCATCCTTTTGTAATTGAACAGAACACATGTCTTATTTCACTAAAATGGCCTTGTATGTAGTAATTCTTAATCATGATATCGTCCACATTTACTGCAGTTCCTCTCTCGGAAGCATCCAGAATTGCCTTATAAAGAAAGAATCCAAACTCACTCCTGCTGTTGATAAAAGCCAAATGGAATGATTTGCCATGCATATTGTATTCCTTGAAAGCTGAATGATAATAGGCTTTTGTATGTCCCTTGCTAATGACATTCACCAATATCCTGCTGTCAAAACCAAGGTGGTAAAATATGTTGTCCCCTGTATCTGTGCAACGCCTTTGTCAATGAATAGAAGTGGTCACCTTGAAACAGGTACCCTCTTATTGAGTTTTCTCAAATCTGCACATATCCGCAATTGACCACTGAACTTCGACACACCTAATATAGGCATGTTTGAGGTACTGTTAATAGATCTAATTATCCCTCTGGACTCTGGATATTTAATGTTTTCAGCCAATAACTCCAAACAGGCCAAGGTTGTCATGCAATGTAGCAACATGCAGATCAGTATGCCCACAATCATATGCATCTCAAGTGAATTCATCGTTGAATTCTAAAAATATTTTCCTCAATTGGTCCCTCTCGTTTGTGCACGCATCTTCAGCCTGAATGTGTTACTCTGTGATTTTAGAACATTCTGGAAAACCCTCCAGAGGAGAATTTCTGTGCTTTCCTATAATTGTCTGGCAGTACCTTTTTGGACGGACACCACTCTGAAATATCTTGGCATGTCAGGCTTCATATCAATTTGCTGTTTTTCTTCTGGCTCATTGTCATTCAACTGAAATAGAATGCAATCATCCAGTGATGACAAATCATGTCTTTTTGTTCATAAGGATATACGGACTGTATTCTAAAGAACCTTGGATTTGGAGTTCATCTTGTTAAGACATAGGAATGTTTCCTAACGATTGTATTGTTCAAATCTGAAGTGTAGTATGAATTTTCAATTGCAATCCCTAATGGGGTACCTTGTTCCAAGTTAATCTCATGACACCCTTTGTTATCTACTTGTTATCTACTAGTATCCGTATTGGCCTATATTAAACTTTCCTGTTCATTCGGAGGGGGGATACTCATGCCAAGATATGGTCAGCTCCATTGTCTTGGTACAGACAGAAAAAAGTGATACAACAATTTCTTACGATGAGTTCTTATTTGATAACACTTTTGAGGGGGGCGTGGCTTGTCTTGATGCCATTAGGACACTCGGCCGAGCTCTTAAGACTGATCCTGCTATGAGCTGCTGCACTGATGCGCAACAATTGATTTTCCTCACCCTGATATCGGAGGGTCTTGGGCATAAACTGCTCGATGCTAGGCCATCTTTGCGCTCCAATTTGGCAGATATTTGATTTAGTCTACCACTGCCATGGACATCAAGATGGCAGCCGTTATGGTGCTCGGGACACTTTCCAGCTGAGCAGCCGGTGGCTTGCTAGGAGAGATACGTATCAGGGCACCACCTCTTTAATACCTTTATGGGCACTTACTCTGTGGTCCCCCGGCTATACAGATCGCTGCTGGGGGCTGGAACCCCGAGTAGATCAACACAGCGATCTTCAATGCCTACCACTGTTGCCTGGGAAACTGACAAGCTGCGGGCTGTGAGGTGGCTCCGGCCGTGTTGGATCCTGGATGGGTACCCCGACTGTGGACCGGCTCATGCTAGGTCAGCTCAGTATACTTGTTGTGGGTGCGACGAGGGAACATCCTTCCTGCGCAAGCCTTATTAATGTACTATGAGCTCTGATGCTTGGTGAGCAATCTTCTTTGCCGGTGTGATGAGGAAAGGAGAGACTGCCCTTTCCACCTGCTTTTTCTGACATGTGGATGGAGTTGCACATGCATAAATGTACCCAGGCGAAGACACAGTACTAGGTTAGCAGAATACAATTGGCAGGGGCTGGGAATCCTCAAAATACAGATGATGTGCTTGTGCTGCATGCCTATTGCCTACAACAGCTGAATTGTAGCCCTGTGGGCCTGTTTGGAGGCTGAGGCCCACCTTTACCATGGAATTGGAGATGATTTGTGCCTCTGAATGAACGCGTTATCTGACATGTCTGGGTGTCTGACGGGCTATAGCTGGAGTGTGCCTGATAGAACCCACATACCGTAATGCGATTCTTTCCTGGACAGCGAAGAATAACTATTTGCTCACATTTGCCATCCTGGTTCGTTTATACAACCTCATTTTGTCACCTAAGTACATTGCTCATCTTATATTGCCCTGTCCCGTCACTATAGTGACAGGGTCTGCTGCTTGACTACTGCTAATGCATTGTATTGCTTGGAGGGTGCTGACCCCATTTCATTCTATTCTGCCAGGGCCCGGTGGCACTGCCTTTCCCTTGTTATGACGTGATGCAAGCCAAAAGGGAATCAAAGGATGACAATAATCAATGGCTTTCGGCCCAAAAAAAATCCAGAAAAATACCCCACCCCGGGACCAGAAGAGGAGTTGTGGGCTGGTTGCCCTTGCCAGCAGGACCAGGAATACATGGTTATGGTAGCAATTGCAGCATTGCGCACCTCTGTGGAATATAAAATTGACGCAATTAAGATCGATGCAAACCTCTTTCACCAGGATGTACACTCACTGGCCACATGAGTGACGGATACAGAGCAACAGCTTGTGCCCACGAAGATGGTTTGAATTATGTCCTCCTATGCCCCAAACCATAACACATCTGCTTTTTATCGTTCTTTGTATGAGAGACTGGCACATTTCCGAAGGCTCCTGTGGATATGTGGGGGCGATTTTTATTGTACACTGAATCCTGGATTAGACAGGTCCGAAAATAAATTCACAGAGCTCTCCATAGCAGCCAAGACCCAATGTACCATGCTGCATAACCTCTATCTGGAGGACATTTTGCGGGTTAATAACAGAAGCATTAGATACTATTCCTACTACTCTGCTCTACATGGGGTCCATACTACGATAGATTACTTATTTACGGGGAAGGAATCTCGACTTGACTTTGTGGAGACTGTCTATGTGGGTAGGAACATTTCTGACCATTCCCAGCTTGTTGTGACCTGGGTCCTACAGGGCTCAGTCTCTCTGAGTCCAACTTGGCGTATGCCAGTGAATGCCATTTTGGATGAGGTGTTTTTGCTTTGTCCAAAGGTGCGTTCCTTCTAGTTACCATCCAACAGGAGCTTGAAAAGGCAGGAGTAGACAGATATACGCGGAACCCTATGGAATCCAGACTGGGCATATACCTCCGACCAGACAAGACCAAACATCTAGTTAAGTTTATGGACTTGGTCTGTCTATTGGCTAAGCGGAGGATTGTTAAGTCTAGGAAAAATTATGCTGGTCCTAGCTACTCTGTGTGGTGGGGGGATTTATTGAAGTGGTCCACTGCTGACACTGGGGAATGGTGCAGGGCCCTGCAGATAAGTACGAACAAGCCCACCACGAACCTGGTTGCCTGGAAGGCCCTCCTACAGAGGATGTTCTGCCACTCAGATGATAGAGCCCCTTGAAGTGAATGTGTTTTTTTGCATGTGAATACTCGGCTTGGGAAGATGCCGGGCCAAACATGTCCTTTGTATGGTCTGTGTGGTGTAGGGTTCCTTGAGTTTTGAAATCCCGAGCTACCTGCCCTATGTTCCCCTATTTGCTTTGTTTATTTTCTGACACAACGCTGACGTGGTATGCCTTCATTATGTTTGCCGCTCTGCTGTTTGCCCTGTTTTATGTTTATCTTATTCCATTTATCCTTGTATGCAATATGTTTGTATACTGTTTCTGAACCTTTGATAAAAAGATTTCCAAATAAATAACACTGTTGAAAGAATTGGATTGTGTTTTCCACAAAAATATCTGATTGTGATTTTCTATATTTTTGTCACTTTTTTATTTTCCTTCACCCCATTCTTTCTTCTTCATATCTCTCAATGTTGGCATAATGTGTCAACGCCATATGAAGTTGCCATAATTCTTATGTTAATTTCTACTATTTATACATATTTTAGTTGGAGGACACTTCAACTTCCAGTTCAAACCTCTAAGAGAAAAAGAGGGATATGGGACAAAGTAGACTCAGTGTGGGAGATGCCAGCCCTTGAGGCAAGTAATCCCCCACGGACGCACAAATATGCGATAGAGTGTGCACGGATACTGCAAGGCTTAGACCTAAAGGGCATGTAAAGGTAGGTGCAGTGGTGATAGACCAGGAAGAGATACGTTCTTTGGGTTCAAATGCTCCTCACAGATTGATTACATTTTAATCTTACTGAGCGACTTGGAAGATGTGGATGATTTTAGTATCACTGATTGCATGGACAGCAACCATAAACCCCTCTCGCTAAAAATAAGAATAATAGGCAAGCCAAGTAATGTTATTGTGCCCAAAGCACCTATCAGGATATCCGGGAATACCAGACGGATGGTAAAATGGGACCAAATAGAGATTGCTGGGTCAATATATGCCATATACCAAACAATATCACTCAGTGTTGAGAGTATTTGTTGCAGCGATCTAAATGATAGAGAGGTATTCGTCGAATTTGAATACCTGATTACAGACCAATGTCCCTTGTTTACTAGACTGGTGAACACGTTAAAAAAGAGAGGAGTAGGGGAGTTTGAGTGGTTTGATAGAGTGCAGACAGTTCAAACATGATTTATTGGACTATCTTGCAATTGAACAAAAGATGAACAAGGAAGTGTTGTTTTCTAAAAGATGTAATTACAGAAATAAAGTGAAGGAAAAGAAAAAGGATTAATACAAAGATAAATGGGAAGATCTTAATAATGCTGCTATTAAAAGAAATGCAAAGACATTCTGGACATGAAATCTAACAACCTTATCTCTCACCTAGAGGCTGGATTCCAGCAAGGGTGGAGTACTGTTGACCAATGTTTTCACCTGTCTATTGTCATACAGAAATACACAGTATTAAAGTAGATGCAGGTGTACGCAGTCTTTGTAGACTTACAGACTGCTTTCGATAGTATACCGAGAGCCCAGTTATGGCAAACATTGTTGAATCGCGGGGTGCCTGTTCAACTGATGTCAGTGATCTCCCAAATTTATTCTAATAATACAGCGGAGGTGAGGTGGGGTCTGGCAGGAGAAAACACCAAACTGTTTGGGATTGACAGGGGCATGCAGCAAAGCTGTGTCCTTGCCCTGCTCCTGTTTTGCTTATACATAAATTAAGCCATTATGGATTTGGTGGCAAAGTGTCGGAAGGGTATTCTTGACCCTTTCGAAACTCGGCGCTGTCGTCTATCCGGCATTATTTGTTGCTGATGATGCAATACTGTTGGCCACATCACCTATGGGGATCAGGCACTTTCTGGATTGTTTCATCCCCAAATGTTCCGAACTAGGTCTAACCGTTAACAAGAGCAAGACCAATACAATGGTGCTTATACCAAGAAGACTAAAGCCCAGTGTTTGCCCTATGAAGGTTCATGGGACTAATCTTGTACAAGTAATTATCATGACTATCTTGGAGTCAGATTTTCTGATACTGGGACATGGGTGGCCCAGTACAAAAAATCACAGACCATCCTAGAAAAAAAAGTGGCGGTCTAGGGAAATTCTTTTTAGCCCATGGAGAGAGAGCTGTTACCCCTGCTACTAACATTTATACAATCCAGACCATATCCACCATACTTTATGGAGCGGAATTATGGGGTCATATCAACTGTTGGAAACTGGGGTAGCAGAGAATACATTCTTTAAAAGCTCCTCAGACTACCAAGAAGTTTCCCTAGTGCCCCTTTGCTGATTGAGTGTGGCCTAGAACCTACTGCCTCCCTGGTAGCCTGGAAACCTATACTTTACTGGATCAGACTCTGGGTGACCCAGAGCTCGGGAAGTACCAGGAAGCCTATACTGATCTACTTAACCACCCTGGAGGTTGCATGCTTCCCTGGATGATCCTCATAAGGCAGCAGCTGAACAGTGTCATTTTAGGCTCTATCTGGCGGAAACCACAGAATGTGACTGGCTGAGGTTAAACTGATTGCTAAAAGTGACACCCAGGAATATCTCATAAGTTTATGTCTTCATTTGAAAACAGGGTTGGATTATTTCTCCTTGAAAATTGCTTGTGTCAAGAGATATCTGAACCTAATTACTCCAGCCTATGCACACACTCTATTTTTGGAATTTAGGTCTGGTGTGCTTAAGGGTGTCACTTTCACTCGCAGCTGGAAAACGGACAATTCTGAAAAATGTCCGAAGTGTGGTTTAGGTCCAGCAACAGTCATCCACTTCTTGCTGTTTTGTTTGAGTTACAACGATCTGAGAAGGCTATACTTGTTTCCATTTTTTAAGAAAGCCTGTGTTAGTAATGTAGCAAAAGCTCTAACACTATGAAAGTTGACTACATTTGTTATTTATCGTGCTTGGCTTCACAGGAAATCCTTGGCACATAACTGAATTACCGTCTACAGATTTGTACTATTTACCCAACTGTTTTACTCTTTTTATTTGTTTTTATCTATGAATTAGATATCCTCGTCATATTTGTATTGAATAAGGATGCATCCGAATTGTGTGTGCTAAAGGCGAACATTTAAAATAAAGCAATCTACAACAACAGCTATCCATACTTGTGTACATTTTTGTCTGCACAATCTATATATAAAAGTCAAAAAAAATTTGTGAGTTTGTGGCTTGGCGAAGTGTTAGCGCATGGGAGGCAAAGGCATATGAGAGCTGTACGTCAAAGGAATATGGGAGGCAAAGGCGAGGTGTATGAGAGACAAATGGAACTGAGAGATTAAGGCGAAGGCAGGTAGAATTCCAGAAGTTTCAAAATTGTTGCTATATAAAGAGGAGCAACAGGCATTTATTTAACTCTTTTATGAATAGTACTGAAGTGTTATATCACAAGTGTCTGTGTGAACGAACCATCCTTGCTGCAAAAAATGATCCTGTCAATGAAATTAATAATCAGATTCAGGATATGCTCCACGCAAATTTACTGATTATAACTCAATTGACACAATTGTGAATACTGACAAAGCTGTAAATTATCCAACAGAATTCCTCAACTGATTCGACCCCCCAGGAATGCAACTGCGTCCCCTTCAACTGAAAGTTGGGTCATCCATCAGGCTGCTTTGTAGCCTCGACCAAGGCTGTGCATCAAAACATTGCTGCCTAACGTAATTGAAGCGTCAGTCTTAACTGGGAAGGGAAAAGGAGAAGATGTAGCCTTCCCCTGCATTCCACTCATTCCGACAGACATGCCATTCAGCTTCAAGCGCCTACAGTTCTCGTTCAGGCTGGGATTCAATATCATGATCAACAAGGTAGAGGGCCAGTCAATCAAGTGCACTGGTACCAACTTGGAGTCTCCATGTTTCTCCCACAGGCTATTAATTGTATGTTGCACATTCCATAGTGGGTTCCCCAAATAAGTGGTATATCTCTGCTCCAACTGGCAAAACAAAACATTTTCTTTATAATAAAGAAATTAACATTTACTTTGGTAATATTTAACGGTAGGCCCATAGTTATTGGCACCGTCGGCATCATGTCACCGATCATGCTGCTCAGGAATCTCCATGTTCTTCTCACATACAGTTATACGTTTTAGGATGAGTTTTTAAGAATGTTAATGTTAAAGGAAATTTATACCGCGCACTATCACCAGCGCAGTGGTCCCCTGCGCCCTAACAAAACATTGTGTTGTGCAGTCTTCATAATAAAATATTTTCAGAATAGCACATAATCGAAAAATGTAGTGAATATATGAAAACAAGGTATTGAACAATATTATAGGTCAATCTTCAGAACATGCCCAGCAGAGGACTAGTTTAAGACAAAGGGCCTCATCACAAGATGGGCTGTAGCCCTTAAATGCGGTGGTAACGGTATTTCCGCCACATTTAAGGGCTGGACCTATCATGAGTTGGGTGTTAAATGGGCTGTTTTACCTCCAGCCTTTCTCTGGAGGTGAAAATCCTCTGTTTTCGGCTGTGTTACAGCCGGCTGTATTAACCTGCATAATTAGCGCTGAAAATGCCCCATTGAATCCAATGGACCCAATGGGGAATGGGGATTTGCCATTAACATCCAACCTATGATACGGGGGTAATACCGCCGGACCGGTCGGTTCTAGGGCTATTACAGTTGGGCTGTATTACAGCCGGGATACAGCCCAACTCGTGATGAGGCCCAAAGAATAGTAAGGATATAAAGAGCATAGTTTATATTACAGGAAAAATGACACACTAATACACATTTTCTCATATTTATTAATATTGTAACGGTAATTGCAATTTACCAGTAAATAGTTGTATTTATGTTGCCACAATTTTTCAGTTAAAATACTGCCTCATTGAATTTTAGTTCAATTGGCGCGAAACACAGGGTGTACTGCAGACTGTCACTTTTTCAAATAGATGAGGATTAAGAAAAATATTATTGTCCATCATATTCCAGAAGGGAACAAGCATTGTTGCCGGAAAACATAGATACTGAGGAGGTGAAGAAGGACATCACAGATTCAGAGAAAGGAACTCATGCCCCACCTGTGTGCAGTCTTTTCAAGGAGTCACCCTTTCACAAATAAGAAATCACATACAATCATTAAGTGTAACCCAGAACCCCAGTAGTTTCACTACCAGCTCCATCATGCCCATATCAACCCTGACTGTGTGCGAGCCAAAAACAAATCTCTAAAGTGTGGCTGTACGTCACGCAGACTGAACATCAATTAAATCTGTCCATTTACACATTCTGCTGGAAAATGATGTGCTGAGGAAAGACAGGGACCAACTTCTGTATCCCATCTAAGCAGTCCATACGCTGCAGCATCATGCATGCACATGGTAAGAAGTCATAGGATCTGAGGTGCATCCCTTCTCTTACCATCAGACCAGCAGCATACATCAAAGAGATCATACAATTACCCCTGAAAATATTGCAGATATGTCAGTGCATGTGCATGGGATGCCTAGCTCAACCCCTTGGACTGCAGTGGCACATAGCATGGATCCCCCATTGTATCAAGCTAGTGGTGTCAAGGGATTGGAGCAGGGGCTAGGCCCACTGCCTAGGAAGCAAAGTTATATCAAGATTTTGGGCCTCATTACGACCCAGGCGGTAAGTTACCGCCTGGGCCGTGACTTTACCACCATGGCGTAAACTACATTTACGCCATGGTGGTTGGCGGACTTACCGCCCCATTCCGAGTTTGGCGGGGCGGTAAGTCCCCAATCCCCATTTACCCTTCCCCATTCCCATTTTTGCCCCATAGGGCATAATGGGAGTGGGGAAGGCGTTAATTACGCCACCGTAAATTACGGTGGCGTAATTAACTCCATGGTCCCTTAGCGCCATGGATTTTAACACCTGCTAAAAGCAGGTGTTAAATCCGCCATGGCGCTAAGGGACCTCGTACTCAGGCGGTAAGGGTCGGCGCTGTTTACGCCGCCGTAAAACCCTTACCGCCTGAGTCGTAATGAGGCCCCTTGTGTACTTACATTTGACACTTTCAAAAAGTAAAACAAAGGACAGATTTGCAAACGCATGCTTTCAGGTCCTTGCTGATGCTTCTTGCGCAAGTTCGCTGCAATCCCATCCAGATTTCTAGACTGCAGTAGCAAGCAGAATTATTTTCCCATTTAAACCTAGGGCTTCAGCCATGCCGCATGTGCCAATAAGTAAATCAGAGTAGACATTCGTCCTTGATGAAGGCCAGGCCCATTGTCCATGCACCAAACTTATATCACCATTTTTGTACTTACATTTTAACACTTTGGAAAAATAAAACACAAAACAGATTTGCAAAAGCATGCATTGAGGTCCTTGCTGATGTTCTTTACACATTTTTGCTGCAATACTGTCCAGCACTTTGGACTGTAGCCACAAGCATATTTTCTTTTCCCATTCAAGCCTATCCTGATTTCAAAAAACGTTACCACATAGCCGGTTCCTGGTGGCCATGCCAATTTGAACCCCAGTGCCGGTCCCTCATGGTCCTGGCCACAGGCTATACCTCAGTCTCCAAAGGTATATCACAAATTTTTGTACCTACATTATGACACTTTCAAAAAAATAAAACACTGACACATTTGCAAAACCAAACTTTCGGGTCCTTACCAATGCTCTGTGCAGGAGTTTGCTGCAAATCCATCCATGTTTTATTTTATAAAATGTCAAAATGTATGTACAAACAATAGTTATATAACTTAGCCTCCTCTTGACAAAATCCCACCAAAGTTTGCAAAAACATTCAAATCTGAGTCTAAAATCTTCATTGCAAACTTTTGTTCAGATTCATCTAACGTCAACACATTTCAAAGCCATTCAAATATTTTGAGAACCCCCCGCTAATTTTGCCCTCTCTTGGCAATACAACACCAAACCTTGCAGAACAATTCAGGGTCAGGTCTAAAATGATACTGCAAAATTTCATGCAGTGTCATTGAGTGGCGCCACAGCTATAAGCCCTCCACAAACTGCTTTTCACCAACCCTGTTATGCAGAAATATGCATGGATGTCCCCGAACATCTGAGATATTTGCGGACTTCGGAGATGAAAAAATACCATACTCTGTCCCATAATCATCACCCCTCACATCCACAGAGATTGGTTCATTTGTTTGACGAGCGCAATGTTGTGTTTTTTATATATGTTTTTTTCCACAATGTCCGTGGAAAATGGGTGTTGTTCGTGAATCCAACTTGTCATCCATTTCAAAAGTTTTGATGCATCTCACATTTTTAATTGACCTATTGTCCAAGGACATCACACCAGACCATGATGCGGTAGCTGGTCCTGTAGTTATGATTAAGTGGCTGAACTCATAGAAAGAGCACTTTTTGGTCTCCTATAACTTTGCCCACCCTGGACGAATCCTCACCAAACTTTGCAATAAAGTATATGACCCCATCAGAATGATATTGTGAAGGATGGTTTGCTTTTGTCCATGGGGGCAAAGTTATAGGGGGGTATCAAAATGTGTGGAAATCCTTACAGATGCAATGGAAAAAACATTTACATGTGCCTACAGCCCAAACCGCTGGACATGTTTTTACAAAATTTGTGCTAGGAGCAGCGGCTTGGTCTCAAAAACCTGCTTTTGTAAATTTGTTGTAAATCCGTCCAGTAGTTAAGTAGATAAGTAGGTCAAAATAAATGTGTGATTTCTGGGTCAGGTTCATCGCCCCACTTCATGCTGATGAGATGGTGAACAACGGGAGGTGCGTCATATTTTTTTTTAATGGGTGCCATTTTTGATCCTTGGACAGCCGTCGATAGCACAGTGGGGAAAAAGTCTGTAAAACACCTTTGGGGTTATTTGGTGCCACATATGGGGCTGGAAATGGTGGGGGAGTGGAACAAAATTGATATGAAGCTGTTTTTATAGGTGAAAAATGGTGTGCAGTTTCAGTCGAGGCTTTGCACATCACTGCTGACCACAGACTGCGCTGTGAGAATAAAGTCTGGAAAACACAATTTGGGGTTATTTGGTGGCCGGGAGAGGATGTGTAAAGGGTGGGGGGAGTGGAATAAAGTTGACATAGACATGTGTTTTATAGGTGGAAAAAAGGTGTGCAGGTGCTGCCACGTCAGCAGTCAATTTTAGTGTCCGCTGACATAATTTGGATGGCAGGGGGTTCTCGGCGAATCTTTTTTTTTTGAAGGTGTATTTTATGCATTTGTTATATGGTTTAATTATATGATGGTGATTGTGGCGGGTCTGTAAGATAGGGGAGGACTCCCGGTAGTCACTCGTCCACCAAACTGGGTGGAGGAAAGTGTCTACTCTGTCTATGCCCGGGAGGGGTAATACATCAAATTATAAATAAGACAGAGCTTAGAAAACAGGTTGCGCAACTAACTAGGTTCCAAAGAAACCAATATATAAATTATAATTTTAATTTCATACAAATTGAGAAATAGTAAAACACATAATAAATATCACTCTTCATACACAAGTTAAATCAGCACAAGGGGATCTCACTGGATCCTTACATAAAAAACACATAGGATTTCGTCCTTCACAATCAAATGGTTAAGTAACAAAAAATGAGGGATACATTCAACATCTCGCTGGTACTGTATCAATTTCTACTCAGTACGAGATAACATAAGTTGTTCGTTCCCTGTGTCAATCCATGGGAAATGTCTCAACATGTTTCTGTTCTTAGGCAGTTATTCAGAGAACATTCATCAGGAGAATAGTCAAAATTACGACAATCCCAAAACAAATTTAAGAAGTCAGTTGATTCGTTAGAGGAGAAGTGTAGTCTGCCCTTGCAACCTAAACATTAAAAGAAAATTAGACAAATAAGGGGCTAAATCTTTAGCTAGTTAAGTTTGTCTAATTCCCTAGACGGTTAATAAGAAGACCACACATAGGGGTAGAATTACCTTTCATGGTGTTCGTGGGGGCTCACAACCTGGGATACTCCAGTTGAGGGAGGCTTCAAAATAGCTCTCCACCTGTAATTAATACATGAAAAAACCTAACTGAGTGTTTTTTCAAATGAGCTGAAAAACCAGGCTCAAAAACGTTCATCTCCGCAGCTTCTGCAAAATGCTTTGATTAGCATTTTGCAGAAGCTGCGGAGATGGAATTTATTCATCAGAATTTTGTATGGATACTTACATAAATCTTCATTAGGGATGTGCTTTTGTGAAACATGGTTGTAGAAAGTACATGTATGTTTCCACGTAAGATTTTTTGGTTTGCAGTACTTTTGGAAGTACATTAGGAATTCTTGCATATCTTCCTTTGTGTTTATGGTGAATGTTACCTTTCCTGCACAGTAGTCCAATTCTTGCATTATACCTGAGACACTGTAAGTGCTGTCAGGATTAATTGTTGCATTTCTATGAAGGATGAACGTTTATAAATATAACTGGTCAGACCTGTTTATTTAAATGGTGTGAACTATTGTTGGAAATTGGAAGAGAAGATTGTTGCATTTGAAAAGCAATTTACTCCAGTTGTGTTGCTGATTTTAAATGGACCAGATAGTTGTGCCTCTGCTTGCTTTGATGGGACTACTGTTCTTTTTTTAGAAGAGACATTTGTCTCTTCGTCTTCTGATCGACGTGTAGTTGAGTTTGTACTAGACAGTTTTGTGGTTCTATTTTTTGATAGAGCAGCAGTTGGCCTTTTGATCTTTAGCAGTATTGTTGGGAGATCTGTTATCTGTTCTATTTGTATTCTTTTTTTTAAGTAAAGGTTTTGAGGTACAGGGAACACATCTAGATGGGGGAGCACAGTGCACAAAGCCTGTTGTATTCTAGGATGCAAGGCATTTCAGCATTGGCTTTGTTTTCATCAGTTATCTATGAATAGACCACTGAGTGTGCAGACACGAAAGTGCTACCTAACTCCTACCTTCTTTAAGACTGTGCTGCCAATGTCAATCAATGTGTCATCTAGGGTTAGACCTTGCAATTTGTGAATAGTGACAGTATAGGCAAGAGATAGAGAGAATTGTTCTCTGCGTAGATAAATGTCTTTAAAAAGAAGGACACATGCTATTATGTGGCCTAGTTTTTATAATGTCTGCAAGTTTGTCAAAGTGGATGTTGACAAACTGAATGTTGTTTTCATGTGGATATGTCTGGAAGCCAACAACTGTACCACTTGCTTCATTGACTAAACCACATTCTATGTCAAGGTTATGCTTTGGAATAACTCTGCAGTTGATACACAGAGTTAATACTTTTTTTAAAAAAACATCTTTGTTGGAGATACATGTTTCTAAGCTATTTAGTCATGCTGCTGCTTGTCTCAAAATAATTTGCCGTGTTCCTGTTTGGGCTTAACAAACAGGAACACAGCAAATTATTTTGCAACTATACAACAACAAGCTGAGAGTGAACTGTATGAGTTAATATGGCCGAAACATATGTCGACTACAATAGAGGAAACTGCTACTAACTGTTTTTTTCTCTCTCTCAATCTACACCAAGTGTCAGAAGGGTGTCCTTTTGAATTTACAACTTTATGCACCCTTCTAAAATAACAATCCCATACAGTAGTAGTATATACTACAGCTATCTCCTTCGATAATTGTTGCATTCAACCATGCAGAAATGATCATGGCTATTGTTGCGAGATCTTTTTCTTTAATTTGTGAAATAACAGTATTTACCAACAGTATTTGAAACTTTTTTATTTCCTTGTATTTACATTTTTTCTTGATTTTTTTCATTTGTTTGCATTTAATTTGATGGTATGGTGCATTGTCACATTGAAGAATGTAAGTGTTTTGCACAGGTTTAATAAGTTTTTTTAGATGAATATGTGTAGAACCTTTTTGGAGGCCTTTTTAGTTCTTTGGCTAACTATGTATTAAAACTGATAAATATGCTTAATTGTAACGTAATTGTGGTGAAAACAATTTTTGATTCAACTAGATTGGGTTTTTGGGGCTGTGACATATCTTAAAATTGCAGTGGAATTATCTGCAATGTATTGCATGTCTATCCTTCCATTCCATATGATGGCAATGATTGCATTGTAATCATTGATGTACTTGGATGTTTCGTCCCTTTTAATGTTTTTTGTGTTTTTAGGGGATTTGCCGTTTACACTGTGTCTAAATGAAGCCATTAAGCTATTTACTTGTGCTTTTTGCAAACTGGTCTAGGGAAGCCAAATCGATATTTGTTTTCATATCTAAATCAGCATTGTTTGCACACTTATGTATTTGGAAGCTTAAGATTTGAGTATGTAGGACATTATGTGTGTTTTCTGAAGGGATGTCGCAGGGCATGTATTTTTCAATAAACTGTAAAGCATTGCCATCACCGTCATAGCCACATTTGGGAGCATCTTTTATCCACAAAAGAATGTAATGTTTGGTGCTCCTCTGGATTGATATTCTTTTCTCCAAGAGTAGTGTTGCACTTCACTGAGCAGAGGGAAATATTATTGCAGATCAAGTGCAACATGGCAATGAAGTGATGGGGAAAGTACCTTGATACATTGACAGGGTCAAGAGTTCTCCTGGTGTTTTTATATCTATTCCCTCTTTATTTTGGTCTGCAGTGCGTAAGAAGTTGTGCAAGTGATCCCATGCGTACCCTGCACAACTTAAAGTAACAAACCCTTTGGGTGGGCCTAGGTTCCTTAGCATACAACGTACATCAGTGTGACATCAGAACCAGTATTCATTTGTATCATACATGTTTTCCAAGAGATTTCTGAGACTTGACTGCAAAACTTCATCTTTGTCTTTTATCTTTTGAAGCAGTTGGGTAGCTGACATAGAGTTGCTAGTTCACTTTCGAAAAAGGAGGTCGAAAATGATTTCTACATTGTGTCTGAATCTGGGGTCTTCAGAATACATTCAGAATACATTCATAAAGAGTGATATTCTCATGCAGTAATTTGTGTGGATATTTCATCATATCTTCCTCCTGTTCCTGTAAGAAAGAGTAGAGAAAGAAAGCATGTGTTTAAACTTTTTTCCCATATCCTGATTAGGGATCCTTTGGCTTGACACATTTGATATGTTTCTAATGCATCTTCAATGTTGTCTTTGGAGTGTAGTGGGTGCATTGTATACCAGTCTAAAATGTTGGCTGCAGTAGCAGGATCTACACATTCAACTTGGCCATTTGCTGTTGAATCATCGTGAATTATTTGGGTGGTTTCTCTTAAGTTTTCCTCTATGTTTATATCTTCGTATTATTCATTGTTCTCTTTCATGTATTGTAGGGCTTGTCTAATTTTGTTTAAGTCGACTAGTTGTTGCCAAATTCTTTTGTCTCATGTTGGTACACACCATTAACTAGTACAATCAAAGATTGATCTATTGGCTGTTGTACTCCTAGAGTTTCTACATTCTTTTAAAGATCTAATGGAAAATATACTACTTTGCCACGGATGCATTTTAGTATCTAAGATGGAGGCAATTTGGCTATCTTCGGTTGAAGATGTATTGTAGCTTGAAATGGGTGTACTGTTTGGATTATAATGCTCTCATACACATTAAGTTGTTAATGAGAGCATGTGATGGCATTTGGGTATTATCAAGCTTTGTAATGCAGTACATGAAAACTATTCAGGGGTCAGTTATTTTGCATTTATTTTCTGCTGTTAGATATAACGCTAATTGGAACCCTTGTCCTCTATTTTGAAGGCCATATCTACTATTTGTGTGCTCTTTTTATAAATGTTTCTGCTACAACAGGTGCATAATTGGTCTGGTATTTCAGCAGATGTGTTTTGAAACATTGCTAGTTCTTTATTGTATGTGTTTGTTAGGAGGTTGGTGTTGTGAGATTTTTGCTAATGATTTCGGAAGTTATTGTATTTTCTAAGTCAACTTCTAGAGCATTTACTTTGGATTTGCTCTATTTCTCAAAGGAGTTATTTGACCGTTTCATGTAGAAGAATGTTATTTAAATCTTGCTGTTCTAGAGCAGTACATTTTGCATAGTATAGTCTATGCACAAGATCCCTTATAGCGGAATGGTGTGTTGCTAATGTTGATGTGGTAGAAGATGGTTTTGCAAGCAGTTCCTGAAATGCAGTCTAATGAATGTCCTCAAAGTGCAGAGTGGCTGTGCACTGGACCAGAGTCCATGTAAAGTTTTCATTTTACTATTGTCTTTTAGTTTCACATTGTTATTGAGGAATTGTTGTTAAGATTTAAAAGGATTGTTGGTGTATGTTACACATTGAGCTGCATGTCCATTTGAACACTGGACGGTTTCTTTGGATGAAAGGAACATTTGGCTGAATGTTTGTTGGGGACGTTTTTACAAAAAGAGTTTCTTTTGCCGTAATGTTGTTTCCTACCATTTCATACCCTCCACCATTACTGTCTATGACAATTGTTTTTTTTTTCTTCTTGTTTATAAGCCTCTTTATTCAAATATGGTTTTGTGCTGCTACAATTAATCCATTCACCTTCCCAGAAGGTTGAAAAGGTATCGATATTGACATTGCGGATGTTTAGAACTACTTTTTGTAATGTATTGATTAATTTAGTTAGTGGTTTCATTTTGTTTAAAATAAATATAGAAAACCTATTTAATAAAAATGTGCTGTCAATTAGAGCTTAGAGGATTAGTTTCCTGTGGAAGTTTTTAAGGGTGGATCATGTCTTTTAATCTGTTTCTAAAAGATTGTGAAGAACTGTATTGTGGAAAATGTTTTGTAAACTTATTTTTGTGAATGCTTTACTGTGGCTACATTAATATTGGTAGATATAGTGCTAGGTTCATTAGTAGGTGTGCTTTTGTTTGTACATTTTTTTTTTACTTTTAGTTTTTGCAAGAGGGGCCTTACTTTTTTCAGTGGTGGCTGGTTTAGCTTTTTTGGGTGAGGTTACTAGCTGTTTTGTTTTGATGTTTTCTATACATTGTTTTAGAGGTGGATGACTATATGGCTTGCTTTTACTCTTGTCTTCTCTATTTTTTCTTTGTTTTCTATGGAGTTGCTGCTCTATTTTTTCTTGTTTTCTACGAAGTTGCTTTTAAGTAGGCATTTTGTTTTGTCTATTGGTAAAAAATAAAGTTTGGGTTTAAAAGTTGTGGATTGTATGTGCATCTAGACTGTAGAGATGAAGGGAGTGCTGTGTGATTGTGTAGTGGGTTGGTAGGTGTGGTTAGGAAGGTTGTAAGAGTAAGAGTCTACATGTCTGATGGGCTTGTGCTAGTGAATATGCAAGTAGTGCTGTGAATCAATAAGTAGGGACAATTATGATGTTTTGAGGAAAAACGGTGGGTGTTATAATGGTGGTGTTTAGATAGGAATATAAAGAGTGTGAATGTTGCAATATAATCAGTAAGAGTGAAATTGATGTTTTTGATTGCAAAATAATACTCTAGGCTAATATATAGTGAACGTACATTCTTACAATTAGAGAGATATATATGCTACATTAATGTCCTTACTTTGTAGGATGTGAAGAATGTTCTTTTCACGGTTGCTGTTTTCGGGAATCTTCTACTTTCTTGTAATTGTAAAAGAAAGGTAGTGGGTATATGTGGTAATGGTGAAGTAAGAGAGGATCTGTTTTTATGAAGGTAGAAGTTGTTGTTAGAAAGAGTTAATACAGTTGTTTAATGGGTGGTGTACTAAAGTATGTCAACTATGTTCTTAGAACAATTGGAGTATGAGCAGTGCCAAAAATGGGTGTGAGAAAAAGATGCATGTCTAGGTTTTTTTTGTGCTTCTGATTTTAATAAAAGATGTGTTATGTTTGTGGTACAATCTGTTTTTTATGTGTCACAGTGCTTTTTGAAGAATAGGGATACTGTGGCCTAGTGGTAATACAATGGTGGATTGTTGTTGTAGCAGTGTTTGGTGTCTCATAGTACATGTTGGGAAAGAAGAATACCTTATATGGAAGGTGAATTGCAGTATATAGATAAGCTGGCAGTATACACATATGTGTGAACAGTTGGAGAATGGTGACAGTGTAAGATGTAATGAGTGCATTTTGAGAGTGTACCATTTACATGAATGAAACATGGAAACTGCTGAGCATTTCAAAATGTTTGTTTTAGGAGCATTTTCATGAAAGGTAACATATGCATACGTGCATTTATGGCAGCATTGTGTGTAACTTTTTTGTAAAAGAAAAGCAGATGGAATAAATGTGTGGAACATGTTTAAGTGGCACTTCGTAGCACTTGGTGTGTGCAAGTTTAATATGTTTAATATGTTTGCAGTACATGCATACTTGCCAAGATGACCCAATGTAATATGTAGATGTTTATCAAGTGTTGTTTTTTTTTCTTTGCAGTTGTTTTGAGTTTAGTTGCACTTTTTCCATGAGGAAATGTGGACTACAAATCCCAGAATGCTGAAAGAATACTAGGAGTGTATAAGCACCTAGAGTTGGAACGGGTCATGTTAGCAGGTATGCACGTACTGCCAAGATATTAAACTTCCACACACTAAGTGGCACTTAAACATTTAGTACAAATATTTTGCATCTGCATTTTGTTTGTTTTAGAAAGAAGTTACGCACAGTGCTGGTATACATACGTATATGCATTTCCTAACTTTAATGACAATGCAGTTTCCATGTTTTTTTTCGATATAAATAAATGGCACACTTTTGAATCTTCCAGCCCCGTCCTGTTTTTTTGTTTTGCATTCTGGGACTTGTAGTCGGAGTTCTATAATGGGAGAAGTGGAATTACAAGTCGCAGAATGCAAAGAGAAAAAACAAGACTTGATAAGCATCTATAGATTGGAATGGGTCATGTTGGCAAGCATGCATGTACTGCCAACATATTACACTTCCACACACCAAGTGTCATTTAAAAATGTTGTACACATCTTTTCAAGATTCTTTTCCTTTTTTTAGAAAAAGTTTACACACAGTACTGCTATAAATGCACATTTTTTTACTTTCATGAAATGCTTCTAAAAAGAAACATTTTAAAATGCACAGCCCTGTAAGTAACTGCCCCTTGATGTAAGCAGGTGTTGTCTGCATGCTGCAATGCATGGCATTTCATAGAATGGTTACAAACAGAGAATATGCTTATTGAGAAGCTTATTACAGGCTAAGTGGCAGGAACCCTGTATATATACATTTGTTAAAAAGTTGCCAAAAAACTTTACAAATATAAGCATACTTGTATTATGTCTTGTTAGATGCATATGTTTTTGAATCTGCAAATATGAACCTTGGAGAGTTAGCTTCTGAAAGCACTTTGAATTACTAACCCTGCGTGAGAGGCACCCTGGAAAACAGGCCTTTATTGTATGAGAAACATGTTGTTAATTGTTTTTAACATTTGTCATGATATGTATGTAGTGAATATTATGAAACATTCTGGAGAATGCTTAACAAGCAGAAATAAAAGTGCCTTGTAAGCACACAAAAAAAAAACAGTAAGGCGTGGTGCATTTGTAATGACATATTTGCAACAGGAATAGAGTTGCAACTAGACCTGGAGATCTGAGGGAGGTGTAACTTTTCACTTTGTTCTTTTTTGACAGATGTGCCTTGCCCACTTATAAGTGAAAGCCCCTTGTGAACCAAAAATGTATGGACCAACCCTGTCTTGTTTAAAAATGTGAGTATCAGGAGACATGTACTTTGAGAGTTCAGGATTACAGGTTGAACTGAGATGACAGGGATACATGTAGCATTTTTGGACATGATGGTGGATGGATGTCTGACTGTTTGAAAGCAGCCAATGAGGGAGTCTTGCAAACATAACATTTTAAAAGGTAGAAGTGCTGCCCTGTGAAAGTCACCACGCTAGTCTGCGGACACCCCACATGCCATTTGGGTCCTATATGGATGTCTGACATAGAAAAGGGACTGTGGAGAACATGGACAGTCGTGCATTTCCGCAGACACTGGGGAATCTGCCAATCAAGTTTCCAGGGTGTGGTGCACAGGAAGAGAGGTTAGCAGGAGTTTTGTTTTGTCACGTTTTCACACTCCTAGGGTCATGCATATAGAGCCCCAACCTCCCCCGGTTCTCCCCAGGGAGCGCTGAGAACTACAACACCATTTTAGAATATGCTGCTCATTGGAAATTTCTGTCTGGAACTGTGACCACTGTCCCTTCCAGAGCCCCGCATAAGTTAGTTAGACATGAATTTATTAAATGTGAGCACTTAGGTTCAACGTATATTATGATTATATCTTACGCACAGACCCACTGATGAGTTTAGTTTTTATAGATTATTTATTCTCCTACATACAAAGCTAATTATCATGAAAATAACGATGTTACAGAGATAAGCCAAAATGGTTAATATTAGCAGGATAGTGGCATATAATACCAACATGCCTCGTTTTGCTTTTGCATTATTTCCCTTCTAAATGATCTGATAGCATATTATCCAACAAGCCTCATTTTGCATTATTTCATTTCATAGTTTCAATCACATTGCATGGCATTATTGCATAAGGTAAAATATCTCCAACATAAGTACTCATATCTAAGCGCTATGCGCTATGCTTTGGCTTGAACTCTGTCCCAGTTCATCATTCTGTGGGGAAGCACCTGCTAGCGCTGCTTGTCACCTGCAGCCCGGCATCTCTGATTGTCTCCGTGCTTGCGGTTTATTTATACTCTACACAAAGATCCCTAGATGACTCACTTGCTGGGGCGGCAGCCAATTTGTCCTGGCTGGGTTCAAGCCAACACAGTTTGTCCTGGCAGGAAGCCATCCATGTCTTGTCAAGCTCTTTTACCCTGGCCTGTATCCACAGAGTTGCTTGCGAATAACCTTTCCTATTCCTTACGTAAAAACCAAGGCGCACTACAGTTACCTTTGTATGGCAGCGGACGACATAAGCCTTTGTGCAGCCAAAAACCAAGGTGCACTACAGTTACCTTTGTATGGCAGCGGACGACAGAAGCCTTTGTACAGCCAACTATAGGAAATGTCGGGGTCCCATATTTGGCTCTTAACATATTTGTCTATCTGGATACGGAAGCCGCCATTTTAAGGAAGCCTGTCTAAGCGCCGAACCTCTGCCCATATTAATAGCCATTAATCAGACATTTTGGGGGTAATTCATAGAATTTAGCGCACAAGTGGCTCATGCGGCTGGCGCACAGTGTGCGCGTGCGAATCTCTGCGCCAGCCGCGTGCGCTAAAATCCATTTCCGCGCACAGCGTATTCATAGATTTCAGCTACCAAAACCAGCCGTGGCGCACAGTGGCGCAGCGACCCTGCAGCAGCGCCAGTTATGCCCCCAAGAACGCCCCTCGCGCAGGTAAAAGCCATCAAAATCCACAATCCAGCGCAAAGGGCTGCGCAAACCCTGTACCAGCACGGCAAGCGGGGTACGTGTATTTCAGGGGTGCGCGGGAAGTTTGACACGCAATTTCAGCAGGGTACATGTATTTCAGGGGTGCGCGGGAAGTTTCACACGCAATTTCAGCAGGGTACGTGTCTTTCAGGGGTGCGTGGGAAGTTTAACATGCGATTGGCCTGGGTACGTGTATTTCAGGGGTGCGCGTGAAGTGTTACACGTGATTTCAGTAGGGTACGTGTATTTCAGGGGTGCGTAGGAAGTTTCACACGCCATAGGCCCTGTGCGAGTGGTTTACGTGTATAACTGGGGTTCGCGGGAAGTTTCACCTGCGATCTCAGCAGGGAAAGTGTATAACTGGGGTTCGCCTGAAGTTTCACAAGCGATTGGAGCATGGTACGTGTATTACGGTGTTCGCGGGAAGTTTCACAACCGATTTCAGCAGGGTACGTGTATTTCGGGGGTGCCGGGGAGTCCTACACGTGATTTGGCAGTGTGGGTCCTCCCAGGTGTTCCCTGTACACCCTCCACGGCCCCTGCAGGCAGCCCACACCACAGGGGTCTACCCTGCACCCCTGGTCATGTCCCACAGGCAGCGACCCAACATGGGCATGCCCCCCAGCAAAGCCACATGTCTCCTTGCACTACTGATCACCAACTCATGTCCCCTTGCACCCCCACACCCCAGCAGTGCAGGGCACCTGCCAGCAGGCCCCCATTCATGTCCCCTTGCACCCCCACCCCCCAGCAGTGCAGGGCACCTGCCAGCAGGCTCCAACTAATGTCCCACTCATCTCCCCCTGCACCCCCATCCCCCAGCAGTGCAGGGCACCTGCCAGCAGGCCCCCACTCATGTCCCCTTGCACCCCCACCCCCCAGCAGTGTGGGGCACCTGCCAGCAGGCTCCCACTCATGTCCCCTTGCACCCCCACCCCCCAGCAGTGTGGGACACCTGCCAGCAGGCTCCCACTCATGTCCCACTCATGTCCCCTTGCACCCCCACCCCACAGCAGTGCGTGGCACCTGCCAACAGGCCCCCACGCATGTCCCACTCATGTCCCCCTGCACCCCCACCCCCAGCAGTGCAGGGCACCTGCCAGCAGGCCCCATTCATGTCCCCCTGCACCCCCACCCCCCAGCATTGCAGGGCACCTGCCAGCAGGTCCCATTCATGTCCCACTCATGTCCCCCTGCACCCCCACCCCCAGCAGTGTGGGGCACCTGCCAGCAGGCCCCCACTCATGTCCCCCTGCACCCCCACCCCCCAGCATTGCAGGGCACCTGCCAGCAGGCCCCACTCATGTTCCCTTGCAACCCCACCCCCCAGCAGTGCGGGGGCACCTGCCAGCAGGCCCCCACTCATGTCCCCTTGCACCCCCAACCCCCAGCAGTGTGGGGCACCTGCCAGCAGGCCCCCACACATGTCCCACTCATGTCCCCTTGCACCCC
Source organism: Ambystoma mexicanum (assembly GCF_040938575.1). NCBI lineage: Eukaryota > Metazoa > Chordata > Amphibia > Caudata > Ambystomatidae > Ambystoma > Ambystoma mexicanum. Next base: position 424,419,458 of record NC_090937.1, on the reverse strand, counting down.
CACCCCCACAGCAGTGTGTGGCACCTGCCAGCAGGCCCCCACTCATGTCCCACTCATGTCCCCCTGCACCGACACCCCCCAGCAGTGCAGGGCACCTGCCAGCAGGCCCCCACTCATGTCCCACTCATGTCCCCCTGCACCCCCACCCCCCAGGAGTGCAGGGCACCTGCCAGCAGGCCCCCACTCATGTCCCCTTGCACCCCCACCCCCCAGCAGTGCAGGGCACCTGCCAGCAGGCCCCCACTCATGTCCCACTCATGTCCCCCTGCACCCCCACCCCCGAGCAGTGCGGGGCACCTGCCAGCAGGTGCCCACTCATGTCCCCTTGCACCCCCACACCACTGTAGTGCAGGGCACCTGCCAGCAGACCCCAACTCATGTCCCCTTGCACCCCCACCCCCAGCAGTGCAGGGCACCTGCCAGCAGGCCCCCACTCATGTCCCACTCATGTCCCCCTGCACCCCCACCTCCTAGCATTGCAGGGCACCTGCCAGCACGCCCCCACTCATGTCCCCTTGCATCCCCAACCCCCAGCAATGTGGGGCACCTGCCAGCAGGCCCCCACTCATGTCCCACTCATGTCCCCTTGCACCCCCACCCCACAGCAGTGTGTGGCACCTGCCAGCAGGCCCCCACTCATGTCCCACTCATGTCCCCCTGCATCCCCACCCCCCAGCAGTGCAGGGCACCTGCCAGCAGGCCCCCACTCATGTCCCCCTGCACCCCCACCCCCCAGCAGTGCAGGGCACCTGCCAGCAGGCCCCCACTCATGTCCCCTTGCACCCCCACCCCCCAGCAGTGCAGGGCACCTGCCAGCAGGCACCCACTCATGTCCCACTCATGTCCCACTCATGTCCCACTCATGTCCCCCTGCACCCCCACCCCCAAGCAGTGCGGGGCACCTGCCAGCAGGCCCCCACTCATGTCCACTTGCACCCCCACCCCCCTGTAGTGCAGGGCACCTGCCAGCAGACCCCCACTCATGTCCCCTTGCACCCCCACCCCCAGCAGTGCAGGGCACCTGCCAGCAGGCCCCCACTCATGTCCCCTTGCACCCCCACCCCCAGCAGTGCAGGGCACCTGCCAGCAGGCCCCCACTCATGTCCCACTCATGTCCCCCTGCACCCCCACCCCCCAGCAGTACGGGGCACCTGCCAGCAGGCCCCCACTCATGTACCCTTGCACGCCCACCCCCCAGCAGTGCAGGGCACCTGCCAGCAGGCCCCCACTCATGTCCCACTCATGTCCCCCTGCACCCCCACCCCCCAGCAGTGCGGGGCACCTGCCAGCAGGCCCCCACTCATGTCCCCTTGCACCCCCAGCAGTGCAGGGCACCTGCCAGCAGGCCCCCACTCATGTCCCACTCATGTCCCCCTGCACTCCCACCCCCCAGCATTCCAGGACACCTGCCAGCAGGCCCCCACTCATGTCCCCTTGCACCCCTACCCCCCAGCAGTGTGGGTTACCTGCCAGCAGGCCCCCACTCATGTTCCATTGCACCCCCACCCGCAGCAGTGCAGGGCACCTGTCAGCAGGCCCCCACTCATGTCCCACTCATGTCCCCCTGCACCCCCACCCCCCAGCAGTGCGGGGCACCTGCCAGCAGGCCCCCACTCATGTCCCCTTGCACCCCCACCCCCCAGCAGTGCAGGGCGCCTGCCAGCATACCCCCACTCATGTCCCACTCATGTCCCCCTGCACCCCCACACCCCAGCAGAGCAGGGCACCTGCCAGCAGGCCCCCACTCATAAACCCTTGCACCCCCACCCCCCAGCTGTGCGGTGCACCTGCCAGCAGGCCCCCACTCATGTCCCCTTGCACCCCCACCCCCAGCAGTGTGGGGCACCTGCCAGTAGGCCCCCACTCATGTCCCACTCATGTCCCCTTCCACCCCCACCCCACAGCAGTGCGTGGCACCTGCCAGCAGGCCCCCACTCATGTCCCCTTGCACCCCCACCCCCCAGCAGTGCAGGGCACCTGCCATCAGGCCCCCACTCACGTCCCCTTGCACCCCCACACCCCAGCAGTGCGTGGCACCTGCCAGCAGGCCCCCACTCATGTCCCACTCATGTCCCCCTGCACCCCCACCCCCCAGGAGTGCAGGGCACCTGCCAGCAGGCCCCCACTCATGTCCCCTTGCACCCCCACACCCCAGCAGTGCAGGGCACCTGCCAGCAGGCCCCCACTCATGTCCCACTCATGTCCCCCTGCACCCCCACCCCCGAGCAGTGCGGGGCACCTGCCAGCAGGCGCCCACTCATGTCCCCTTGCACCCCCACACCACTGTAGTGCAGGGCACCTGCCAGCAGACCCCAACTCATGTCCCCTTGCACCCCCACCCCCAGCAGTGCAGGGCACCTGCCAGCAGGCCCCCACTCATGTCCCACTCATGTCCCCCTGCACCCCCACCTCCTAGCATTGCAGGGCACCTGCCAGCACGCCCCCACTCATGTCCCCTTGCATCCCCAACCCCCAGCAGTGCAGGGCACCTGCCAGCAGGCCCCCACTCATGTCCCCCTGCACCCCCACCCCCCAGCAGTGCAGGGCACCTGCCAGCAGGCCCCCACTCATGTCCCCTTGCACCCCCACCCCCCAGCAGTGCAGGGCACCTGCCAGCAGGCACCCACTCATGTCCCACTCATGTCCCACTCATGTCCCACTCATGTCCCCCTGCACCCCCACCCCCAAGCAGTGCGGGGCACCTGCCAGCAGGCCCCCACTCATGTCCACTTGCACCCCCACCCCCCTGTAGTGCAGGGCACCTGCCAGCAGACCCCCACTCATGTCCCCTTGCACCCCCACCCCCAGCAGTGCAGGGCACCTGCCAGCAGGCCCCCACTCATGTCCCCTTGCACCCCCACCCCCAGCAGTGCAGGGCACCTGCCAGCAGGCCCCCACTCATGTCCCACTCATGTCCCCCTGCACCCCCACCCCCCAGCAGTACGGGGCACCTGCCAGCAGGCCCCCACTCATGTACCCTTGCACGCCCACCCCCCAGCAGTGCAGGGCACCTGCCAGCAGGCCCCCACTCATGTCCCACTCATGTCCCCCTGCACCCCCACCCCCCAGCAGTGCGGGGCACCTGCCAGCAGGCCCCCACTCATGTCCCCTTGCACCCCCAGCAGTGCAGGGCACCTGCCAGCAGGCCCCCACTCATGTCCCACTCATGTCCCCCTGCACTCCCACCCCCCAGCATTCCAGGACACCTGCCAGCAGGCCCCCACTCATGTCCCCTTGCACCCCTACCCCCCAGCAGTGTGGGTTACCTGCCAGCAGGCCCCCACTCATGTTCCATTGCACCCCCACCCGCAGCAGTGCAGGGCACCTGTCAGCAGGCCCCCACTCATGTCCCACTCATGTCCCCCTGCACCCCCACCCCCCAGCAGTGCGGGGCACCTGCCAGCAGGCCCCCACTCATGTCCCCTTGCACCCCCACCCCCCAGCAGTGCAGGGCGCCTGCCAGCAGACCCCCACTCATGTCCCACTCATGTCCCCCTGCACCCCCACACCCCAGCAGAGCAGGGCACCTGCCAGCAGGCCCCCACTCATAAACCCTTGCACCCCCACCCCCCAGCTGTGCGGTGCACCTGCCAGCAGGCCCCCACTCATGTCCCCTTGCACCCCCACCCCCAGCAGTGTGGGGCACCTGCCAGTAGGCCCCCACTCATGTCCCACTCATGTCCCCTTCCACCCCCACCCCACAGCAGTGCGTGGCACCTGCCAGCAGGCCCCCACTCATGTCCCCTTGCACCCCCACCCCCCAGCAGTGCAGGGCACCTGCCATCAGGCCCCCACTCACGTCCCCTTGCACCCCCACACCCCAGCAGTGCGTGGCACCTGCCAGCAGGCCCCCACTCATGTCCCACTCATGTCCCCCTGCACCCCCACCCCCCAGGAGTGCAGGGCACCTGCCAGCAGGCCCCCACTCATGTCCCCTTGCACCCCCACACCCCAGCAGTGCAGGGCACCTGCCAGCAGGCCCCCACTCATGTCCCACTCATGTCCCCCTGCACCCCCACCCCCGAGCAGTGCGGGGCACCTGCCAGCAGGCGCCCACTCATGTCCCCTTGCACCCCCACACCACTGTAGTGCAGGGCACCTGCCAGCAGACCCCAACTCATGTCCCCTTGCACCCCCACCCCCAGCAGTGCAGGGCACCTGCCAGCAGGCCCCCACTCATGTCCCACTCATGTCCCCCTGCACCCCCACCTCCTAGCATTGCAGGGCACCTGCCAGCACGCCCCCACTCATGTCCCCTTGCATCCCCAACCCCCAGCAATGTGGGGCACCTGCCAGCAGGCCCCCACTCATGTCCCCTTGCACCCCCACCCCACAGCAGTGTGTGGCACCTGCCAGCAGGCCCCCACTCATGTCCCACTCATGTCCCCCTGCATCCCCACCCCCCAGCAGTGCAGGGCACCTGCCAGCAGGCCCCCACTCATGTCCCCCTGCACCCCCACCCCCCAGCAGTGCAGGGCACCTGCCAGCAGGCCCCCACTCATGTCCCCTTGCACCCCCAGCAGTGCAGGGCACCTGCCAGCAGGCACCCACTCATGTCCCATTCATGTCCCACTCATGTCCCACTCATGTCCCCCTGCACCCCCACCCCCAAGCAGTGCGGGGCACCTGCCAGCAGGCCCCCACTCATGTCCACTTGCACCTCCACCCCCCTGTAGTGCAGGGCACCTGCCAGCAGACCCCCACTCATGTCCCCTTGCACCCCCACCCCCAGCAGTGCAGGGCACCTGCCAGCAGGCCCCCACTCATGTCCCCTTGCACCCCCACCCCCAGCAGTGCAGGGCACCTGCCAGCAGGCCCCCACTCATGTCCCACTCATGTCCCCCTGCACCCCCACCCCCCAGCAGTACGGGGCACCTGCCAGCAGGCCCCCACTCATGTACCCTTGCACGCCCACCCCCCAGCAGTGCAGGGCACCTGCCAGCAGGCCCCCACTCATGTCCCACTCATGTCCCCCTGCACCCCCACCCCCCAGCAGTGCGGGGCACCTGCCAGCAGGCCCCCAACCATGTCCCCTTGCACCCCCAGCAGTGCAGGGCACCTGCCAGCAGGCCCCCACTCATGTCCCACTCATGTCCCCCTGCACTCCCACCCCCCAGCATTCCAGGACACCTGCCAGCAGGCCCCCACTCATGTCCCCTTGCACCCCTACCCCCCAGCAGTGTGGGTTACCTGCCAGCAGGCCCCCACTCATGTTCCATTGCACCCCCACCCGCAGCAGTGCAGGGCACCTGTCAGCAGGCCCCCACTCATGTCCCACTCATGTCCCCCTGCACCCCCACCCCCCAGCAGTGCGGGGCACCTGCCAGCAGGCCCCCACTCATGTCCCCTTGCACCCCCACCCCCCAGCAGTGCAGGGCGCCTGCCAGCAGACCCCCACTCATGTCCCACTCATGTCCCCCTGCACCCCCACACCCCAGCAGAGCAGGGCACCTGCCAGCAGGCCCCCACTCATAAACCCTTGCACCCCCACCCCCCAGCTGTGCGGTGCACCTGCCAGCAGGCCCCCACTCATGTCCCCTTGCACCCCCACCCCCAGCAGTGTGGGGCACCTGCCAGTAGGCCCCCACTCATGTCCCACTCATGTCCCCTTCCACCCCCACCCCACAGCAGTGCGTGGCACCTGCCAGCAGGCCCCCACTCATGTCCCCTTGCACCCCCACCCCCCAGCAGTGCAGGGCACCTGCCATCAGGCCCCCACTCACGTCCCCTTGCACCCCCACACCCCAGCAGTGCGTGGCACCTGCCAGCAGCCCCCCACTCATGTCCCCCTGCCCCCAGGTCATGACGATCCTCAATCATGGCCCTTATGGCCAGCCTCCTCAGCCCAAAGACCCAACCAAGTATTGCATCCACCCACAAAGAAAAGGCAAATACATGATACAACCCCAATGGCAAGTATGTAAATGAACACATGTCCGTCACACACACACAATGGTTGCAAGTGAATGTGAAAACCCATATCATGACATGCATTAAACCAATGAGATAATACCACACATCGAAGTATGAAGAAAAAAATGTATTAAACACAACATGAATGTAATGAAAATCAAACAAACAACAATGGCCCCCACTCATGTCCCCTTGCACCCCCACCCCCCAGCAGTGCAGGGCACCTGCCAGCAGACCCCCACTCATGTCCCACTCATGTCCCCCTGCACCCCCACACCCCAGCAGAGCAGGGCACCTGCCAGCAGGCCCCCACTCATAAACCCTTGCACCCCCACCCCCCAGCTGTGCGGTGCACCTGCCAGCAGGCCCCCACTCATGTCCCCTTGCACCCCCACCCCCAGCAGTGTGGGGCACCTGTCAGTAGGCCCCCACTCATGTCCCACTCATGTCCCCTTCCACCCCCACCCCACAGCAGTGCGTGGCACCTGCCAGCAGGCCCCCACTCATGTCCCCTTGCACCCCCACCCCCCAGCAGTGCAGGGCACCTGCCATCAGGCCCCCACTCACGTCCCCTTGCACCCCCACACCCCAGCAGTGCGTGGCACCTGCCAGCAGCCCCCCACTCATGTCCCCCTGCCCCCAGGTCATGACGATCCTCAATCATGGCCCTTATGGCCAGCCTCCTCAGCCCAAAGACCCAACCAAGTATTGCATCCACCCACAAAGAAAAGGCAAATACATGATACAACCCCAATGGCAAGTATGTAAATGAACACATGTCCGTCACACACACACAATGGTTGCAAGTGAATGTGAAAACCCATATCATGACATGCATTAAACCAATGAGATAATACCACACATCGAAGTATGAAGAAAAAAATGTATTAAACACAACATGAATGTAATGAAAATCAAACAAACAACAATGGTAATAAAAAAAGAAAAGCTGCATGTCCCTTAAAAACTGAAAGACAAGAAATCATAATCCAAAGAAATCCAAAGGAAATGGTGTCCAAAGTCACAGTCCAACAAAGCAAATCCAAGGGAAAAAAGAAAAGTGAAAACCATTGCTCCATGGTGAAATAAAAAAAAAAGAGAAGAATCCAATGGTGAACTATATACAGATGAACAATCCAGGGTCCATGAGCCCAACTGAAGAAATGAAACCTATCAAAAATACTACCTAATAAAAAACTATATACAGAAACATGGTGGTTTGTCCAAGCGCAACCAAAATAAAGAAAAAACAAAAGGAAACCTAACACTATCTAACTATATACAATGGCGGCGGGCAAATCCAGCGGCTCACTCTGTGGTGTCCCGGGCCAGGGCATCATCGAACTCCATGTCGATGTCCCAGAGGCGGGCCTCTGCCCTGGCCCCGTGGTCTCGCAGGGAGGCACTCATGGCCTGTTCCAACTCCCTGCGAGTTGCCTCGAGGCACTCTGCCCGCCTCAACGCCCGACGCATGGAGTTCTCTGCCCTGACCATCGTGAGCCGTGCCTCTTCCGTCCGCCGCCGCTCCGCACCTATCTGCTGGCCCAACCGCAGCCACACGGAAGACACTCCCATTCCTGGGTCCTCCTGCCCTATGGCCGATGCCTGCCCCTCCGATGTTGATGGCTCGAGCCATCATTGCTCCCACATACAGCCTGCTCCTGGTGCTGCTGCTGTCAATGTGCCCTGTCCGATGGTGCCTGCACATCCTCCATCTGCTGGTCTCCAGTTGTGGTGTCCACCCCTGCTGGACCGCCAACTCCCGACTGTGGCAGGGATAGGATCTCCACCAAGCTGGCTGTGTTGGTCCGGCCAGGTTCACAGGGGGCCCTGGTGGAATCTGGGCCGGAAGATGATGTGGAGAACGACCGGCGCATAGCCTCCACAGAGGAGGAGAGGTCCGCCAGAGTGCGCGTCACATGTAGGAACCCACCCACCAGGGCCCCTCCCAGCAGTGCCACGTCACGACGCTGTTCTTCGTGATGGCGTGCGTTCTCCACCCAGGAACAACGCATGTCATCACGAATGTCACGTGTGCGCAACGCGACACCCACCATGACGGATCCCATAAGGTCGCAGGACCCCTCGCCCGCAGGTAGTGGAGAGGCAGGTGATATGGCACTCTCCCCTTACTGCGGACGGGCCTGGGACAGGACCTCCCTGCTGGTGCATGATGGTGCAGTCACAGGGTCAAGGACAGCGACATGCACAGGCCCCTGCATGGTGACCTGTGCTGCCTCCTGACCCTGGCCCTGGACTGCACCACTTGCACCAGTGGTACTACCCCCAAAAGGCCCCATGTGTGGCTCAGTAGTGGGCTCCTCCTCCTCTGTGGAGACCACCAACCTGGATGTCTCCACACTGTCTTCCGCCATTGGAAGCCCCTGTGGGGGCTCACCCGGCTCTTCCGCCACAGCCGTTGTGGCAGTTGCAGCACCAGCCCCCTCGCTCCCAGATGATGGTAATTCCTGGGAGGGTGGCTGGGCCTTGCGTCGCCACCCGGTGGAGGCATCCCTGCCGCTTTTCTCCACAGTGCCGTCTCCGCCCTCTTCTTCACTTGACGCTGCGTAGAGGGAGACATAGAACACAAACATCAGGGTACAGCACAAAATACCCTAGACAGGAAGCAATAACACATGAGTGGCACTGTCAAATGTCACGTCCAACCTGTCCTTCCACAACACATGTGTCAATGCATGCAAAACACATGCAGAAACACTCCCGGCGCCTGCAATCAACATCAACACCCATGTACAAGGGCCCCTGTAAACCAATATGTTGCCTTCAAAGTCACATGCATCCATGGCGTTTCAAAGTCAAACACACACTTCTCTGGCGCACACACACACACGTGCACCATACATGTACATGACATCAGCACCCATTCCTCACCCCCCCTCCATGTCCAGGAACAGAGACTGCCATGCTTTCAGGTGTGCATTCTGCATAGAGGTCATCATGTTGCATTAAAACACATGCACCTACCATGTGGTTCACACATAACTGGTCTCACATGCATGACCATGATGTCCCTGCACACACACATCCATACATGGCCTATGTCACACATACAGGCAAGTATCAGACTACCAGCACACTGCAACATGCCCTGTCTCACACAGCAATGCTTGGCCACTTACCGCTCAACTCCAGACGGGTCTGCCTCCGAAGGATCTGGGCGTGGAGCTCTGGGCCTATGTGTTCCAGGACCCACATCTCGATGTTGCACAGGCTGACCCGGCCCCCCTAAGCGAGGCGCTGGGACTTGTTGAGGGTCCTGGACCTGAAGTCCTCCCAGCGCTTCTTGACATGTTGGTAGTTGCAGGTTACCACCCCCTCCGCGTTAATGGCAACCACTGCGTCATCCCAGATCCTCTCCTGTCCTTCCTTGTTTGCGCGTCTTGTTCCGAAGAGGGCATCATAATGCCCCAGGACATGCTCCATCAGGACACCAACTTCGGTGGCAGTGAAGCTGGTGGCCCTCTGCCTCTCTGGCTGGGGGTTGCCAGTGGTGCCAGATGGAGATGTGCCCGACATGGCAACCCCAGAGGCAGGAGTGGGTGGACAACTGGGTCCTGGGGCTAGGCTGTGGTGCGATGGAATCCCAGTCGGGAGTCTTCTGTTCCAGCAGGGGTGTACACAGCAACTCGACCCCTGCAGATGGCTGACGTGCAGGCACCAAATAGCAGGGCACGTGGGCAGCAGGCAGGCAGGCAGCAGCAGATGGCTGGTGGGAGCGTGCTTGGGGCTCTTGGGGGCAGGAAAATGGCCTTCAGGGTAGGAGCGTGGTCTTCCGTGTGTGTACGCGTGGCCAGCTTGATACGGAGTGATTTGGCACATGAAAATCTTGCACGTCAGCGTGTAATTCGAGGAAAGACCTTTAGGGCGTAAGCGCATCAGCACATGTGCGCAATATCATTGGACCAAAGGCCCTTAGCGCGTATGCGCGTCTGTGACGTATTGTGCACGGGTGTTGCCCTTCGCATGTAAAACTTGCCGCGCACCCCTGAAATACACGTACTCCGCTCGAACAGTGCCCTTTTGCGTGTGAAACTTCACGCGAACCCCATAATACACGTACCCTGCTGAAATCGCGGGTGAAACTTCACGCGAACCCCAGGAATACACGTACCCTGCTGAAATTGCGGGTGAAACTTCCCGCGAACCCCAGGAATACACGTACTCCGCTCAACAGGGCCCTTTCGCGTGTAAAACTTCACGCTGTACCCCAGAACTACATGTACCCCGCTCGGTCGCCCAGGGCCAATATTCTTGGGGTTCGCGTGAAGTTTCACACACGATAGGCCCTGTACAAGTGGGGTACGTGTATTACTGGTGTTCGTGTGAAGTTTCACATGCGATTTTGCTGTCAGAGCGGGGTATGTGAATTTCGGGGGTACGCGGGGAGTCCTACATGTGAATTGGCAGCGTGGGTCCTCCCATGTGTTCCCTCTACACCCTTCACGGCCCCTGCAAGCAGACCACACAACAGGGGACTACCCCGCCAGCTGGTCATGTCCCGCAGGCAGCCCATCCACCATGGGCATGCACCGCAGCCAAGCCACCTGTCCGCTTGCACCACTGATCACCAACTCATGTCCCCCTGCACCCCCACCCCCCAGCAGTGCGGGGCACCTGCCAGCAGGCCCCCACTCATGTCCCCTTGCACCCCCACCCCCCAGCATTGCGGGGCACCTGCCAGCAGGCCCCCACTCATGTCCCCTTGCATCCCCACCCCCAGCAGTGCGGGACACCTGCCAGCAGGCCCCCACTCATGTCCCCCTGCACCCCCACCCCCCAGCAGTGCAGGGCACCTGCCAACAGGCCCCCACTCATGTCCCACTCATGTCCCCCTGCACCCCCAGCAGTGTGTGGCACCTGCCAGAAGGCCCACACTCATGTCCCCTTGCACCCCCACCCGCCAGCAGTGCAGGGCACCTGCCAGCAGGCCCCCACTCATGTCCCACTCATGTCCCCCTGCACCCCCGCTCCCAGCATTGCGGGGCACCTGCCAGCAGGCCCCCACTCATGTCCCCTTGCACCCCCACACCCCAACAGTACAGGGCACCTGCCAGCAGGCCCCCACTCATGTCCCCCACAACATGTCATCACAATCCACAATCATGGGCCTTATGGCCACCCAAATCCCACCCCACGCCACCCCAGTGGAAACACACAACCAAGTATTACATACCCCCCACATTGAAATCCCCATCACATGAAACATCCCAAATGGGAAGTATGCACATCAACACATGTCCATCACACACACACAATGGGTGCAAGTGAATGAGAAAACATGCATCGTGACATGCAGGAAGCCAAGGAAAGCATACCACACAATGAAGTATCAAATAAAAATGTATTAGACACAAAAGCAAGGGAATGAAATGAAATCACACAATAATGTAAATAATAAGTAAAAAGCTGCATGTCCAAAATATGAAAAAGAAGATGTGTAAAACCAGAATAAAAATCAATCCAAAAGCAAATGGGTCCAAAGAGTCTGTCCGTCAAATCAAATCCAAAGTGAAAAAAAAGAAAAATCCATTGATCCATGGTTAAAAAAAATGGCAAATGAAGTGAAATCCATTGCGGAACTATATACAAAGTACAAATCCAGGGTCCATGAGCCCAACCATTGAAAGGAAACCTACAAAAACCCTACATAATGAAAAACTATATACAAAAAGGGTGGGCATTGTCCAAGCGCCCCAAATGAAAAGAAAAACAAAAGGAAACCTAACACTATATAACTATTTACAATGGCAGCGGGCTAGTCCAACGGCTCTCTTTCTGATTTCCCGGGCCAGGGCATCATCGAACTCCTGCTCGATGTCCCTGAGGCGTTCCTCTTCCATGGCCCCGAGGGTTCGCAGGGACGATGACATCTGGACCTCCAGGTCCCTGCGAATGGCCTCGAGGCACTCGGCCCGCCTCAGGGCCCTATGCATTGGTTTCTCCACCCTGACCATCATGAGCCATGCCTCTTCCACCCGCGGCCACTCCGCATCTATAGCATGACCCAACCGCTGCCACACGGAAGACAGTTCCGGTCCTGGGTCCTCCTGTCCTCTGGCCGATGCCTGCCCCTCCGATGTTGAAGGCCCCGAGCCATCATGGCTCCCACCTTGTTGCTGCTGCTGCTGTGCCTCTGCCTGTGCCCTGGCTCCTGCTGCCTGCACATCCTCCTCCGGCTGGGGTGCAGTTGTTGATGTGGCCACCCCTGCTGGACGTCCGACTCCCGACTGTGGCAGGGATGTATCCTCCACCAGCCTGGCCGCATGGTCATAGGCAGCTCCACAGGGCACCCAGGTGACACATGGGTGGGAAGATGGCACGGAGGATGACTGGCGCATAGGGGGTTCAGTTGAAGAGGGGGTCGGAACAAGGTCCAGAAAACGGAGGAATCCAGCCCTGGTGAGCTGTCCCAGTGGGTCAACGCGGTCATCGAGCCATGCGAGAAGACGTGCAGTATCCTCATGAAAACACTGCAGGTCAGCTCGCATGGCACGTTGACGCAACGCCACCCCACCCAGGACAGGCTCAACCCGGTGCCGGATAGCCACATCCGCAGGGAGAGGAAGGCCAGTTGGTGTAAGCTGATCCCCTCCCTGAGAACGGGTCTGGACGTAGGCATCCCTGCTGGTGCGGGATGATGCAGTGACAGGATCAGGGACAGGATTACACACAGGCACCTCTGCGGGGGCCTGTGCTGCCTCCTGTCCCTGCCCCTGCACTGCACCACTAGCACCAGTGGAATCCCCACCTCCAGACCGTGTCTCTGTCCCTTGCATGGCCTCCTCCTCCACCAAACCCCCCACCAACCTGGATGACTCCATACCATCTTCCTCCGTCGGGTCCTGTGGGGTCTCAGCTGCCCCTTCTGCTGCCGAGGAGTCCAATTCCGACCTCCGCCTCTTGGACCTACCCTTGGCAGCTGCGGCCTGGGACGTGGCATCGGACTCCTCACTCACCGACGAGATCAGAACCTGGGAGGGGAGCCAGGCCTTGCGTCTCCGGCTGGCGGTGCGATCCCTGCCGCTGGGCTCCACAGCACCCTCTCCGCCCTCTTCATCAGTTGATGCTGCAGATAGGGAGAGATAGGAGACAGGCATCAGGGCACTGTACAATGGACTGATACACACATGACAGTTCCACATGAGTGGCAGTGTCAAACTTTAGCCATGGCATCACAATCCCCAACACAAATGTCATTTGAAATCACACACATGAGCTATTCCACAGCCATATGCCAATGGCCAGCACCATCCATACACATACAAAAGCATGAACAGCCAAAGATGAGCCAGACATCACATGAAACACAGGGAGTGCACTAGACATGCACACACGCCACCACACTTACATGCATGTGTACACCTCCCCAACTGTCACAGTGATGAGATCGGCATCAATGTCACATCTGGCAATCAACCTTCTACATATCAGTGTCACATGCATCCATGTTGCATCACTGTTGCACCCTTGTCAAATACACACACATGCACATGTACACGGTGCAGATACATGCAGCTGGAACCAACATCCATGTGTGACACCACTACCATGCCAACTTACATACACAGTCATTCAAACATGTGTGCTCACACATATGAATTTGGCCTGCATGCTTACCCACACATACACCATCCATGTGTCTCACACATGAGAGGACTCACATGTGTTAGCCTCACGATCCTGTACATACACATCCATACATGGCCCTACAAAACCATATGTTCAACCTGAACACTACTGGCATACCACCACACTCACAGCTTCCAATCAGTATGCATGTACACTTACCACTCGACTCCAGATGGGTCTGCCTCTCAAGGACCTGGACGTGGAGCGCTGGGCATATGCGTTCCAGGACCCTCATCTGGTCTTCCGACAGGTGGCCCCGGCGCCCCTTAGCATCTGCTGCCTTCAAGAGGCACCGGGCTTTGTTGAGGGTCCTGGACCTGAAGTCCTCCCAGCGCTTCTTGTCATGTTGGAATTTGCGGACTGCCACCCCCTCCGCGTTGATGGCAGTCACGATGTCCGTCCAGATCCTGGTCCGTCTTTCCTTGTTGGCACACAAACTTCCCAAGAGGGCATCATACTGCCCCAGGACTTGCTCCACCAGGACACCAACTTCGGTGGCAGTGAAGCTGGTGGCCCTCTGCCTCTCTGGCTGGGGGTTGCCAGTGGTCTCAGATGGTGGTGTGCCCGACATGGCAACCCCAGAGGCAGGTGTGGGTGGGCAACTGGGTCCTGGGGCTGGGCTGTGGAGCGATGGTATCCCAGTCGGGAGTCTTCAGTTCCAGCAGGGATGGTCACAGCAACTGCACCCCTGGCTGATGTGAAGGCAGCAAATAGCAGGGCATGTGGGCAGCAGGCAGGCAGGCAGCAGCAGATGGCAGGTGGGAGCGTGCTCGGGGCTCTGGGGGGCAGAAAAATGGCCTTTAGGGCAGGAGCGTGGTCTTCCGTGTGTTTTCGCGTGGCCAGATTGATACGGAGTGATTTGGCACGTGAAAATCTTGCACATCAGCATGTAATTCGAGGAAAGACCATTCGCGCGTGAGCACGTCAGCGATTTCATTGGACCAAAGGCCCTTCGCGTGTAAGCGCTTATGTGACGTGAGGCGCGGGGGCGTGCGCCACCGTTGCCCCCGTGACGTGGGCATAGTGGATTAGCGCGCGCGTGAAAAAAATGCACATCCCTGTGTGAATGCGTGTAATCCGAGGAAAGGGCCTACGCGCGTAAGTGACGTGACACGCGCGGGCGTTTCCCTCAGCATGGGTTAAAGGTGAGCGGGGCCAGCAGTTCTCTGTACATGCCTTTCGTGGAGACCGACGCGTGTTGCTGCTTCGTGTTGTTTCGCGCGCCTTCACAACTTCACAGCTATCAAGGACGTATCTCTTCTTTTGGCGGGGGTATTGGCTACGTGTGTTTTTCTGCATCGCGCTAGTCATACGGTGAGTCACGCACGCTATTTTTCCCACTGCGGGTGCCCCTGTGTATCACACCATTTTTGATGTCATAGTAGCCTGCGTGTCCCACGCGTACGCGATTTTCGTGTTACTGGGTGCCACCACGTACTGCGGGAGGTTGATCCATGCACGTAGGCTGCAGGGGTACGTGCACGGTTTTCCAGCAGTTTTGGGGTGCCTTAGCGTTGCATGACCCGTCACTACATCACCGGGGTCACATACAGCCTTGCAGGTGCAGGGGGGCTGTCAATTGTGGTGTACACCTCCCATTGGCACTAATCCATCTGTGCCGGCACTACTATATCTGTGCCATGGTTGGGAGGACACCAAAGGTGAGGGGCGCCTCAGCTGGGCGTACTCCATGTGACGGGCGTGGTCAGGGACATGGCCGGGGTGACCAGGGAGTAGGGGGACTCCAGGGTGTCCCGGGCAGCCGCAGAGGGGGAAGAGGCAGTGGTGCGCCACTTGAGCACGATGTCGTGCCATGTGTCGGTGCATTCATGTCACCACCCCCTGTGGTTCCGGGAGATGCAGCTTCTGCATCTGGCAATGGCACACGTGTGACCCGGCAGTCCGTTCCATCGACTGCCATGGGCCCAAGGATAGTGGTAGCTGCAGGTGCAGCTGTGGACACCGCCACCCAGGCTCAGAGTCTGCCAGCGCAGCCTGCGTTGGCACTGGAGGAGCCCTTGGAAGATTTCCAACAGACCAGGAGGGAAACCTTAGGGGCACGCAGGGCTGCCCTGACCAAGACACGTGTCCCTGGGGCAGTTATGTCATCTGCTGCCCCAAACAGCCGGGTGTTGGCAAGTGCAGGGGCAGATGCACCCAACAACACCCCGGTTGTGAGTCTGCCAACCAGGCCAGTTGCGGTCAATGACCCTGCCACAGCGGATGTTGCTGCGCAGGGTCCATTAGAGGGCACCCAGCTGCCACTGACAGAAGTCAGGCCTTTGGTTGTCCCTCCACCTGCCACTCCCCTTGGCTCAATCCACCGAACCCACTGGCCATACTGGTCAGGGTGGCATTAACCTGCCAGGGTCTGAGCCAAATTCCAAGAGGAATGCCGGGACCTCACACACAGCCACGACCTCCTGCACATCGAGGAAGAAGCCTTTCTGCAACCAGGAACTGGACTTCCTCGTGGGCTACGTGCGGGGCCACAGCCGTGACATGCTAGTGGGTGCCAATAGTCAGTCTACGGCTGCCCAACATGATACCCACTGGAAGCATGTTGCGGAAAATGTCAGTGCATTCGGCCATGAGGTGCGCACGGCGCAAGAGTGCAAAAGCGTTGGAATGACATCAAACTCAGCGCTAAGGCTAAGCGTGCCTCAAATTACAACTTGACTCTGGTGACTGGCGGTGGGCCTGCAGCAGAGGAGGAAGTCCTCACTCCGCATGAGTCACTTGTTGCGTAGTTCATACCATCTGAATTGGTCGAAGGAGTGGGAGAGATGTCCGACTTTGATGCCCAGTCCAGTGAGTGTTGATGCGTGTTTGTTGAGGACGTGTGTGTTTTAATTGTGGGGTGTGTTGTGCATGATTGCCACTACATGTGAGGTGTACATGGTTCGGATGTGCAAGTAATGCAATGCTTCCATGATGCATGTCTGCTCTGCTGGATGGTGGACATGTGGAGCAGACGGGGACTGTCGGCATCAACACTATTGCACCCTACTCACATGCTGGTTACCAGTATGCCCCTCTGGTCCATGTCCCAGCTCACTGGCCCTTCTGCATGTAGCGTGGGGTGACCTTCCTCTCAGCCCAGGCACGATGTCATAGCATGACTGATGTGCATGTGTCCTCTGCCTGCATGCGGGTACTCCATGTAGGCATGCTCCCTTGCCCCTCCACCCCCCGCTCTGCACCCCAATTCCACCTTTGCACTGGTCTGCTTCAATATTGCCTTTGTGTACTTCCCTGTTAATGCGTCCTGTGTACATGCTAACTTCCCGCAACCAATCTGCCAGACATATGCTGTGTGGTACAGCCTTAGTTCTTGATGCAGGGTATCTCACTTGTACTGTGCAGAGGTCACATGCCCCGCAGGGACATGAGTGCCCATTCATGCTCCATGTGCATTGCACGCATGCCCCTACGTGTCCTTGACTGGATGATCACTGTAATACAAGTCCTGGGTGACATACATTGCATGGCATTTCATCAGCCTTCCCATGTCTACTGTGGCTCAGTACTGCGTTGCACACATGTTTAGGGTCTGACAATCTGGGTGAGTCACAGGCCTCAGCCTGTTTAATGGCCAATGACTCTGTCCAACTAGTGTAGTGTCCCCTTCACACGTGGGTGGCCTCCAGACATTTCATCATGTGTCCTGCTTACTGTCCCATCATCATTTGCAGTGTTGTCACTTGAATCACATTAAGCTGTTGATGCCAGTCAACACTGCCTGTCAATACACAGGTCTATGGTCAGCCTTTTGATACCATGCTAGGCATCCCTGCTTTTGCACTTGGGTGGAGGGGTGCTTTGCTTGTAGATATGCTACCCATTGAATGCACATTGCACGTGATGCCTGAAGTTGACCTTGCACTGCCTTCACATTTTCTGACACACACCATGGAGTCCTTGTACATGTAGGTAGTGAGTAACATACATTTTTGCTGCACTGCATAGACCCACTTCAATGCAGACTACCACCTTTCAACAGGTCTGATCACAGAAGCATTCCAAGTTGACCCAGCATGCATGCCAGGTTCTATTTTGTGTGTCACATGTCTGCCTGATGTTGTCGGTGTGTGTGTGTGTGTGTTGTGTGCTTCTGACATGTGTAGTGACCTTTTTTCTCTCTATTTTTCAGATGATGACGCAATGGAGCCAGAGGATGGTGTTGTCATGCCAGGCACAGGGTTGGTATCACTACATCAACCCGGAACAAATGGGGGTCGTGGGGTGGCAGGCCACGAAAACCCCCAAGTGCTACAGGCCATCTTGTCTCTGGCTGCCTATGAGTCCAGCCCTGATGATGACTCTGACATCCATGTCGAGTTGGATGAGCATCAGGTCCATGTGTCAGGGGTGAGTGATTCTGATGTGGACACTCCTCTGTCCGCGACACCTGCACTGAGGGGTCAGACAGTCTTGCAACCTCCGCTCGTGGTGGATCGGGACACAGGGTCACCCTCCACACCAGTCACTGATGTGCCTGGGACATCACGTTGACGGGGGCATGTAGTCGTGCAGCCGTGGGCGGTGCCAACACGACGAGGACAACCGGTCCTTGGGTCCCGCAGGGGTCAAGCCCAGCAACGCGGACGCCGCGCGCAACCGCTGTATACTGAGTGAGAACAAGACATGACTGCCAATTCAGAACGGCAGGGGGCAGCAATGGAGAACATCGCTGAGAGCATGGAGCGTGTGGCCCGATCCGTGCTCCCCCTGCTAGGCAGGTGCTTCTCCAGCAGCAGGTGGCACGGTCCACAGCCGGCTCGCTCAGGCTGGGCATGGCGGCCTCAGACAGGGCACGCCAGGCTGAAATGTCGTCTCTGCGTCAAGCAATTGCTGCTCACGCAGAGGCACACATGGAGGCCCTGAGGGAGGAGTATGCTTCCCTCAGATCCACTCTGGGTGTCCTTCTGATGGCCCAGAGGGAGCAGTCAGAGGAGAGGTTTGCACAGCTTGAGCGTACCATCTCGGCTGAGCTACAGGCTTGCCGGGTGGTGCAGCGGTTGTCCAGCCAGGCCTTGCAGGAGGAACTCCGTGTTACACGTGCTACCTTGCAAGAGGAAGCACGTGTATCACGGGAGGTTCTGCAGGCAGACCTACATGTCATTGCCACACAGAACCAGGCTCACCCGTCTGGCAGACTTGCTGCCGACGAGGGGCAAGCTGCGGCTAGGCGTGGCCAGGCTACTGTGACACGTCCTCCTTTCCAGGATGAGCCAGACTCGGACGACCATCTATCTCCCACATAGGTCGGGCTGTGCAGGCGTTGAGCCCATGGAGGTTTTTTTTTTGGCTCATCATCATCGCATGTGGGTGTTGAGCAGCACCCTGTACCTCCCCCCTCCTGGGTGCCCCCCCAGGGTCGTATGTGGCCATTTTTGATTTTTCTTTTAGTTTAGTTAGTTAAGTTTCTGTTTGATAGTTAGTTTAATTAGGTAAAGTAGGTTTTTTGTAGTTAGTGTAATTAGTTAATATAGTTTAAAATTACTTGTATATTGTGCTTTCATGTGACAGTGTGGTGCTTTGTGGCTTTTAAAAGCATCCACTGTCTGTTCCAGCTGGGCCCTTCAGGCTTGTATTGTGTATGTGTTTGCTTCCTGGGGTCCTTGACTCACATATGCCACTCCTGCTTCCATTATCCATGGGCTCGCAAGGATGGTTCGGTGTAACAGCCTATTGCACAAGGGCTTTGGACTGTCATATCTGTGGCATGTCTGCTGCTGTGGAACTTGTGTTAACACCCCTAGTGGGGATGATTGGGGTGTTATTGACCACTGTTCTGCTTTTGCTAGATGGGGTGTTTCATGATTCATGTGTACATTCATTACTATGCATTGTGTAGTATGTTTCTTATCTTTACTGTACATGTGCTTGTTGCAATTCATGCCGTAGATAGTGTGTTCCACACTTTGGCTGTGAAAGACGGACTGTGGTGTGATTTCTGATGTACGTCTCTGACATGGTCCAGTGATGTGATGCCTGAAGAGACACACACAGATGAATCTAATGCATTAATCATGTGTTTTATGCCCTTTCTGCAGGGGGATGAGCCTCCAGACCACCTTTGCCAGTAGAAATGGGCCATTGGACGTCTGGAAACTGGACGCGTTTGGTGGTGCCCACATGCACATGTGTGCACAAGCAGAGGCGCAGGGATTGCAATCATACATCCGAAAACTGCTGACGTGTTTCAACGGACTCCAGGCAAGGTGAGCAGCACAGGGGGGCCACAACACAGCAAACCTTCCACCAGGCCAGTTGCACATGCATGCTTAGTAGCAGCACTGAGGGTGAGCTTGGACGAATATTGGTGTTGAAAAGCACAATACAGCTCAGATGTGGACTCATGGCTAGTTGATTGTAAGGTTGTCTGGGGCACCTGCAGGGGCAGTGGCACATTCCCTCCGGTCCACCATGGTCCATTGAGACACTTGTATCACCCAAGTAGCGTTCTGAGACATGGAAAGAAGCAGCTGACAGGTACAGATGGCAATGGACAGACTCGGGTGCAGTGCATTTCATTTCCATGTAGAATTTGAAACATGCACTGCCTACTTTATTTGGGTCATGGTGGAGCACGACTTGTTTGGAAGTCATACCTTGCTATATGCGTCTGCATACCCAAGGAACATTGCATGTTGTGTGATTCATGACACATTGGTGTTCCATTTGCCATGCACCCACCGGCGCCTGACTTACTGCATTGACTGTGTATGAACCATCACAGGGGTAATGTTACGTATGGGTACGAAGCATCCACACCAGATTGTCTGTTTGTTACTTTGGGGCATATTTGGTGGTGTGTTTGTGTGTTATGGGCACGCACAGATTTTTAACTGTGGCTCTCTTTGCAGCATTGAGGTGCTCCTGTTACCGGACCTAAGAGTGCGCAGACAGGAGGCCAGCACTCACCCCAGAGATAAGTTTCTCTTTGGCTTCCATTTCAGTGAATTGCTGCTATGTTTATGATGAACAAGTTTGGTATGATTGTGTATGTGTTAATGTGAGTACTACATTCTTGGCCATTCCCTACTTTCCTGTGTCAATCCTACTCCCCTCTCCTGCCCCTCATTCCAGTTATCCAGTATGCCAACGCCTGTCCCGACTCAATATGCCTGACCCTCCTTCCCCACCAGGGTCTCAGAGGCCTGTGTGAGTTTGACCTTGCAGCCACCCAGACCACGGTGGGGGTGGTTGGTTCGTGCCACTCCTGCACCTGTACACGGGAGCAGTGACAGTACACATCCGTTTGTGGTGCTTCATTCTATGTTATGTACCACACATGGTACACGTCCTGTTGTGACATTGTTTTACTGTGCTACCTTGGTTGTTACATCATTGTGGTAGTACTTGGCCTTTGTGAGGTACTGCTACTTCAAGTCATCTACTGGAGGCTGTTCTGGTTAGTTTTTCTGCCTGCAGGCTTTTTGCTTGGCTTCTGTGTTGGCCTGCTTTGAGTTCTCTTGGATGTAGTGTTTTTGCAAATCAAGGTGGACTCTGAGGGTGCAGGCAACTTTTTACACACACGGTGGGAGATGGTGACAAAGGGGAAGGGTGATCCTGTGGCCAGGTGAAATTCAATGATGTAGGCTCCATAACCCCGGTGCAGTTGTTCAGTGGGTCATGGTGATTTGTGAGGGAGGGGTGGTGCTTGGTGGGTGATAGTTGCCTTGCCCTGCAGTGTGATGGGCACCCTGACATTGGAATTGTGGTATCCTATGCACATGATGTGTTCTGCTGATCAATGCCTGTTCATGTGTTGTGTTTACCTTTCAGGTGTGAGGGGATAGTTGTGGTTTAACATGCTGGGGTGTACACATGGTGAATGTTCACATGTGATGTGTAGAGGACACTTATGGTCACTTGATTGCACATGCATATGTTGGGTGCATGTCCCTACTGACCCACACTCGCACTATAATGCACTACATGTACAACCACCCTTCCATGTCCACGTGTACACTCTGTTTTCCTTCTGGTGCCCACTGTGTCCCTGCAGCACATGTCCTATGACCAATTGGGGATCCTGTACATGCCTAATTTGCTTTTTGATGTGGTTTGTCGCTTAGATGTGATGTTCAGGGTGTGCATCACACGCAATGGCTGTTAACTGTGCTGTGCACTGAGCAGTGTGTTGCAGGAGGTGGACACGGCACACAGAAGCTGCAGTGTTGGTTTTTCAATGCACAATGTGCATGTAGACAGGCATTCATTGCTATATTACAACTTCGACTTTTGGAATGCATTTGGGTATGACTTCTTTTGGGTGGGAGGTTGTTGGTCAGTCATTTCATCTGATTCCATGTCAGGCATCATTGTCTGATGCCAATTTACATTTTTCACATAGCAATGTGTACCTTATTGGTACTGTGTTTTTTGTATGGCTATTGCTTGCCATGTCATGTTGTGCTTTGGGAGGGTTTGAGTGACATACCAGTGATCGTCATGGCCTGTTTTGCAGGTGTGTGTGATTCACACCTTGCATGTGTGCCTTTTGGTCACACAGGATTGCCTGTGTTTAAGTAGCTAGGGATGCATACAATGTGGCACTTCCATGGCAACAATCTCAGGGTGGTAAGGTTGTGACAGTTGACTGTCTCTTTGTCATCATCGATTGTCACCTGGTATGTTCCAGGCCTGTGTGCACTCCGCAGGGGTGGGAGTTTAGGTGAAAAATGTGTCCACAAGCTGGGTCCGGGCATCCTCGTCAGGTGCCCTATCCCCACCCATGGGCAGCGCCTGTGCTTGGGGATGTGGGGGCACCACCATGTCCACCGGTACGCCCTGCCGTGTTGCAACATTGTGCAGGACACATGCTGCCACAATGATCCTGCACACTACTGGGGGTGCATAGAGTAGCTGCCCATCAGAGCGGTCAAGGGAGCGGAAGCGTGACTTGAGCACTCCGAATGTGCGCTCCACTATCGCCCTGGTTGCAATATGGGCCGCGTTGTATCTTACCTGGGGTGGTGTGGTGGGGTTCCGGATTGGCGTCGTCATGTGGTTGCTCAGAGGGTAGGCACTGTCCCCTTGAGAGGTGATGATGGTTGTGATTATTGGGGTTTGTGTATTTGTGTGTGTGTGTGACATGCATGCATGTGCAAGGGCATTTGTACTCACCTAGGAGCCATGTGTCGCCATGCTGCC
This sequence comes from Ambystoma mexicanum, assembly GCF_040938575.1. NCBI lineage: Eukaryota > Metazoa > Chordata > Amphibia > Caudata > Ambystomatidae > Ambystoma > Ambystoma mexicanum. The sequence goes on along the minus strand of NC_090937.1, from coordinate 424,396,730 downwards.
CAGCTTCCAGGGCCCGGCTCAGGGCATTCATTCTGTATATGAAACTGTCATGGGTGGAGCCAGGGTAGTTTGCATAGACAGAGGTGATGATTCCCTTTGCATCGCATGCCACCTGTACATTGATGGATTGCCAGTGCTTGCGGTTTCGGTAGATGTGCTCAGTGGCCCTAGGTGCAATCTATGGCACGGAGCACTTTGGGGAAGTGTGCCACCCTGTAAAAGTCCAGGACAACGTCCTGCCTTTCTGCGGGTGTTCTGGGCATGTATATGTGCCTGCGGACTGAGGGGCGCGCTGTCATGATTGCCAATACCTGGTGTAGGCAGCGTGACTGCGTGGCCTGTGAGACCCCCCCACTATGGCAGTAGTCCGCTGAAATAACCCAGTGGCCAAAAAATGCAGGACATTGAGCACCTTCTCCAAAGGGCTCAATGCTTGGGAGCAAAGGGTGGGGGATGTAAGGTCATCTTCCCACTCCCTGACCAGGTCTAGGATGATACGGGGTGGAAACCTATACCTGCCGTAGACCTGGTCATCAGGCATCCCAAAAAGGCTTGTCCGTGGTGAAAAAATGCGTGCCCTGGCTGTTCTCCTCCTCCTGCGGTGTCCCACGATCAGTGCTGCGACAAATGGGGCATTCATCATAGCTGTATATACGTGTTTGTTGTTTGTGCACACTTTTATACTGTGCGCGGGGACGCTTCCGCCTGCCTTCGTGTGGCGGACGCATTCACGCCTGTGTGCGTCTTTTGCCGTGAGCGGGTTTCCCGTATTCGTATCCATGAATACGGGTTGTTTGCGTGCATGTGGGTGTTCCGTGTAGTTCCCTGCAGTTACGCCTTCTTTTTCACGCGTTATTCTCCATTCTGCATGTTACGCCCACTGTTCCCCCTACTTTTGTTGTGTGCGCTGAGCTATGTGTGCTTTTGCTGTGCGCGTAGCGCACGCCATTTGATGACGCGTGTGCCCGCGTGCAACATGCACCGATTTGGCGCACAACCAGTGGGAAACAAGCCTGGCGCCTTCCTTGAATCGCACGGTTTCTCGTGCTTGCGCCACCTTGCGCCTGCTTGCGCTGGGATTTTCGGCGAACGTTTGTTCCATGAATTGGTCCCTTTGTGTCCGGAATCGGATCTCCATATTTGGAACCACTTAATACCAAAAAGCCAAGCCGTGCGAAGCTGAACATACATATGCTTTCTTGACAGCACTTTTCTCATATTACTGGCATGTACATGTTTCAAGGCATGACAAAGCATAACAAACTTAATACTGTTAATATGTTTTAGAAGTGCATGTTGCATAATATTGCTAATGCTGCTTTAAAAGTGCTGAAATACTTCAGAAGACTTAACAGTTTGGTGAGGGCACTTAAGATTCCTATGGCTATGTCTTTGAGGAAGCTGAGTGTATGGATTCTTGGACACTCTTGGATCCATTGGCTGAATGTGTATTCTGGGCACTGTGGATTGTCTGAGAATCTTGGATTGGAAGAATTTCAAGTTTCATGGTATGGAGTTTGAGAAATGAAGTGGGTGGAATTTCTCCCATTTTGTGAGAAAATGGCTGACTTGCAGCAGTCAGACATCCTTGTAGTTCACTGTGGAGGCAACAGTGTGGGCCATGTCACCGGAATTTCATTACAGTTTGCAATGAAGTATACATTTGGAAAGTTGATGGAACTGTTTCCACATTCTAAAATATTTTTTTTCTGGGATAGCTCAGAAACGAATGTGCTTTTTTATTGAATGTTGGCATGTCATCTTTTCATAATGTAAATATTAAATATGAAAATATTAAATGTGATATTGTAAAAAGAAATTGAATAGCTGGAGTGCATATGACTAGGTGGGTAATCAGATTTGTCTTGAAAATGTTCAAAATGCATTGAAGCAGTTTCTGTGAACACATACAATATGGATTCAAGTATACCTTAATAAGTAAACAAAAAGGAAAAACAGAAAAAAACAGAAGCACTTTTTCTGAAGGTTAGAACGAATAATTAAGTTCAGTAGAATATGTTTTAGTTTAATACATAAAACCAAATAATAAAAAAAAATATAAAAGCCAACAAAAAAAAAAAGTTTCTTTAAAGAGCCACCATTTTTGAATGAAAAACTTAAATGCATTTCATTCCCCCACCACACGCTGGAATTTTCCAGCTGTCCACGGACTACTGTTCATGGACAATACAGGCTTCAAGGGGTCCTGTGATCATTTTTTTTAAGTCCTATATTTTAACTGTGAAAGTTGGCTCCTAAGAACCTTTTATTAGTATTTTTTGATTTTGTATTTTTTTTGGCTTTTTTTTGTTTTTTACAGGAGAGGCAAGGTAAGGTGGGGGAGGGAAGGCAGTGAAGGGACCCCGACCACAGACAAGGAGGGGCAGGTGAACAGGGGAAGATGTTGGGCATGCCTTAGATTTAAGGTAGGTGGCAGTGTTTCTTGTGCTCCTTGACCGCAGCTTCAAAATCACTTGGAAATTGCTCCCCCTGGAGATCGGTGCTTCGCAGTACAATCATAATACTGTGACCCTTGAAAGGTAAGGGTCAACAGATTTCTGAATGGCGTGCTAGGGTGCCGCAAAGATCCTCTGCACCAGAGAAATATTGTCTGCAGTGACAGGAGCAGTTGAGAAAGATGGGATAGAGGACATCAATTTGCTTCTCCCTGAGACAGGAACAGCCTTTCTCAGAGCGCCGAGTGGTTGGATCTGGTGTAGCAGTGCATGGAGGTGGTCCCGTAGGAGTACAGCCCAGCTTTTTCATGACTGAGTATGACTCCACGCTCAGAGCATCTCACCGTGGCTGCCCGAGCCTTTGATACACCCCTAACTGTGGTAAAAACCACCACACCCATACACCCATGACTCACTCTGGACATTGGAGGTAGGCACTTCCTCTACCTCATCTTGCTGTTCCTCATCATCCTCATCTGCATCTTCACACCTGTTCCCCTCTCCAGGCCCTCCAGATTGTTGAGGTGGTGGTGGTGGTGGTGGTGGTAGTAGTGGCCCCTAGGAAGGAGAGATGGCCATGACAGATGCCATTGGATTGAGTTGTCAAAATTCTGCAAAGCAGGTCATCTCCTAGTGCTCTCTACTGAACATCAAGATTTAGAATGAGTAAAAGTAATGGGTGGGTCCCTTCAGAGGTACTGGCTGTGGAATCCGAGACTGTCCACACACCATTGAGTTGAAAATAGGCCTTGCAAAATTGTAAGATGTTGACAGATCAACAAAGAATGGCTCTAGGAGATCTTGAAGGATGAACTTTCAACTTGAAACACTAGAGATTGGCAAAAATCACTTGTATACTTTCCACAGAGCATGGACACTGATCACAAGTAGGCCAACACGGCGCATGGGTGTGGTCACATGATGACGTCCCAGACGTCTGCAGTGCTGACGGCTGTCCACAAACACCATTGGGTGGGAGACCACCAGGGGAATGTGCATGTATGTCTGCAAACAGACGCTCTGTCTTGAACTAATTACAAAAGTGTCACGCGAGACTGGACATGTCCGGACACAGGGCGATGTCCGCAGACACCCCACATTGTGTAATGGACATCCCGGACAGTCGTAATGTCAGCCAACTACTAATTGTTTTTAAAAATAAAATTGGGACAAAACAATATACAACATATTTATTGTATACAAAATAAATCTATATATGAAAGTTATGGGGTATCAGAATAGGAAACATAAATAGGAGAGTTGGGAATTTCTATACAATGATCATTAGTGGAGCAAGGAATTGAAGTTTCATCAAAGCGTTTATCATTTATACTTTGGGAATTCGATAGGGGTGATTGCTTGGTGGAAGGGGGACAGGTACAGAAAGGACTGTGATAATCAACATGTCTAACCACATGATTTTTAACATAATTTAAAAGTTCCTTGAAGTCATTACTAAGTTAATCCAATTTTGTCGACAAGATCATGATTTGATTATGTGCAGTTGGGGATAGAGATGTGTTTCCGATTCTTGGGATTCTCCATAATTAATATGGGGTGAATTTCTTCATGTAAAGTATGTGATTTAAGAAAAGAAAATATTATTTGAATGAGCGCTGTATAAATTACATTATTCGTTTATATTGAAAGTTGTATTGTTTACCATTAGCGATGTCACCATCACTAACCTCCTCTTTTGGGAACTTTTCTTCCAACCACGCAAGTGTGTTTTTGGCGTTTCTGTGGAAATAAGAAAATAGTGTTATTCGCTTATAGGAAATGTTTACATAAAGAATGGTAATAATAGAGAAATACATACAGGGTACTTACTATTTGGGAAGAGGTAGTTTTGCAATGATCACCTGGTGTATGCAAGTTTGTATGAAGAGTTGTCTTGAAGTGATAATATAAGGCGTACAGTAATGGTTTGTGCTTGGTGCATTCATTATATTGTGTACTAAATGAAATAATTATTTGTACATTTTGAAATGATGATTTGTGCAAAACGGTATATTTGAGTGTAGTAAATATAATTCTTTTATCTACCTGTGTTAGTTGGTTGTAGGGTACAACATTTTCTGTTGTGCCCTGTGCTTCTGGGCTTTGTGAATGCTACCTGCTGTCCGCAGACTTTTGTAATGTCAGCGGACTCCGCTACATTGGGAGTGATGTAATATAAGGAACTTGTCGCAAATTAAGGGTGCACTGATACAAACCTATGAAATTCAGTGAAACAACTTTGTTAAAGCGATGTTATGGTTGCAAGTAAAACCGAAACCCCCCAGACATTTGCCAGTTATGGTTAGCTAAGCAACCATAACTCACGCCACCTCCATACATTGATAACACTTACACCCAGGAAGTCAACAATACATCACAAATGTCATTGATGACATCAATTTGAAATTCATTTTGATGAAAAGTACCTACAAGGGGTTGTGCTTACAATGTTGGTAGCAAGATGTCAGGGGTGATTAGTAGACCTCTCATGAAGTACTTCATGTATTAAAAAAGTACTCATCTAAACAAAACATTATATTTGAGTGTTGTTGTTAATGTAGGAACCTGACAATATACACACATAGGTAATGGTTGCAGCATGCACCTTAGAAGTTCAGTATGTTTAATGTGGTAACATTGGGCAGTAAAATAATAAATGCAAACCTAACAGAATGTTGACTAACATTGAACTTGGAATTAATGGCTAGCAATACAAGACACACTAATATTGGGCCATGTATGTACACCATGAGCTCAGATCAAACTGTAAGGAAAGTACTTTAAGTACATGTGAGAAGGTTAATGGGCCTCATTACGAGGGTTGCGGAATGGCTTTAACAGCACTGGTAATGGTGCTGGTGCCGTTAAACCCACTCCACCCTATTACGAGGTTTCCTCGCAGGACCCGCAAAGGACGTCTGGTAAAACCAGATGTCCTTTCTAGGTCCCGCGAGTGTCCCAGAAAATCAGCTCCCATTAGAGCCAGGCTTACCATGCCAAAAATGCATTTTGCATAGTCGAGGTGTACCATAAGTTGTTGTTGCACAACCTGAAGACCTAATTGGCAACCCATTGAAAGCTTACGTTGCATATGTTGGCCAACCCACATGAAGAGTACAATGCCATCACAGATTATTGCAACACTCACATCAGAGCTCTCAGTGGGACATTTTTAATACCATGCAAGTCTCAGTTTCTGTCTAATGATTGATCCACACGATGACCTTTTGAGGAGGCCAGCACAATATTTAGGCAGCACAATCCCTCTCCAAGTGGGGTTCTGTCTTTGGTGGGGATGCATAAGCTCATCCTGACAAACTAGGAAAGGGCACTTCCCTTGCCAGTGATGCCGATTCAATACAGCTGGTGAAAGACCTGCCTTCAACATTGCTTGACGATCCACAGGTAGATGCATTTTAATGAAAAAATTGACTACTCACTGTGTGCATTTATGGAAACATGTTTTAAAATAAAAGAGACTGCTTTTCAAATGCATGCCTCAGTGGAGGAGGAGTAGCAGCAAGCATGAGCAAGGATGCATTTTCGTGGTGATTCCAACATCAATTGGAGAAAGAATGTATGCACAATGAAGAACAGCCCTCCCTAATGTTCCCTAGTACTGCAGTAATGTTATGTTCATGATTTATGGCATTGATGGCCAGTACATCAGTGACACCTATTGAAAGCTTTGTGAGTAGTGCAGGTGGCGCCTATGGGGAGGAGAATCCACTGGACACTCTACTCAATGAATTGGAAAATATCATTATAGATGGATAACCCACAGGAACAGACAGCAGAAGATAAACTACAGTGGTGCTTGATGCCTTTCTACTGAATACTTGACCCATGTAAATTGAAGAAGACCTATTACAGTATCGGAACAGCACATTTTCTGCCTTGTCAATGCTGCTTGGTTGAGTTACTGTTAAATCAGTATTCTGCCTACATGGCCCGCCAGTATGCAGTCTGTGAGAGTTGTAATATTGTCTCTTAGTGCAGGAAAAGCCTCGCGCTGCAGCAGACTGAACAACTGGCATTCATGAAAATCAACTGAGACTTCATTGTGGAAGACTATTGAGTGCCATTTACCAGAAGCCAACAAACCTGCTTGCATGATCACAATGATTAGTTACCCAATGCATGTCAGACATGGAAAAGTGGAGTAGGGTAGTTTCAATATGCATGTGTTTGGGAAACAGGAAGCTGCAGTGGTGACTAATGGGCCCTTTACCAGTTGTTCCCTTTCACAGGCTGTTGCCTATTGTGCGATTATTTGTTTAAGCCTTTTCTTGCCTCATTATAATTGCACCACTTATCACAAGATCTCTTATTGCCACACAGCGTGCATCCGCGACTGAGGTTCATTTGTTCACCCACAGGGTGAAACCACCCCTTCATATTCTTGGGTTTTTCACAGGAATCATCCCCCAAACAAATGTCCTCATATTTTTCACAGGGCACAGTCACCAACTAAAGTTGGTAAAGTGTCCCACAGAATGCATCCACACGCAAAAATTCTTTGTTTTGTTATTTAAAAGGGCCCGTGCCCCCTTAATGTTCTCAGGGTTTTTCATGGCGTGTAGCCACAATCAAAGTTATTTTTTTCCATTTTTATTTACCAGGCACAAACACTGGCTAAAGTTCTAAGGCTATCTCACGGAACACTTCCTACAGTTCTCAAGCTCTCCCACAGACTGCTGCAACTCTCAGGGTTGGGGAGCCTACTTGTGATGCCAATCCCTGCCCATCATTCCCTCACTGCTTTCCTCCTTTAGAATGCCCTACAGGAAAGAAGGATGGTGGAGCTCCATGTGCCTCGTTACCACTACATGGTCCAGCTCCCTCTCTCACTGACTGCATGCACTGAAGGCAATAGTTTTCTTCATGCATCATAATGTAACCAAGAAGGACTTACCCAAAGGGGAGCACTGCTGGTGGTGTACTGCTCTCAACAGCTTGTTTGGTAGGCTGGACTGGTGAAAGGATTTTGGCACAGCATGACCTATGTTGCTACTGTGCTTCACCATGCCTATGGGAAGTGTTCACGCTCTCTCCTTTATTCTCAGCACTGCTGAAGGGGGTGGTGGTGGGAGCTAGTTAACTAGCAGCCTCTGCAGAGGGCTCATTTATGTGTAGATCGTCTTGCAAAATCAGCAAATGTGTTTCCTAATGGCTGTCATCTCTATGGCATGGGTCCTGCCCTCTTGCCCCCACTTTGTTCCTCTTCCCACAACCCCAAACTATGCAGAAGTCACCAATTCACTACTCCGGATGGTATTGCCTGGGGGCAGGTCAAACAAGTCGCAGAGACAGCTCATGTGGCCATTTAGCAAGAAGAGGATTGTGCGCCCTGGGCACCACCTGTGCCTGGCTTGCCCTCTCCACCATGATAGGAACATTATTCTCCCCAATCTGATAGTTTCCACTGCTGTCTGCTCTTCATCATTTTCCTCAACAAGAGCAACCACCAGCTAGGGCACCTCCACAGACATTTCATCCCCTTAAGCCTCCTCCTTATGTTCTTCGCCCTGCCTTCAACAGCACCCTTGCCCAGCTGGCTGGAGACCATATACTTCTCCATGCACTCTACCCAGACAGAAGCTTCTGTATACTTTTGCTGCACTTCGGCTCATCATATGTGGGGGCATGCTCTAGAAGTTCTTCTACTGTAATGGTTGCCAAAAGAGGCCTTGCATTCCAGCCTCCATGCCAGTACTCGGTGCTCACTCCTTCTGTAAACCCCCACTGCATCAGTCTCCTGGGCAGACTCTGATGATCAGCAATTCTCTATAGCCCAGGCCCATGAACTGGCACCCAAATCAGTTTGAGGTTCCTTCCATGTAGCAATCCTACTCCTTCTAGGAGGAGAAACTGACCTCTCCCTCCACCTCCCCTAATACCCTACTAACCTCAAATGGGAATTGATGAAGCTGATTGAGATATGACTGACAGTGACCATCCCAAGAAACCACAAGTGTGAAACACCACATGATCCCAAGGAAACAAGGTACAACCCCAAATTATGAACAGTTAAACACATTAGAAATGTTACCACTATTACAACACCATAAAACAAACTAGCAATTTGGGAGATAAGAAGACAACAACAAGGGGAAACTGAGAAAGGGGAAGCATTAATTGTTTGCTGTTTTGTTGTTTGCGATTAGCACATAAAAATAACTTTATTTTGATTTCTATTATGAGAAAAGGGAAGGAAAGGGCAATGTATATTTATATGGCAGACATTAACAGCACAATAGCAACATACTGACAAACAATAAAGCAAAGGGGCACACATAGTTCCTACAAAAGCACATTAAGCTTAAGCAAACTTGAAAAAAGAAGAACACCAAGCAGCTGCAATACCTCAAAATGATTCAAAGCTCAGAAGACCCTTCACATACCCTCCAAGTGTGAGCACGTCCTGTGTACTCCTTCCATTACCGCCTAAAAGCCCCCAAGGAACAAGAAGGGATCTGGATCACATATAGATGTTTGAACTTCCTTAAAGCTCTGACTGGTTGAACACACTCACTGAATACACCCATAGTTCAACATGAAATCAGTGGCTCATAATTATGAATCACTACAAAAGACCTGGAATTCTGGTGCAAGTTCATTGAGGATTCTTTGGCACCGAAAACCCTTACCATTCCCACTGTAGGAATGACTCTTTCAAAACAATTCATGGTGCCCTACAGTTCATTTTACAGAAATGGCTTCTAAGTTTATTCAAGATACAAGTTTCATTTGATTCATTAATATTTCAAATACCCTCTTGGAATTTATTTTTAGAGCTGGCTAGCGCAGTCCCCTTGTTCACTTTATCAGTAAAATATATTCATCAACTCTTCTGCCATCCTTGCAGACCTAGATCTGCATTGCTAGAGTCAGGGTGCCTGGAAACACTGACAACCCCTCTAAGATGCCAGGGAACAGTGTAAGAGGTATACCAATGTACAGAACCCTTGCAAATATATAATGTGGACTAAAAGTACTGATCACTGAGTATTTCTTAGAGCTAGGCATTATGTGCTAGCATGTTGGTGGTAGGACAGGTTCTAAGCCAAGACTCTTTCAAATCTTTTGAAAACCCAATTATTGAGAGCCCCATTATTTAGCAATTTTAATGGGGGGACACAAAAATAGCCTTCCCACTTTATTTCTTGGGTCCGTAGACAATGGGCCTCATTACGAGGTTGGAGGCAGCCATGGCGCTACTAGCGCCATGGCTGCCTCCAAACCCCGTTCCGACTCCGCCCTGGAGAATGGAGCAATTACCGGTCCATTCCAAGGTTGGCGGGACCGGTAATTCCCCATTCACCAGGGTCATTCCCCATTCCCATTTCAGCCCCCATAGGGCTCAATGGGAATGGGGAAGGTGCTAATAACTGTACCGCAAATTGCGGTACCGTTATTAGCTCTAGAGTCCCTTTGCGGGTCCCATCCTTAATGCCTGGAAAAACCAGGCGTTAAGGGAGGACCCGCAAAGGGAACTCGTAGTAGGGCAGTAAGGGATTACCGGAACCGGTGCCCTTACCGGTGCCTGTAGACCCTTACCGCCCTCCTCGTAATGAGGCCCAATGAGTGAAGGAATGTGCATGTTGCCTGTGTAGTATTCCTTTAATTTAGTAGTAAGTTACCCATGTTGGTATTCAGCCATCTCAAGACATGGGATATAAGCACTGCCATCCTCATATTTTGATACCCAAGAATGGCTATTTACTAGAATCCCCTAGAAATCTAAAATGAAAAGGATGTGTTGCAGGGCCTTCAAGACTTATGTGCCTTTGGTGGCTTTTGAAGCAGCCCATTCTATCTGAGGCATGGATCACCCCAGCTCCATGCTGGTGCCAATGTCAGAAATCGAAAACTGTTCAATCATTGAAAAACCTTAGGTTTATTTAGTTTTCACCATCTGAAGTTCAATGTTTCTAATCAGTGCAATGCGAGAGGGAGGCAAAGAGAGAGAGAAAGCAAGAGAGAGAGAGAAAGAGAGCGAGAGAAAGAGAGACAATGAGAGAAAACCAGAGAAATAAAGAGAATTAAAAAAGAGAGTGGACAGAGGGATAGCGAGAGAGAAAGAGAAAGGGAGAGGGACAGCAGGAAACATCCATCAAAGTGAATTTGAGATTTACTCCAAAATAACCTTTTTTATTAGTCTTCTTTATTAGTCCAAACATAGTGAAAGCTGCTTTTCTCCAGAATATCCCCAGCATACATACATTTCAACATGATATGTTTCTCTGGAAGTAACATACATCAATGGTCCCTTAATCTTTGTGGCTGCTCAATCCGTATATTTTTAATTCTTTAGATATGTTTCCATTTCTGCTACACGAATACCCCTTTTTATTCCCAATTCAAAGATCACTATATTCTTCAATAGTTAATGTGCAATACATGTCTACATTCCAAGAAGATCATTTAGCCTTATGTCGTGGATTCAGACTGCCTGCAAAGGACCTTCAAGCAGAGTGCTGGTCTGCCTCTGTTTTTGCAGAGCTAGAGTGGATGTTCGAGGAGTATAGAGGAGCAGACTAGTACGTCACTAACACACTCTGCCCCCTCACCTCTGCATTTTGAATGTGCCCTCACACTGAGATGGTAGGAGGATGTCGACAAACACCATTAGACATAGAAGAGCTGTACATTCAAAACTGACAGTTGCAGAGTGGCGTCATGAAGGAAATACACTTGAATGCACTGAAACAATATGCAAATACTTAAAGAATAAAGATGTAACTGAAGTGACAAGAGAAACATGTCATCAAATATGAAGAAATCATGTGCACCAAAGAAATAAGTGAGAAGAAAGAAAGTTAATGTATATAGGCAGAAATGCAAGGTAGCTGAGACATATAAAAGCTTGCTGCAGAAGAAAACATAACATGACTAAAGCAGCCATGAGAAAAACATTTATGTCAGACTTGTGTTGAAACCAATCGAGCTACCTCAGAGATAAACCAGGGCTGCAGAGTCAGGAGATGCTGGACAAATAGCTATATGTGAGGAACAAGGAGGAGACTATTGCCCTGGGATCAAGGATGCCACATCAAGGAATAATGTATGCATCGAGGATGCATAAAGCATATGTAAAATGGAGTGATCATGTCTCCAGAGGACAAGAGGAGTGATAGCACCCAGTAAAATTAAATCACATAGCAGTAAATACAAGGTCAAAATGGAATAAATCGTGGTCGCCTTACACGTGACTGAGCAGACGAAAACAAGGGCTATTAATTAAGCTCCAGATTAAGATATTGTTGTACCTACACTCATTGAAAAGTCCCAGAGTAGAGAACAGACTGCAAGGTCAACTATAAAGAAGAAGCCTTGCTTTGGGGCCTGGCCGATGAGAGATGATGGACTAATTAGTCAAATGGGTAGTAGTCTGATGTTGTTCTCTGCACCTGAAATTCGTTTTGCTTACGTGCTGCTAACAACCTGAAAGTCCAAGGTTGGAAGAGAATGCCAACCAATTGCCTAGAAACACTTGTGTACATACACATTATAAATGCAATATCATATCGTATCAAAGGGGACTATGCAGCAACATGCTGTACAGTGTTGTGCATACCAGTCTGCTGCTGTTATTCTGCTATACTCTGTATTATATGAGTTGTGAGAAACATAGGGGTTTTCTCACAACTAACCCCTTAAAATCCTATATTCAGGTGTCCAGGGGAAGTCCATTGCTCTTGGATCCCAACCGTGGGGATGGCGGAGCGAGGGAGGATCCCCTGAGTAGGTGAATCCTGGGTTGCGATCATGGGGATACCCCAGATGAGACACGGTATCCCAAAGGGACGGCAGGCGAGGAGGAGAAAGTCCCAGAAGCCTTTGTGGAGAATTAAGGGACAAGTGTCCCTAATCCAAGGAGGAGCAAAGCACCTGGCATTCTTGAAAGTCTCTGATGCTACCCCCATGAAAGAGCTGTACAATGAAGGGTACATCCTGGCAAGAACAACTTTTTTTGATTGTGTGAAACCAGAAGCACCTAGGCTTGGGCAAGGGAACCCCAAGGGACCCAGAGACATTGTGAACTTTATTAATGTGTTGCAAGAGCCCTACATGGAAGGTTCCAAGGGCAACCCTTCAAAGTTGAGCTATTTGGAACTGGCAGAACTACACCTATTGGTAAGACTACCTGAAACCAACTGTGGTTTACATTCTCTTTTGAATCACCATTGTTCCGTTAAGAAGACCCCATATCACATTTGGTTTAAGAGTGAGAGCTAGCATAGGTTCGGACACAGACAGGACTCAAGAACATCGAAGGCCCTTAGAAACATCAGTTGAGGGAACAGCCACCTTACAGCTAGGGCCAGATAGGGATTTCAACAACCCCACACAGTCTGATAATAAAGGTCTTCAAACTGTTATTTTGAGTCTGTGTCTCTCTTGATACCATGCCTGTATCACAGTATTTAGAGGTAGTTCAAGGTGTGCCTACCAGATAAAAAGGCAACCAATTATATCACTAACAACTAAACAAAGTATAGGGGTTATATGTTCCCCTAACCAATCCCCCCATCCACCATTCAATTTTTAAGTTTGCAACGTAGGATGATGTCACAAATTATGAACTTTAAGGTAAAACAACTTTTTTGTAATCAAAATAGGATTGTGAGTGCGCAGACTGCAGTTTGTTGTTCACCAGATTGCCCTAATTTTTTAAGCTTATAATAAATTAGTACTTTGCCATATTGTTTGAGTCTGTTTGGTTATTTGGGTCTGAGATCATTATTGGTAACTCCATCAAACACATGAGACACTTCAAGGTGTTACTACACATTTGGTAGTGGTGCAGATGGTTACAGGTACAGTCGACCTAGTCCCAGATCTAGACTTTCGGGCAATCGATAACTTTCGCCATTAGCCAGAAGATCAAGTAGCTTCCTGTGGAGAACAGAGGGCAAACACACAGGTGGAAAGAATTGGTTGACAGGTGCCCCCTTGGAGAAATTCCTGTCCGGTCCCCACACGTGCCCCACAGACTGAAGGCAAACTGGTCGATTGGGGAAAAGTTGATGACGAGGACTTGAGCGGAGCACGGATATAAGTATAGAGCATTGAAAGTGGCAAATAAAGGGGAAGGTGCTAAAGTATAAGTGTGTATTACAGGGCCTGCGATAATTGCCCTGCAATTACAGATAAGCTGAGCAACCCATAGGAAGAGCAGATTTTGGGCAGTTTATAACTTCTCCCCCCAGTACGAATCCACATGAACCTTTGTGAAAAAAGTAAATGTGCCTGTCAGATTGATTCTGTGAAGTTTGGTGAGGTTTCATCAAGGCGGGCAAAGTTATAGGGGGGTCACAAGATGTGTGTTTTTTCTCATAGATGCAATGGAATAAAAATGTGCTCACGTCTACAGCCCAAACCGCTGGAGGGATTTTCACCAAGTGGCAGCTTCGTCCCAAAAGCATGGTTTTATACAATTTGTGAAATTCCTTCAAGAAGTATTTTTTAAAACAGCCACATTTTAGGTAAAACTAAATTATTGATATCTGGGTTCGGTCTGCTGACTCATTTCCCTGTTCCTTTCATGGCCAGGCCTCCGATTGATAGAGAGAACGAGGTGGTGTCCTTGGACATCGGGCACACCCACTGATTGGATGTTGAAAAACTGTGACGTGCGTCAGATTTTCGGAAATGCCCACCATGTTGGATTTGTGGTAAAAACATATGAAAAACACAACATTGCACTTGTCAAAATAATTAAACAATCTCTGGGGAGGTTAGGGGTGATGAAGATGGGATCGGATATGGCCATAAAAAGACAAAAAACTGCTGTTTGTCTTCTCCAATGTCCGCAAACAACCTGGGCAGTCCTGTGGTGTTTGCAGACATCTGAGTTGTTTGTGGGCATCCATGCTTATTTTTGCAGGTCAAAAGCAGTTTTTGTAAGGTTTATATCTTTGGCAACACTTCATGAAACTGCATGAAATTTTGCAATTCTAGACCTGATTCTGAATGGTTATGCAAAGTTTGGTGCTGTGTTGTCAAGAGGGAACAAAATTAGAGAGGTGGTCTCAAAATATTGTAAAGGCTCACAAATGTAATGCCATTTGAAAGAAATCTGCACAGAAGCTTCCAACACGATTTTAGATCTAGATATGAATGGTTTTGCAAAGTTTGGTGGGATTTTATAAAGGGCGGGAAAAATTAGACAGGGGGTCTCAACATTTGTATATGCTAATAACTTTGTTGCCATTTGACAAATGTGGACATATGTTTTCAGAAAGATTATAGACCCAACTTTGAATGTTTGTGTAAAGTCTGAATGGATTTTGTCAAGTGGGTGCTACATTTCAGGACTATTGTATGTACGTATATTTTGACACTTTTGAATAAATAAAACATGGGTGGATTTGAAGCAAACTAGTGTAAGCAGCATTGGTAAGAACCTGAAAACATGGGTTTGCAAATGTGTCTGTTTTTCATTTTTTGAAAAGTGTCACTATGTATGTACAACAAACAGTGTTACACCTTTGGTGACTGAGGTATAGCATGTGGCCATGGGCAGTGACCAGATTATCTGGGTCATGGCCTAAGGTCATGACCCAGACAATCTGGCTACTGGCTATGACTACGACGGGCCAGCAATTAGGTTAAAGTGGGCATGGCCACCAGGGACCGGCTATGTTGTAACAATGTTTAAAATTGGGATATGTTTGAAAGGGAAAGCATTTGCCTGTGGCTATAGGTTGAAGTGCTGATGGTATTGCAGCAAATATGCACGAGGAGGGTCAGCAAATACTGGAAAGATTTGTTTTGCAAATATGTCCTGTTTATGTACGTACATGTTGACACTTTCGAAAAAAAAATAAAACATCGTGGATTTGCAGCAATCTCATGTAAGGAGCACTGGCAATGACCTGACCGCATGGTTTTGCAAATGTGTGTGTTTTAATTTTTGAAAAGTATCATTATGTAGGTACAACAAATAGTGATATACCTTTGGGTGACTGAGGCATAACCTGTGGCCATGGGCAGTGGCCAGATTGCCCGGGTCATGACCCGGACAATATGGCTACTGGCTACTGGCTATGACTACGAGGGACCAGCAATGGGGTAAAAGTGGGCATGGCCCCGAGGGACCGGCTATGTGGTTTTTTGAAATTGGGATGTGCTTGAAAGGGAAAAAAATGTGCTTGTGGGTACAGGTTGAAGTGCTGCAGGGATTTCAGCAAAAATGCATGAGGAGGGTCAGCAAGAACTGGAAAGCATGGTTTTGCAGATATGTCCTGTTTTCCTTTTAAGTGTAAAATGTAAGTACAGAACAAAGTGATGTAACACTGGTGTCTGGGCTATGTGCCTGGCCGTCAGAAGGGAGAAATGTGTACTGTATTTTGCTTATTGGGGAATGCGGCATAGCCTAAGCAGTAGGTTTGAATCGGAGAAAAATGTTCTGCATGCGGTTACAGCCTGAAGTGGTGGACTAGACTACAACAAACTTGTGCAATGAGCATTAGCAAGGACCTGAAAGCATGTTTTTGGAAATATGTCCTGTGTTTGTTTTTAAAGTGTAAAAACGTTAGTAGACAAACTAGTGACATACATTTGGTTTCGGGATAGTGGGCCTTATCCTTGCAAAGGCATATGTGTACTCTGATTTGCTCATTGGGGAATGTGGCATGGCCAAATCCTGAACCCCATGTATTTGGAGACTGGCTATGGTTTCAAGCCATGAGCACTGGTCATTGGTTACATTAATAGGGTATCTTGGACACTGAGCTAGGATGCATGGTAGGTGCAGTGAATAATAGGGGTGGTTTGGCTGTGGTCATGGTAGAGCCTTATGCCGTAACTAATTCAATGATAATTTCCATCCACATCATGTGCCGATGATAACGACAGACATAAATATGTTTCTTAAAGGAGGTTTTTAGTTCTTTCATATATATGAAAAGAGGAATTATTAATAACTTCTATATAGTGATGTAACACCTGGACATATGTTCACTTATAAAAGCCTATTCAATTGACTCTGTTAAAGGGATCTTATGATCAAGATGCATCCCACCTTGGCATACCTTTGTGTTTCCTTCCCGGGTTCTCATGAGCATTTGCCCATCCGTACTGCCCGTTCCATTTATGCACTTCTCTCACTGCACAATGCATATGTACTTTTATAGGAGCAGTGTGCACAATTTGTTTGTATAAGTAAAGGAAATGTAGATACAAAAGATTTGTAAAAGATTGTTAAGTGGCAGTTGGTGTGTGGAAGCTTAATAAGGTTAGAGGGTTATATGTGCAGTTTTTGGAAGAGATTGGTGGATGGATGTGTGACTGTTTGAAGGGAGGCATTGAAGTAGTGTTACAAGTATAACATTAAAAATGGCTGAAGGGCTGCCCCGTGCGATAGTGTGCACGTCCCATGCGGGTATTTTAATGATCCATGGCCTGAAAAGGGGCAGGTGGAAACAGTGGATAGTTATAAAGGTCCATCTATTATGGTCCTTATTGTATACCAGAGAAAAGTATTTGGGGCAGAAAATTGTTTCTGTCATTTCATATTTTTCCTAATATAAATTTGTACATTAGCACTGTGGGCGGGGAGCCAGCCAATCAGGTGGGTAGGAAAGTGGGCTTGAACCACTATTACAAGCCCGCATTAATCAGTTACATTTGTGATGTCATCTTTGATGTCCTGGGTATTAGTCTTAGCAGTGCACTGTGGCAGTGCGAGATATGGTTGTTTAGCTTACATAACTGGTGAATTTCTAAAGTTTTTTGGTTTTACTTGTAACCATAATGTCCCTTTAACAAAGTTTTTTCATTGAATTTCATAGCTTTTTATTAGTGCAACTTAACCATAACGTCCCTTTAATATATTTTTTTCAGTGAATATATATATATATATATATATATATATATATATATATATATATATTATATATATATATATATATATATATATATATATATATATATATATATATATATATATATATATATATATATATATATATATTATAGGGTGGTGGGGACCGCCCTATAGGTAAGGTGAGTAGGAGACACATAGGAACCCCTCACAATTCTATTGTTAAAAACTTTTGAGTCAAGAAACAGATTTGGCCAAAATTACAGAAGTGATTAAAAGTCTGCGGGCTCCCCTAGACTGCAACGTTTTTTAAAGATTTGGTAAGAAACTAAAAAGTTATTAAGCATCCAAAAACATTTTTTTTCAAAAGTCCGGCCTACTTCCCATTCATTTTCCCATATACAAAAAAGGTCAATTTTTGCCAAAGCACACAGCCCAAACCACTGGATGGGTTTGGACCAGGTCCAAAACAACTTGAGCACGAAGCGTTGACTCGCGTTCTATGCCTGGTTTGGGGTTATTCCCTGCTGTAGTTATTTAAAAATTTGACAGAGAAGTGGGTGTGCCGTTCCCCAAAAAATATAGCTATATCTCCCATGGTGCATTGCAGGATCATGTTTTACAGAAATGAAACGACTGTCATCTTGTATTTTTCTCAATGCGACAGATATTTGCGTCTATAGCCGAGGTTATGGGGAAATGAAAAGCAGACAAATGATATTTGCAGGTAAACAAACATACTCATGCCACCAGGGTAGATGTGGGGGGGATGGCTAGAGGGCACTGAGTAAAATTTGGGAGTTGGAGGGGGTACAGGGACCAGGTTTGCAACATGAAGAAAATAGCCGACATCTCATAGCAAACTGCATCACAAAAGCAGTGTGTGTTGTTGGGGGAAAGGGAGAGGGCAGGGGAATTGAGGAGGGTGCCATCTGTGGACTGGGGGAGCTGGCACAGGTGAGGGGGCACTTGGTGAAGTGTAGGGGGTAAGAAAAGCATTTTTTCCAGCTCTTTTGCTAATATTCGTGCATATATCCGAGGCTACAAAGGACTACAGATAGCCAATAGTTTAGGTGTCAGTGTTCTATATATTATTTTAAAGTACTTTGTTTAGGTATAGTGACGTCAGGGGTGAAAAATCACTGTCCATGGCCAGAGACCATGGTCAGTCACCTGGTAAATATTAGAGAGTCTTTTTTTATATTGTATGTGCGTTTTGAGACATTTGAGCAAGTGAGACTTTTGAGAAAGATAGAAGAAACTAGTTTAACAAAAGTAATATAAAAAGGAGCAGTTGTAGTCTAGTTTTAGATGTGCCATACAATGTATTTAGGTTGTGTATTCTCACTTATGGTATTATAATGTGTGGGTGTGTAATGCTTGCCTATCTAGTTTACTGGTATGTATTTTTCTATGGTTTCTTTTTTTCACATTTACTTAACATAAGTACAGGAGTAGTGCTGTTCTGTATTGATCATTTAAGTTGGATTGTAGTATAAAACTTGAAGTCAGTGCATGTCAACTGACTTTTTATAACCACTGTTATGATAAAAGTCAATGAACTGTGGCTGCGGTTCTAATACATTATGTTTTTGTTATTATTTATTATATGTGTTTATTTTTATAGAAGTTGTCCTTAAAAGGACCATTTTGGGGTACAGTGAGTGTAGATTACTAGCACATTAGGAGTACTGTTTTGATGTTATGATGGAACACTGTATTTCCTTCATCGGTTATGTGTACTCCGTCAAGTCTATGGAAATTGCCCATGTATGTTGTTGTTCACAATCCATAATTGGTTGTGGTCTGTCATGTGTGATGAAACTGCTTTATTAACATTTGTCTGGGATTTCCCAATTTAACCATTAAATCTGGTGGTCCATCTACATGTTTGCCTCTGAGTGAGATTGAGAAAGGTACAGATGGTGTGAGTAAATAGTTCCATTTGTTTTCCCATGTTTTGTTTCATCATTAAAGTAAGGGACACCCTGCATACATTCCCCAAATCATTGCCTCCACAATGAATTAGCATGACGTTTGAGTGCCCTGTACTTCTCAGATTTAACAATTTTGGCAAAACCTGGAACCAACACATTCCCTGAAATTCAAACCATTTAATTCTAAAATCTCTCCAACCTAGGTCCATGTTAATATTTAGTAGTTTTATTGGCATATAGTCCTCTTTTTTTGGTGTTTGTTTTGGAAAGTATAAAAGCCACCATTTTCTGGAATTTTGTCCTTTTGGTTCCTGAACCCTGACTGTGCACATGGCAGGAGTGTGGTTGATGGTGAAAGTATGTGTTAATCTTTATTTACACATTTGAAGGTTTATTTGCAGTGTTGTGTGTATGAGTTGTAGTGGCCATTGCTATCAGATGGTGTTCATCATTATTTTCTTCATTTGCTGTGTTTGAGTGGCAAGTATTTTTAAATGTATCTTTTAAGTTTAAAACATGTGGACATGTAGCTTTTGTATTTGTTTTTAAGGTTGAAGTTCATTTGATTCTACTTCTTGTACTTTTAATTTACTTTGAGGTATGCAGTACGTGTAGGTGTCTGGAGTGTTTTATGAGGTAGCTCAATTGCTAGTGTTATGAAAGTTCATTTTTGTAGTGTGCTTGTTTTTGTATTTTGTTGTAGCTGCATTGTTATCATCATGACAGTGGATTTGCACTAAATGTTGTACATTTAACTCTGTGAAAGGTTAAGCTATATTCGAAAGATGGTGGTACTGCTGAAGATGGAAGCAGGAGATGCATGGACATCTTTGTTAGTGACCGTTCTAGTATTTACATGGAGTGGAATCTCTCCTTTTCCTTAACTTTGTCATCTCCCTTGGCTACCCATTCGAGGCATCGTCCTCACAGGAATGTCATCACTGAATCTGGGAAGTGTTATGAGGCAGTGCACCTGGTGAATGCAAACTTGGTTTTGATACCGCTGTTGAAGTTTAGAAAACAAAGGGGGGCATAAATTGTCACTTAAAAACAAAACAATGGTCAGTAATCTGAGATTAAATTATGTGATTCGCTAAATGTGGCCTCTTCCTTAACTACCCAGTCACAGCATTTTGTACACATGACTTTCATCATGGTTAGATTGGTTTTTGGTAGGAGAAGTTTGTATACTGGATACCACTGCTGATTTAGAGGCTTAATTTACACATGATGCACTGGTGGATGGAGCTTATGTAGGTGGTGCTGATTGCCTTCTATGCCTATCGTCTTGTGATGCTTTACAATAGTCATCATCAACCTCATTCCAAAGGATTCGCACAAGATGGTTAATCATAATAGATGTTCCCAGGCATTGAGATGAACAACTGAAAGCCCACGGCATAGAGTTTTCTTGCAGATTGTGCCCAGTACCTACTCTGCCGATTTTGTGGAGCAGTGTTCCTTCATTTTGATGAAGTGCTAACTGTCAGCTGTTTTTCAATGTGTGTGCTTCTTCCTTGGAGGTGAAGGATTGTTGACCCAAATGATGTTGTCACTACTCGAGCTCTCATGTCCAGTCATGTTGGAATGTCTTAGATCGAAGAAAAAAGTAAAACTATCAAAAAGACAGCCAAAAAAAGACAATGCTGTAAAAAATGAAAAAGTAAAGAAAATCTGAAAAAGTAGTTTAACTTAACCTACCCTATTTTCTCTTGTTCTCCAAGTTTACTTATTCTACCCTATTTTCTCTTATTCTCCAGGTTTGCTTAACCTTCCCACCCCCCATGCAACTTGTATAATGTCCTTTGTTTATTTTCACCTGGTTTATTTATCCCTGTTTGTTTTTGTAGTGGTATTTTCATATAGTTTGTTATATTGTTCTATGTTTTTTTTTTGTATCCAAGTTGGATTTCTTCCCCAATGATTAGTATGTGCAAAGAGAATAACAGTGTACTATGCACTAATGTAGTGTATTTTATATAGTGCATGTGATGCACTGCATATAAAATATTATGATCATGAAAACGTGTCTCTTAAATTGTGTTTATTTGAGTGTGTGTGTCATTGAACTGTTTCTGTTTTCTTTTTTTTCAGAAAGAAGGATATTATTATTTTGAATTCATAGATGTATAACCGCGGCTAAAGTTTAGTCCAATGTGTCATTGGTATTTGGAGAGGCGGGTAATCACAGTAACGGCTGGGAGTGTCCTAGGTGCAATTTCGATGACACATACACACGGCTAGTGCTGCAATGTGTGAAAAGTGCATTCTTTATGTATTCCTTTTTTAATGTATCTTTTTATAAATATTTTGCATTAAATTTACAAAAAGAAAGACATGCAATTACAGAGCCCTGGTTATACGATTTGGGGCGTAATTTAGGGGCCGATTCATGGAACAAACGTGCGCCGAAAATCTACGCGCAAGCAGGCGCAAGCAGGCGCAAGCGGAAAAAAAGAGTGCGATTCATGGAAGTCCCTGCGCGTGTCTTCCTCGGGATGTGCGCCAAACCCGTGCATGGCGCACACATCACTGCAACATCGCGAAAGGCGTGCGCGACGCGCACAGTGAAAGCGCACAACCGCAGCGCACACACCAGAAAGTGGGCGGGACATGGGGCGTAACGCGCGGAATGGGGAACAACACGCGAAAATAAGGGCGTAACTGGGGATGTACTGCAGGGAAGCAGACGGAACGCCCACACGCACTCGAACCACACGTATTCATGGAATCGAATAGGGCAAAGCCACGCACAGCCAAAGACACGCACAAGCTGAAACACGGCCGCCACACGAAGGCAGGCGGTAGAGTCCCAGCGCATCCAAAAAGTGGCGCGCGGGAAGTTAAATACGCGATTGAGCGGGTACGTGGATTTCAGGGGTGCGCGAGAAATTCTACACGCGATTGGCCTGGGTACGTGTATTACAGGGGTGCGCGAGAAAATCTACACGCGATTGGCATGGGTACGTGGATTTCAGGGGTGCGCTAGAAAATCTACACGCGATTGGCCTGGGTACGTGGATTTCAGGGGTGCACGAGAAATGCTACACGCGATTGGCCTGGGTACGTGTATTACAGGGGTGCGCGAGAAAATCTACACGCGATTGGCCTGGGTACGTGGATTTCAGGGGTGCGCGAGAAAATCTACACGCGATTGGCCTGGGTACGTGGATTTCAGGGGTGCACGAGAAATGCTACACGCGATTGGCCTGGGTACGTGTATTACAGGGGTGCGCGAGAAAATCTACACGCGATTGGCCTGGGTACGTGGATTTCAGGGGTGCGCGAGAAATGCTACACGCGATTGGCCTGGGTACGTGGATTTCAGGGGTGCACGAGAAATGCTACACGCGATTGGCCTGGGTACGTGTATTACAGGGGTGCGCGAGAAAATCTACACGCGATTGGCCTGGGTACGTGGATTTCAGGGGTGCGCGAGAAATGCTACACGCGATTGGCCTGGGTACGTGTATTACAGGGGTGCGCGAGAAAATCTACACGCGATTGGCCTGGGTACGTGGATTTCAGGGGTGCGCGAGAAAATCTACACGCGATTGGGCCTGTGCGAGTGGGGCAGTGTGTGGCGTGGGTGTGCGGGAAGTTGAAGAGGTGAATTGCCAGTGTGGGTCCTCCCAGGTCTCCCCTCTACCCCCTCCACGACCTCTGCAGGCAGCCCACACCACAGGGGACTACCCTGCACCCCTGGTCATGTCCCGCAGGCAGCCCATCCACCATGGGCATGCCCCCCAGCCAAGCCACATGTCCCCTTGCACCCCCACCCCCCAGCACCGTGGGGCACCTGCCAGCAGGCCCCCAACCATGTCCCACTCATGTCCCCTTGCCCCCCCCAGTCACCAGGGGCAGCCTCCACCAGGCCCCCACCCATGTCTCCCACCACCCCCACCCCTCCAGTCACCAGGGGCAGCCTCCACCAGGCCCCCACTCATGTCCCCCTGCGCCCCCACCCCCCAGCACTGTGGGGCACCTGCCAGCAGGCCCCCAACCATGTCCCCTTGCACCCCCACCCCCCAGCAGGCCCCCACCCATGTCTCCCACCACCCCCACCACCCAGTCACCAGGGGCAGCCTCCACCAGGCCCCCACCCATGTCTCACACCACCCCCACCCCCCAGTCACCAGGGGCAGCCTCCACAAGGCCCCCACCCATGTCTCATACCACCCCACCCCTCCAGTCACCAGGGGCAGCCTCCACAAGGCCCCCACCCATGTCTCCCACCACCCCCACCCCTCCAGTCACCAGGGGCAGCCTCCACAAGGCCCCCACTCATGTCCCCTTGCACCCCCACCCCCAGCACTTTGGGGCACCTGCCAGCAGGCCCCCAACCATGTCCCACTCATGTCCCCTTGCACCCCCACCCCCCAGCAGGCCCCCACTCATGTCCCCTTGCACCCCCACCCCCCAGCACTGTGGGGCACCTGCCACCAGGCCCCCAACCATGTCCCACTCATGTCCCCTTGCACCCCCACCCCCCAGCACTGTGGGGCACCTGCCAGCAGGCCCCCAACCATGTCCCACTCATGTCCCCTTGCACCCCCACCCCCCAGCAGGCCCCCACTCATGTCCCCCTGCCCCCAGGTCCTGACGAAACGCAATCATGGCAGTAATGGGCAGCATACCCAGCACAAACACCCAGGCAAGGATTGCATCCACCCACATAGTAGATGCAATTACATGATACAACCCCAATGGCAAGTATGTAAATGAACACATGTCCCTCACACACACATACACAATGGGTGCAAGTGAATGTCAAAACCCATATCATGACATGCATGAAACCAATGAGAAAATACCACAAATGTAAGTAATAAATATATGTATTAAAGATGAAAATGAAGTAAAGAAATAAAACACACAACAATGGGGATGACAAAACAAATGGTCCATGTCCGAGAACAAATAGAAAAAATCAAAAAACAAAGGAATCCAAAAAATAATGTAGTCCAAAGCAAAATAATGGGGGGAAAAATAAGGAAAAACCATTGCCTCATGGTGAACACAAATATAAATCCAACAAATGTTTTCCAAACATCAAACTATGTACAAGAATATCCCAGGGTCCATGAGCCCAACACCATAAATTAAACCTACTACTACTAACTAATAATAAAAATATATACAGAAAAGTGGCCATTGTCCGAGCGGTCCAAAAAAAACTTAAAAAATAAAGGAAACCTAACACTAACTAACTAAAGAACTATATACAATGGCAGCGGGCAAGTCCTGCGGCTCACTCTGTGATGTTGCCGGCCAGGGCATCCTCGAACTCCATGTCGATGTCCCGGAGGCGGGACTCTGTCCTGGCCCCGAGGTCTCGCAGGGACAACCCCGTGTCCACCTCAAACTCCCTGCGAGCTTCCTCGAGGCACTCAGCCCGCCTCAACGCCCGACGCATGGAGAACTCCGCCCTGACCATGGTGAGCCGCTCCTCTTCCGCCCGCTGCCGCTCCGCACCTATCCGCTGGACCAACTGTTCCCACACGGAAGACACTGCCATCCCAGGGTTCCCCTGCCCTCCGGCCGATGCCTGCCCCTCTGATCTTGATGGCCCCGAGCCATGATGCCTCCCACGTCGAGCCTGCTGCTGCCTCCGACGCCACTGCCTCTGCCAGCACGACGGCATCCAGGCTGATGGAATCCACAGATGCCGTCGTGCACGTGCCCTGCCAGATGATGCCGGCACATCCTCCATCTGCAGGGGGACAGTTGCTGGTGTGTCCACCCCTGCTGGACCTTCGACTCCCGACTGTGGCAGGGATGGGGTCCCCACCGAGCTGGCTGCGTTGGTCGGGGCAGGTCCACAGGGGGCCCTGGTGGCATCTGGGCCGGAAGACGGCATGGAGCACGACTGGCGCATAGCCTCCACAGAGGAGGAGAGGGTCGCCAGAAGGCCACACACATGTAGGAAACCCCCGACCATGGCGGCTCCCAAATGGTTCACGTACGCACGGTGCTCTTCGTGATGATGTGCATGCTCCTCCCGGGAAGCATGCACCTCATCACGAATGCCAGCCGTGCGCAACGCGACACCAATCAGGACCCTCTCCACACGGCCAGGGGTCCCCTCGTCCGCAGGTAGAGGAGTGTCAGATGACATGGACATCTCCCCTACCTGCGGACGGGCCTGGGATGGGGCATCCCTACTGGTGCATGGTGGTGCAGTCACAGTGTCAGGGACAGTGACATGCACAGGCACCTCCACGGCGACCTGTGCTGCCTCCTGCCCCTGGCCCTGGACTGCACCACTTGCACCAGCGGGGATGCCCCCACCAGGCCCCATGTGTGGCTCAGTAGCGGCCTCCTCCCCCTCTGTGGAAACCACCAACCTGGATGTCTCCACGCCGTCTTCCGCCGGTGCAAGCCCCTGTGGGGGCTCACCACCCCTTCCGCTGCAGCCGTGGTGGCATCCCCGCCGCTCTGCTCCACAGCGCCTTCTCCGCCCTCTTCTTCACTTGCCACTGTGTAGAGGGAGACATAGAACACAAGCATCAGGGTACTGTACAATGGTCCCCTAGACAGGAAGCAACAGCAGATGAGTGGCACTGTCATACATCACTTCCATCATGTCCCGCCACAACACATGGGTCAGTGCAGGCAAAACACATACAGTAACAGGCATGGCGTATGCCATGGACATTGGCATACATGACCAAGGGACTCATGATTCATACAATGTTGGTTTTAAACTCACATGCATCATGGGTCTTGCCATCACATGCACACACCTCACCGTAGTTCCATCCATCTGGCCTCGTACACCACCGACGCAGTGGATACAAGGATGACTAGGCTGCATCAGTGAATCTGAACATTGTCACAGACATGTGTCATGCATCCATGGCAGTTACAAGTCACAGACACGCAGTTGAGACACACACACATGGGCACCATACGTGTACATGGGACCAGCACCCATCCCTCACCCCCACCCATGTCCAGGAACAGAGACTGCCATGCTTCCATGTGTCCATTCCGCACAGAGCCCCCCTGTTGCAATAGAACACATGCACCAACCATGTGGTTCACACATCACTGTACTCACATGCCTGACCATGATGTCCCTGCACACACACATACGTACATGGCCTATGTCACACATACAGGCAGGTATCAGACAACCAGCACACTGCAACATGCCCTGTCTCACACAGTAATGCTTGGCCACTTACCGGCCAACTCCAGATGGATCTGCCTCCGAAGGATCTGGGCGTGGAGCGCTGGGTCTACGCGTTCCAGGACCCTCATCTCGATGTCACTCAGGCGTGCCCGGCCCCCCTCTGCGAGGCGCCGGGCCTTATTGAGGGTCCTGGACCTCAAGTCCTCCCAGCGCTTCTTGATGTGTTTGATGTCGCGGGTTGCCACCCCCTCCGCGTTGATGGCAACCACTACATCGTCCCAGATCCTCTCCCGTCCTTCCTTGTTGGCGCGTGGTCTTCCGAAGAGGGCATCATAATGCCCCAGGACATGCTCCACCAGGACACCAACTTCCTTCTCACTGAAGCTGGTGGCCCTCTGCCTCTCTGGCTGGGGGTCGCCACTGGTCTCAGATGGTGCTTGCCCCGACATGGCGACCCCCGAGGCAGGCGTGGGTGGGCAACTGGGTCCTGGGGCTGGGCTGTGGAGCGATGGTATCCCAGTCGGGAGTCTACTGTTCCAGCAGGGGTCGACACAGCAACTGGACCCCTGCAGATGGCTGATGTGCAGGCACCAAATGGCAGGGCACGGTGGCAGCAGGCAGGCAGGCAGGCAGGCAGCAGCAGATGGCACGTGGGAGGCTGCTCGGGGCACTGGGGGGCAGTGATTCGGCCTACTGGGCAGGAGCGTGGTCTTCCGTGTGTATTCGTGGCCAGCTTGATACGGAGTGATTTGGCACGTGAAAAATCTGCACGTCAGCGTGTAATTCGAGGAAAGGCCCGTAGCGCGTAAGCGCGTCTGCACGCATACGCATTTTCATTGGACCAAAAGCCCTCAGCGCGTGAGCGCGTCTGTGACGTGTCGTGCGAGGGTGTATCCCTCATTGCACGTGATGACAGAACACACGTGGATTACAATCAATCGCGTGTGAAAGTTCACGCCACCCCGGAACACACGTACCCAGGCTAATCGCGTGTGGAAAACTGCACGTCCGCGTGTAATGCGCGTAATCGCGCATGAAAAACTGCACGTCCGCATGTGACGTGACGCGCGCGTGCGTTTCCCTCAGCACGGGTTAAAGGTGAGCGGGCCCAGCAGTTCGCTGTACGTGCCTTCCGTGGAGACCGACGTGTGTTGCTGCTTCCAGTTGTTTCGCGCGCCATCTACTTCACAGCTCTCAAGGACGTATCTCTTCTTTTGGCGGGGGTATTGGCTACGCATGTTTTTCTGCATCGCGCTAGTCAGACGGTGAGTCGCAAACGCTCCTTTTCCCACTGCGGGTGCCCCTGTGTATTGCACCCATTTTCGATGTCATCGTAGCCTGCGTGTCCCACGCGTACGCGTTATTCGTGTTACTGGGTGCCACCGCGTACTGCGGGAGGTCAAATCCACGCACGTAGGCTGCAGGGTTGCGTGCACGGTTTTACTGCAGTTTTGGGGTGCCTGAGCGTTGCGTGACCCGTCACCACATCACCGGGGTCACATACAGCCTTGCAGGTGCAGGGGGGCTGTTAACATCTTGCTTCCCACCCCCTTCACCCCAATTGCCCAGGACAATTGTGGTGTACACCTCCCATTGGCACCACTCCATCTGTGCCAGCACTATTACATCTGTGCCATGGTTGGGAGGCCACCAAAGGTGAGGGGCGCCTCAGCTGGGCGTACTCCTCGTGGCGGGCGTGGTCGGGGACGTGGCCGTGGTGACCAGGGAGTAGGGGGACTCCAGGGTGTCCAGGGCAGCCACAGAGGGGGAAGAGGCAGGGGTGCGCCACTTGAGCACAATGTTGTGCCATGTGTCGGTGCAGCCATGCCACCACCCCCTGTGGTTCCGGGGGATGCAGCTCCTGCATCTGGCACTGGCACCCGTATGACCCAGCAGTCCGTTCCATCGACTGCCACGGGCCCAAGGGTAGCGGTAGCTGCAGGTGCAGCTGTGGACACCGCCACCCAGGCTCAGGGTCTGCCAGCGCAGGCTGCGTTGGCACTTGAAGAGCCCTTGGTAGATCTCCAACAGGCCAGGGGGGAAACCATAGGGGCACGCCGGGCTGCTCAGACCAAGACACGTGTCCCTGGGGCAGTCATGTCATCTGCTGCCCCGAACAGCCGGGTGTTGGCAAGTGCAAGGGCAGATGCACCCAACAGCACCCCGGTTGTGAGTCTGCCAACCAGGACCGTTGCGGTCAATGACCCTGCCACAGCTGATGTTGCTGCGCAGGGTCCATTAGTGGGCACCCAGCTGCCACTGACACAAGTCAGGCCTTTGGTCATCCCTCCACCTGCCACTCCCTCGGCTCAATCCACCGAACCCACTGGCCATACTGGTCAGGGCGGCATTAGCCAGCCAGGGTCTGCGCCACAGTCCAAGAGGAGGAAGGTTGCACCTGCAGCACAGGCTGGGACCCCACACACAGCCACGACCTCCTGCACGTCGAGGAAGAAGCCTTTCTGTAAGCAGGAACTGGACTTCCTCGTGGACTACGTGCGGGGACACAGCCGTGACATGCTAGTGGGTGCCAATAGTCAGACTACGGCTGCCCAACGTGACACCCACTGGAAGCATGTTGCGGAACATGTCAGTTCATTCGGCCATGAGGTGCGCACAGCGCAGGAGTGCAAAAAGCGCTGGAATGACATCAAGCGCAGCACTAAGGCTAAGCGTGCCTCAAATTACAACTTGACTCTGGTGACTGGCGGTGGGCCTGCACCAGAGGAGGAATAACTCACTCCGCATGAGGCTCTCGTTGCGGAGTTCATACCACCAGAATTGGTCGAAGGTGTGGGAGAGATGCTGGACTTTGATGCCCAGTCCAGTGAGTGTTGAAGCGTAGTTGTTGAGGACGTGTGTGTTTCACTTGTGGGATGTGTTGTGCATGATTGCTGCTACATGTGACGTGTACATGGTTCTGAGGTGTAAGTAATGCAATGCTACCGTCATGCATGTCTCCTCTGCCTGCATGCGGGACTCCATGTGGGCGTGCTCCCTTGCCCCTCCTCCGCCACTCTGCACCCCAGTTCCACCTTTGCACTGGTCTGCTACATTCTTGCCAATGTGTAGTTTCTTGTTCATGTGTCCTGTGTAGATGCTAACTTCCAGCTTAGAAACTGCCAGACATATGCCGTGTGGTACAGCCTTAGTACTCGATGCAGGGTATCCCACTTGTACTGTGCATGGGTCAGATGTCCCGCAGGGACATGAGTGCCCATTCATGCTCCATGTGCATTGCACGCATGCCCCTATGTGTCCTTGACTGGATGAGCACTGTAATATGAGTCCTTGGTTACATACATTGCCTGCCATATTATCGGCCTCCCCATGTCAACTGTGGCTCAGTCCTGCGTTGCACACATGTTTAGGCAATGACAATCTGTGTGGCTCACAGGCCTCAGCCTGTTCAATGGCCAATGACTCTGTCCAACTCTTGTCGTGTCTTCTTCACACGTGGCTGGCCTCCGGATCTTCCATCATGTGTCCTGCCCACTGTCCCAGCATCATTAGCAGTGTTGTAATTTGATTCACATTAAGCTGTTGATGCCAGTCAACACTGCTTGTCAATACACAGGTGTATGGGCAGCCTTTTGATACCATGCTAGGCATCCCTGCTTTGGTACTGGGGTGGAGGGGTGCTTGGCTGCTAGACATGGTACACATTGAATACACAATCCACGTGATGCCTGAATTTGACATTGCACTGCCTTCACATTTCCTGGCACACACCATGGAGTGCTTGTACATGTAGGTAGTGAGTGGCGTACACATTTTCAGCACTGCATAGACCCACTTCCATGCAAACTGCCACCTTTCAACAGGTCTGATCACAGTGGCTATTCTAAGTAGACCCAGCATGCATGCCAGGTCATATGTTGTGTGTCACATGTCTGCCGGATGCCTTTGCTGTCGGTGTGTGTGTGTGTTGTGTGCTTCTGACATGTGTAGTTACCTTTTCCTCTCTATTTTTCAGGTGATGACGCAATGGATGCAGAGGATGGTGTTGTCACGCCAGACACAGGGTTGGTAAGACCACATCAACCCGGCACTAGTGGGGGTCGTGGGGTGGTAGGCCACGAAACCCCCCAAGTGCTGCAGTCCATCCTGTCTCTGGCTGCCTATGAGTCCAGCCTTGATGACGACTCTGACGTCCATGTTGAGTTGGATGACCATCAAGTCCATGTGTCAGGGGTGAGTGATTCTGATGTGGACACTCCTCTGTCTGCGACACCTGCACTGAGGGATCAGACAGTCTTGGTTCCTCCGCCCGTGGTGGATCGGGACGCAGGGTCACCCTCCACACCAGTCACTGATGTGCCTGGGACATCACGTCGACGGGGGCATGTAGTCGTGCAGCCGCAGGCGGTGCCAACACAGCGAGGACCTCCGGTCCTTGGGTCCCGCAGGGGTCAAGCCCGGCAACGCGGTCGCCACGCGCAACCGCTGTATACTGAGTGGGAGCAAGACATGACTGCCAATACCGAACGGCAGGGGGCAGCAATGGAGAACATCGCTGAGAGCATGGAGCGTGTGGCCCGATCTGTGCTCCCCCCTGCTAGGCAGGTGCTTCTCCAGCAGCAGGCGGCACGGTCCACGGCCCGCTCGCTCAGGCTGGGCATGGCGGCCTCAGACAGGGCACGCCAGGCTGAAATGTCGTCTCTGCGTCAAGCAATTGCTGCTCACGCAGAGGCGCACATGGATGCCCTGAGGGAGGAGTATGCCTCCCTCAGATCCACTCTGGGTGTCCTTATGATGTCCCAGAGGCAGCAGGCAGAGGAGAGGTTTGCACAGCTTGAGCGCACCATCTCGGCTGAGCTACAGGCTTGCCGGGAGGTGCAGCGGTTGTCCAGCCAGGCCTTGCAGGAGGAACTCCGTGTTACACGTGCTACCTTGCAAGAGGAAGCACGTGTATCACATGAGGTTCTGCATGCAGACCTATGTAACATCGCCACACAGAACCAGGCTCACCTGTCCGGCAGACTTGCTGCCGACGAGGGGCAAGCTGCAGCTAGGCGTGGCCAGGCTACTGTGCCACGTCCTCCTTTCCAGGATGAGCCAGACTCGGACGACCATCTATCTCCCACATAGGTCGTGCTGTGCAGGCGTTGAGCCCATGGAGGTATTTTTTTTTGGCTCAGCATCATCGCATGTGGATGTTGAGCAGCACCCTGTACCTCCCCCCTCCTGGGTGCCTCCCCTCCCCCCCGGGTCGTATGTGGCCATTTTTGATTTTTCGTTTAGTTTAGTTAGTTAAGTTTCTGTTTGATAGTTAGTTTAAATAGGTAATGTAGGTTTTCCATAGTTAGTGTAATTAGTTAATAGTTGAGTTAGTTTAAAATTTGTAGTCTATTGTGCTTTCATGTGACAGTGCGGTGCCTTGTGGTTTTTGAAGGCATCCACTGTCTGTTCCAGCTGGGCCCTTCATGGTTGTCTTGTGTATGTGTTTGCTGCTTGGGTTCCTTGACTCACATATGCCACTCCTGCCTCCCTTATCCATGGGCTCGCAAGGATGGTTCGGTGTTACAGAATTTTACACAAGGGCTTTGGACTGTCATATCTGTGGCATGTCTGGTGCTTTGTGACTTGTGTTGACACCCCTAGTGGGGATGATTTAGGTGTAATTGTCCACTGTTCAGCTTTTGCTAGATGGGGTGTGTCATGATTAATGTGGACATTGATTGCTATGCATTGTGTATTATGTCTCATTTCTTTCCTGTACACGTGCCTGTTGCAATTCATGCTGTAGATAGTGTTCCACACTTTGGAAGTCAAAGACGGACTGATGGTGTGATTTGTGATGTGACTCTCTGACATGGTCAAGTAATGAGATGCCTGATGAGACACACACAGATCACTTTCATGCATTAATCATTTGTTCCATGCACTTTCTGCAGGGGGATGAGGCACCAGAGCACCTTTGGCAGCAGACATGGCCCATTGGACGACGGAATTCCTGACCCGTTTGTTGGTGCCCACATGCACATGTGTGCACGAGCAGAGCCACAGTGATTGCAGACCCACATCCTAGAACTGCTGACATGTTCCAAGGAACTCCAGGCAAGGTGAGCATCACAGGGGGGCCACGACACAGCAAAGCTTGCACCAGGCGAGTTGCACATGCAGGCTTAGTCACAGCACTGAGGGTGAGCTTAGACGAATATTGGTGTTGAAGCACACAATGCAGCTCAGATGTGTTTGTGGACTGATGGCTGTTGATAGTAGGGTTGTCTGGGACACATGCAGGGGCAGTGGCACATACCCTGCGGTACACCAAGGTTCATTGAGGCACTTGTATCAACCATGTAGCCTTCAGAGACATGGAAAGGGGCAGCTCACAGGGACATACAGCAAGGGACATACTTGGGTGCAGTGCATGTCTATTCCACGTACTTCATGATAAATGCACTGCCAACTTTGTTTTGGTCATGGTGGTACGCAACTTGCTCTGTAGTCATGGCTTGCCATATGGGTCTGTCTGCTTACCCAGGGAACATTGCATGTTGTGTGAATTGTGACACATTGGTGTTCCATTTGCCACGCACCCACCAGCGCCTGACTCACTGCATTGACTGTGTATGACCCGTCACAGGGGTGATGTTATATATGGGTACGAAGCATCGAGCACTGATTGTCTGTTTGTAGAGTAGTTTGTTGCTATGGGGCATGTTTTGTGTTGTGTTTTCGTGTAATTGGCACATACAGGTTGTTGACTGTGTCTCTCTTTGCAGCATTGGAGTGCTCCTGTAACCGGCCCTGAGAGTGCGCAGGCAGGAGGCCAGCACTCAAAACCAGAGCTAAGTGTCTTGTTGTTTTCCTTACAAACTGCCCTGCATAGGCTTGCTGGGGAGTGTACTGATGCACGGATGTATGTGTGGTCCTATTTGGTATGTTTTTTTCCCTAATCACCCGTGATCCTATGCAATTATGAAACCTGTACCCTCTACCCGGTGTTCCTGCTTCCCGTGCCTATCCAAGCAACGTTCCCTGACCCTCTTTCCCCACTGGGGTTGCGGATGCCTGTGTAAGCCCCGAACTTGCAGGCGCCAAAACCCTAGAGGGGGTGGTTGGTTCGTACCACTCCTGAGCCTGGACTACAGAATGTCATGACAATGATGTCCAAGTTTGTTTGGATTGTGTATGTGTTCATGCAGGTTGTACATTTTTGTGCATTCCCTAGTTTCATGTGTCATTCCTCCTCCCCTCACCTGCCACTCATTCCAGTCATCCAGTGTGTCTACACCTGTCCCGACTGCATATCCCTGAACCTCATTCCCCACCATGATCTCAGGGGCCTGTGTGAGTTTGACCTTGCAGGCACCCGGGACATGGTGTGGGTGGTTGTTTCATGAGACTCCCGCGCCTGTACAGGGGACCTGTGACAGTACACATCCATTCATTGTGCATCATCCTATGTCATGTACCACACATGTCTCACATCCTGTCGTGACATTGTTCTGCTGTGCTACCTTGGTTGTTGCATCATTGTGGTAGTACTTGGCGTTTGTGAGGTACTGCTACGTCAAGTCATCTACTGGAGGGTGTTTGGGTTCGTTTTCATGCCTTGGATTTTGTGATTTTGTAAATGAGTGTGGATTCTGAGGGTTCAGGCATCTTTTTACACACAAGGTGGGAGATGGACACGAAGGGTAAAGGTGATCCTGTGGCCAGGTGGAAATGAGGGTTGGAGGCTCCATGACCCAGGTGCAGTTGTTCAGCGGGTCATGGTCATTTGCGCGGGAGGGGGGGGGTTGTTATTGATAGTTGCATTGCCCTGCAGTGTGATGGGAACTCTGACATTGTAATGTTGTTGTCCTATGTACATGTTGTGTTCTGCTGATCAATGCCTGTTCATGTGTTGTGTTTTCCTTTCAGGTGCGAGGGGATAGTTGTGGTTTGACATGCTGGGGTGTACACATGGTGGATGTTCACATGTGATGTGTAGGGAACACTGATGGTCACTTGAGTGCACATGCATATGTGGAGTGCATGTCCCTGCAGAACCACACACTTGCACTCGGATGCACTCCATGTACTCCCACCCTTGCATATCCACGTGTACACTGTTTGCCTTCTGGTGCCCACTGTGTCCCGGCAGCACATGTTCTGTGACCGATTATGGTTCCAGTACATGCCAAAAATTTGATGTTTGATGTAGTCTGTCACTTAGATGTGATGCTCAGGGTGTGCATCACATGCAATGGCTGTTCACTGTGCTGTGCGCTGAGCAGTGTGATGCAGGAGTGGGACACTGCACACATGAGCTGCAGTGTTGATTTTGCAATGCATAATGTGCATATAGACAGGCATTCATTGTGATGTTACGTCTACGACTGTTGCAATGCATTTGGAAACGACTTATTTTGGGTGGGAGATTTTGTTGGTCTGTCATTTCATCTGATTCCGGGTCAGGCATCATTGTCCGATGCCACTGTACATTTAGGACATGGCAATGTGTACCTTATTGTTACTGCGTCAGTGTATGGGTATTGCTTGCCATGTCATGTTGATGTTTGGGAGGGTTTGAGTGACATGACAGTGATGGCCATGGCCTGTTTTGCAGGTGTGTGTGATGCACACCTTGCATGTCCAGGTCATCCGCTTCTCAGAGCAACTAGCTGGGGGTATGTTTCTCTCCGCAGCAGGGCCCTCCCCCTGGAACAGACTTCCTGGCTGATTTGAACTTGAGGGGAACCATCTCCAGTTCTGGAAGCACCTCAAGACCTTCCTCTTTGCTTCTGCTTACTCTCTGCCTCTCCCTTGCAGAATTCTTCACTGGAACTGCACAGGAGCTGCTACTGGGACACTCTCACCAACCTCGGTCCCTGGCCCAGCCACTGTCCACTTGCACTGCCACCCTGGCAACCCCTGCACTGCAGTACTGTCTCTCTATCCCTACAGCCCTCCCTTCCCAGCACTTGTCTGCACTTATCTTTGCAGTTGCCACCAGGCGACCTATGTATTATTCTTTTGGCCTACTTCCCCTGTACTGGACTCCCCCCCCACCCTTCCCCTTGCACTTTTCCCTTCCCCCTACCCCTGCACTTGCACAATCTCAATGACACCTGGCCTAGTAGTACCGTTCTCTGTGTTCCCTTGTTCCCCCCCCCTGCCTCATTGGGCCTTGGAATACTTGTGTATGGCCCATGTCATGTCACATGTCATATGTGTGCATTTTGGTTGCACAGGATAGCTTGTGTTTAAGTAGCTAGGGATGCAGACGATGTGGCACTTCCATGGCAACTATCTCAGGGTGGTAGGGTTGTGACAGTTGACTGTCACTTTGTCATCATCGATTGTCACCTGGTATGTGCCAGGCCTGTGTGCACTCCGCAGGGGTGGGAGTTTAGGTGAAAAATGTGGCCACAAGCTGGGTCCGGGCTTCCTCGCCACGTGCCCTGTCCCCTCCCATGGGCAGCGCCTGTGCCTGTGGTTGGGGATGTGGGGGCACCACCATGTCCACCGGGACGCCCTGCCGTGTTGCAACATTGTGCAGGACACATGCTGCCACAATGATCCTGCACACTACTGGTGGTGCATAGAGTAGTTGCCCACCAGAGCGGTCAAGGGAGCGGAAACGTGACTTGAGCACTCCGAATGTGCGCTCCACTATGCCCCTGGTTGCAATATGGGCGGCGTTGTATCTTACCTGGGGTGGTGTGGTGGGGTTCCGGATTGGCGTCATCATGTGGTTGCTCAGAGGGTAGGCACTGTCCCCTGGGGAGGTGATAATAATTGAGATTATTAGGGTTGGGATATTTGTCTGTGTGTGACTTGCATGCATGTGCAAGGGCATTTGTACTGACCTAGGAGCCATGTGTCGCCATGCTGCCCAGCTTCCAGGGCCCGGCTCAGGGCGGACATTCTGTATATGAAACTGTCATGGGTGGAGCCAGGGTAGTTTGCATAGACAGAGGTGATGATTCCCTTTGCATCGCATACCACCTGTACATTGATGGAATGCCAGTGCTTGCGGTTTCGGTAGATGTGCTCAGTGGCCCTAGGTGGACGTAGGGCCACATGGGTGCAATCTATGGCACCGAGCACTTTGGGGAAGTGTGCCACCCTGAAAAAATCCAGGACAACGGCCTGCCTTTCTGCGGGTGTTCTGGGCATGTATATGTGCCTGCGGACTGAGGGGCGCGCTGTCATGATTGCCAGTACCTGGTGTAGGCAGCGTGACTGCGTGGCCTGTGAGACCCCCCCCACTATGGCAGTGGTCCGCTGAAACGACCCAGTGGCCAAAAAATGCAAGACATTGAGCAGCTTCTCCAAGGGGCTCAATGCTTGGGAGCAAAGGGTGGGGGATGTGAGGTCATCTTCCCACTCCCTGACCAGGTCTAGGATGATATGGGGTGGAAACCTATACCTGCCGTAGACCTGGTCGTCAGGCATCCCAAAAAGGCTTGTCCGTGGTGCAAAAATGCGTGCCCTGGCTATTCTCCTCCTCCTGCGGTGTCCCACAATCAGTGCAGCAACAAATGGGGCATTCATCGTCGCTGTATATACGCGTTTGTTGTTTGCGCGCACTTTTATGCTGTGCGCGGGCGCGGGACGCCTCCGTGTGGGCGGACTCGTTGGTTTCCCGTATTCGGGTGTCATCGCGTGTGATCGGAGGGGAGCGAGCGTACACGTGATTGGCCTGGGTACGTGTGTTTCGGGGTGCGCGGGTAGTTCCACACGCCATTGGCCTGGGTACGTGTGTTTCGGGGTGCGCGGGTAGTTCCACACGCCATTGGCCTGGGTACGTGTGTTTCGGGGTGCGCGGGTAGTTCCACACGCCATTGGCCTGGGTACGCGTGTTTCGGGGTGCGCCGGTAGTTCCACACGCCATTGGCCTGGGTACGTGACGCCATTGGCCTGGGTACGTGTGTTCCGGGGTGCCGTGAACTTTCACACGCGATTGGCTGAAATCCACGTGTGTTCTGTCATCACGTGCAATGAGGGATACTCCCTCGCACGTCACGTCACAGACGCGCTCACGCGCTGAGGGCCTTTGGTCCAATGAAAATGCGTATGCGTGCAGACGCGCTTACGCTCTAAGGGCCTTTCCTCGAATTACACGCTGACGTGCAGAATTTTCACGTGCCAAATCACTCCGTATCAAGCTGGCCACGCGTAAGCACACGGAAGACCACGCTCCTGCCCAGAAGGCCGAACTACTGCCCCCCAGAGCCCCGAGCACGCTCCCACCTGCCATCTGCTGCTGCCTGACTGCCTGCTGCCCACGTGCCCTGCCATTTGCTGCCTGCACATCAGCCAGGGGTGCTGTTGGTGTGACCACCCCTGCTGGAACCAAAGACTCCCGACTGGGATTCCATCGCTCCACAGCCCAGCCCCAGGACCCAGTTGCCCACCCACTCCTGCCTCTGGGGTTGTCATGTCGGGGCAAACTCCATCTGTGACCACTGACAACCCCCGGCCAGAGAGGCAGAGGGGCACCAGCTTCAGTGCCACCGAAGTTGGTGTCCTGGTGGAGCAAGTCCTGGGGCAGTATGATGCCCTCTTCGGAAGTTCCCGCGCCGACAAGGAAGGACGGACTCGGATCTGGACTGACATCGTGACTGCCATCAACGCGGAGGGGGTGGCAGTCCGCGACTTCCAACATGTCAAGAAGCGCTGGGAGGACTTCAGGTCCAGCACCCTGAACAAGGCCCGGCGCCTCTTGAAGCCAAGGGGCGCCGGGGCCACTTGTCGGAAGAACAGATGGGGGTCCTGGAACACATATCCCCAGCGCTCCACATCCAGGTCCTTGAGAGGCAGACCCGTCTGGAGTCGAGCGGTGAGTGTACATGCATCCTGATTGTGAGCAGTGCGTGTGGTGATTGTTCAGTAGTGTGCAGGTTGCACATCTGTTTGTATGGGGTCGAGTATGGGTGCGGGTGTACAGGTCCGTGGGGCTGACACATGCGAGGGCTGTAATGTGTGAGACATGGATGGTGCCTGTGTGTGTGGGCTTGCATGCCAAATGCAGTTGTGTGGGCACACAAGTTTGTATGAATGTGTATGTGAGTAGACATGTCCGTGATGTCACGCATGTATGTTGTTTTCAGCTGCATGTATCAGCGCTGTGTACATGTGCATGTGTGTGTATTTGACAAGGGTGCAACAGTGATGCAACATGGATGCATGTGACAGCGGTATGTGGAAGCCTGATGGGCAGATGTGACATGGATGCCCGTCTGAACACTGCGACACTTGGCAGAGGTGTACACATGCATGCAAGTGTGGTGGTGTGTGTACATGTGTGGTGCACTTCCTGTGTTGCATGTGATGTCTGGCTCACCTTTGGCTGCTCATGCTGTTGTATGTGTATGGATGGTGTTGGCAGTTGCGATATGGCTGTGGTATGGCTCGTGTGTGCGAGTTGTAATGACATGTGTGTTGGGGATCGTGATGACATGTCTGAGGTTTGCCAATGCCACTCATGTACAACTGTCATGTGTGTATGTGTCCATTGTACATTGCCCTGATGCGTGTGTTTTGTTTCTCCCTGTCTGCAGCGTCAACTGATGAAGAGGGCGGAGAAGGTGCTGTGGAGCACAGCAGCGGGGATCCCACCGCCAGCCGGAGACGCAAGGCCCGGCTCCCCTCCCATGTTGTCATCTCGTCGGGGAGTGAGGAGTCCGGTGCCGCGTCCCAGGCCGCAGCTGCCGGGGGGAGGTCCAAGAGGCGGAGGTTGCAGTTGGACTCCTCGGCAGCAGAAGGGGCAGCTGGGACCCCACAGGGCCCAACGGGGGAAGATGGCACAGAGTCATCCAGGTTGGTGGGGGTTTGGTGGAGGAGGAGGCCGTGCAAGCACCAGAGACGGGGTCTGGGGGTGGGGATCCCACTGGTGCTAGTGGTGCAGTGCAGGACCAGGGACAGGAGGCAGCACAGGCCGCCGCGGAGGTGCCTGTGTGCAATCCTGTCCCTGATCCTGTCCCTGCATCATCTTGCACCAGCAGGGATGCCTATGTCCAGACCAGTTTTCAGGCAGGGGATGAGCTGACGTCAACTGGCCTTCCTCTGCCTGCGGACGTGGCTATCCAGGCCCGGGTTGAGCCTGTCCTGGCTGGTGTGGCGTTGCGTCAACGGGCCATGCGAGGTGACCTGCAGTCTTTTCATGAAGAGACTGCACATCATCTCGAATGGCTCGTTGACCACGTCAGCCTGCTGGGACAGGTCACCCAGGCCGGATTCCTCCGTCTGATGGGGCTTGCCACGACCCCCTCCTCAGCTGGACCCCCTACGCGCCAGTCGTCCTCTGTGCCATCTTCCCACCCATCAGTCACCTGGGTGCCCTGTGGAGCTGCCTCTGACGGTGCGGCCAGGCTGGTGGAGGAGGCATCCCTGCCACAGTCGGGAGTCGGACGTCCAGCAGGGGTGGCCACGTCAACGACTGCACCCCAGCCGGCGGAGGATGTGCAGGCAGCAGGAGGCAGTGCAGGGGCAGAGGCACAGCAGCAGCAGCACCATGGTGGGAGCCATGAAGGCTCGGGGCCTTCGACATCGGAGGGGCAGGCATCGGCCGGAGGGCAGGAGGACCCAGGACAAAAAGTGTCTTCCGTGTGGCAGAGGTTGGGCCACGCCATAGATGCGGAGCGGCAGCGGGCGGAAGAGGCACGGCTCTCAATGGTCAGGGCGGAGAACTCCATGCAGAGGGCCCTGAGGCGGGCCGAGTGCCTCGAGGAAATCCGCAGGGGTTTGGAGGTGGACACGTCGATGGCCCTGCGGACCCTCGGGGCCATGGAGGAGGACCGCCTCCGGGACATTGAGGAGGAGTTCGATGATGCCCTGGCCCGGCACATCCAGAAGTGAGCCGTGGAACTAGCCCGCTGCCCTTGTACATAGTTATGTAGGTAGTGTTAGGTTTCATTTTTGTTTTTGTTTCATTTGGACCTTTTGGACATTGGCCACATTTTTGTATATATTTTTTTTATTAGTTAGTGTAGTTAGATAGGTTTCCTTTATTTTGTTGGGATAATGGACCCTGGCTTCTTGCATTGTACATAGTTGTAGACTTGTACATACTTTCTTTTTTAACATTCTCCATGGATCAATGGCTTTTATTTTTATTTCCCATTGGATTTTGTTTTGTGGACATTGACTTTGTACAACATTACTTTGGATTTCAATATATTTTTATTTTTTTTATTTAGAACGGACATGCTTCTTTTCATTTTTTTACATTCACATTTCTGTTTCTTCATTTTTGATTCTATTCATGTTTCCTTTAATACATTATTTTTTTGTTGAACTTCAATGTGTGGTATCTCATTGTTTTCATGCATTTCATGTTATGTGTTTTGAGATTCACTGACACCCATTGGGTGTATGTGAGTGACATGTGTTTGTTTCGGAACTTCCAATTGGTGTTCTGTGATGTGATTGCAAATTATGAGTGGGTGGATGCAATACTCGGGTGGGTGTTTTGCATTTGGGGGCTGACCATAGAGACCAGGGTTCTGGATTGTGATGACATGTTGGGTGGGGAACATGAGTTGGACATGGGTGGGGGCCTGGTGGAGGCTGCCCCTGCACTGCTGGGGGGTGGGGGTGCAAGGGGACATGAGTGGGACATGGTTGGGGGCCTGCTGGCAGGTGCCCCACAGTGCTGGGGGGTGGGGGTGCAGGGGGACATGAGTGGGGGCCTGCTGGGGGGTGGGGGTGCAAGGGGACATGGTTGGGGGCCTGCTGGCAGGTGCCCCACAGTGCTGGGGGGTGGGGGTGCAGGGGGACATGAGTGGGGGCCTGCTGGGGGGTGGGGGTGCAAGGGGACATGAGTGGGACATGGTTGGGGGCCTGGTGGAGGCTGCCCCTGGTGACTGGAGGGGTGGGGGTGGTGGGAGACATGGGTGGGGGCCTGGTGGAGGCTGCCCCTGGTGACTGGAGGGGTGGGGGTGGTGGGAGACATGGTTGGGGGCCTGGTGGAGGCTGCCCCTGGTGACTGGAGGGGTGGGGGTGGTGGGAGACATGGGTGGGGGCCTGGTGGAGGCTGCCCCTGGTGACTGGAGGGGTGGGGGTGGTGGGAGACATGGGTGGGGGCCTGGTGGAGGCTGCCCCTGCACTGCTGGGGGGTGGGGGTGCAAGGGGACATGAGTGGGACATGGTTGGGGGCCTGCTGGCAGGTGCCCCACAGTGCTGGGGGGTGGGGGTGCAGGGGGACATGAGTGGGGGCCTGCTGGGGGGTGCAAGGGGACATGGTTGGGGGCCTGCTGGCAGGTGCCCCACAGTGCTGGGGGGTGGGGGTGCAGGGGGACATGAGTGGGGGCCTGCTGGGGGGTGGGGGTGCAAGGGGACATGAGTGGGACATGGTTGGGGGCCTGGTGGCAGGTGCCCCACAGTGCTGGGGGGTGGGGGTGCAAGGGGACATGAGTGGGGGCCTGCTGGGGGGTGGGGGTGCAAGGGGACATGGTTGGGGGCCTGCTGGCAGGTGCCCCACAGTGCTGGGGGGTGGGGGTGCAAGGGGACATGAGTGGGACATTGTTGGGGGCCTGGTGGCAGGTGCCCCACAGTGCTGGGGGGTGGGGGTGCAAGGGGACATGAGTGGGGGCCTGCTGGGGGGTGGGGGTGCAAGGGGACATGAGTGGGACATGGTTGGGGGCCTGGTGGAGGCTGCCCCTGGTGACTGGAGGGGTGGGGGTGGTGGGAGACATGGGTGGGGGCCTGGTGGAGGCTGCCCCTGGTGACTGGAGGGGTGGGGGTGGTGGGAGACATGGGTGGGGGCCTGGTGGAGGCTGCCCCTGGTGACTGGAGGGGTGGGGGTGGTGGGAGACATGGGTGGTGGCCTGGTGGAGGCTGCCCCTGGTGACTGGAGGGGTGGGGGTGGTGGGAGACATGGGTGGGGGCCTGGTGGAGGCTGCCCCTGCACTGCTGGGGGGTGGGGGTGCAAGGGGACATGAGTGGGACATGGTTGGGGGCCTGCTGGCAGGTGCCCCACAGTGCTGGGGGGTGGGGGTGCAGGGGGACATGAGTGGGGGCCTGCTGGGGGGTGGGGGTGCAAGGGGACATGGTTGGGGGCCTGCTGGCAGGTGCCCCACAGTGCTGGGGGGTGGGGGTGCAGGGGGACATGAGTGGGGGCCTGCTGGGGGGTGGGGGTGCAAGGGGACATGAGTGGGACATGGTTGGGGGCCTGGTGGCAGGTGCCCCACAGTGCTGGGGGGTGGGGGTGCAAGGGGACATGAGTGGGGGCCTGCTGGGGGGTGGGGGTGCAAGGGGACATGGTTGGGGGCCTGCTGGCAGGTGCCCCACAGTGCTGGGGGGTGGGGGTGCAAGGGGACATGAGTGGGACATGGTTGGGGGCCTGGTGGCAGGTGCCCCACAGTGCTGGGGGGTGGGGGTGCAAGGGGACATGAGTGGGGGCCTGCTGGGGGGTGGGGGTGCAAGGGGACATGAGTGGGACATGGTTGGGGGCCTGGTGGAGGCTGCCCCTGGTGACTGGAGGGGTGGGGGTGGTGGGAGACATGGGTGGGGGCCTGGTGGAGGCTGCCCCTGGTGACTGGAGGGGTGGGGGTGGTGGGAGACATGGGTGGGGGCCTGGTGGAGGCTGCCCCTGGTGACTGGAGGGGTGGGGGTGGTGGGAGACATGGGTGGGGGCCTGGTGGAGGCTGCCCCTGGTGACTGGAGGGGTGGGGGTGGTGGGAGACATGGGTGGGGGCCTGGTGGAGGCTGCCCCTCGTGACTGGAGGGGTGGGGGTGGTGGGAGACATGGGTGGGGGCCTTGTGGAGGCTGCCCCTGGTGACTGGAGGGGTGGGGGTGGTGTGAGACATGGGTGGGGGCCTGGTGGAGGCTGCCCCTGGTGACTGGAGGGGTGGGGGTGGTGGGAGACATGGGTGGGGGCCTGGTGGAGGCTGCCCCTGGTGACTGGGGGGGTGGGGGTGCTGGGAGACATGGGTGGGGGCCTGGTGGAGGCTGCCCCTGGTGACTGGAGGGGTGGGGGTGGTGGGAGACATGGGTGGGGGCCTTGTGGAGGCTGCCCCTGGTGACTGGAGGGGTGGGGGTGCTGGGAGACATGGGTGG
Organism: Ambystoma mexicanum; assembly: GCF_040938575.1. Lineage (NCBI taxonomy): Eukaryota > Metazoa > Chordata > Amphibia > Caudata > Ambystomatidae > Ambystoma > Ambystoma mexicanum. The sequence continues at coordinate 424,353,364 of NC_090937.1, read as the reverse complement.
GGGCCTGCTGGGGGGTGGGGGTGCAAGGGGACATGTGGCTTGGCTGGGGGGCATGCCCATGGTGGATGGGCTGCCTGCGGGACATGACCAGGGGTGCAGGGTAGTCCCCTGTGGTGTGGGCTGCCTGCAGAGGTCGTGGAGGGGGTAGAGGGGAGACCTGGGAGGACCCACACTGGCAATTCACCTCTTCAACTTCCCGCACACCTACGTAATACACTGCCCCACTCGCACAGGCCCAATCGCGTGTAGGATTTCTCGCGCACCCCTGAAATCCACGTACCCAGGCCAATCGCGTGTAGAATTTCTCGCGCACCCCTGAAATCCACGTACCCAGGCCAATCGCGTGTAGATTTTCTCGCGCACCCCTGAAATCCACGTACCCAGGCCAATCGCGTGTAGAATTTCTCGCGCACCCCTGAAATCCACGTACCCAGCCCAATCGCGTGTAGATTTTCTCGCGCACCCCTGAAATCTACGTACCCAGGCCAATCGCGTGTAGAATTTCTCGCGCACCCCTGAAATCCACGTACCCAGCCCAATCGCGTGTAGAATTTCTCGCGCACCCCTGAAATCCACGTACCCAGGCCAATCGCGTGTAGAATTTCTCGCGCACCCCTGAAATCCACGTACCCAGCCCAATCGCGTGTAGATTTTCTCGCGCACCCCTGAAATCCACGTACCCAGGCCAATCGCGTGTAGAATTTCTCGCGCACCCCTGAAATCCACGTACCCAGCCCAATCGCGTGTAGAATTTCTCGCGCACCCCTGAAATCCACGTACCCAGGCCAATCGCGTGTAGAATTTCTCGCGCACCCCTGAAATCCACGTACCCAGGCCAATCGCGTGTAGAATTTCTCGCGCACCCCTGAAATCCACGTACCCAGCCCAATCGCGTGTAGATTTTCTCGCGCACCCCTGAAATCCACGTACCCAGGCCAATCGCGTGTAGAATTTCTCGCGCACCCCTGAAATCCACGTACCCAGCCCAATCGCGTGTAGAATTTCTCGCGCACCCCTGTAATACACGTACCCAGGCCAATCGCGTGTAGAATTTCTCGCGCACCCCTGAAATCCACGTACCCAGCCCAATCGCGTGTAGATTTTCTCGCGCACCCCTGTAATACACGTACCCAGGCCAATCGCGTGTAGAATTTCTCGCACACCCCTGAAATACACGCTCCCCGCTCTGCGTTTGCTGCTGCCCTTTGCGCTGGATTGGGGATTTTGATGGCTTTTCCCTGCGCAAGGGGCGTTCTTGGGGGCGTAACTGACGCTGCTGCAGGGTCGCTGCGCCACTCTGCGCCACGGCTGGTTGTGGATGTTGGAATCCATGAATACGCTGTGCGCCTGAATGTGTTTCGGCGCACGCGGCTGGCGCAGACTACCGCACGCGCACACTGTGCGCCAGCCGCGTGCGCCACTTGTGCGCCGAATTCTATGAATTGGCCCCTTAATTTTTTTCGTACCCGCGGCTATACATAATTTTTGGAACAAAACATTTAATGAGGAAACATTTTTTAATATGTATTGAGTGTAGTGTTTGGAAACCGTTTTAACATTTGAAATATGTTTTAATAATTAATAATGCATATAAGTATACATACTTTAAAAGGGTAAATAAATATTCAAACACAGTTCTTCTTTAGCTCAATTTTCTGGATTTTTGTTGTCCATGATTAGTCTTACATGATCAATGTCCTTTTTTCATTGATTGCATGTCTTTTTGAAAATGCATTAATAGTTCTTTTAATTCTGTCAACAAATCCACAATAAGATTTGTGGGCCCTTGTTGTGGTGCTTCCTTTTTGAATCATCTTGAGACTTGAATCACTTCTTCATTTGCTTGAAAATATTTGAAATGTTTTTAAACAATTGAAGATATAATACACTTTCAAAATGTTTGTGTGGTTGTATAAACATGTGATAGTTTGATAATAGGTAGATACATTTTATGTGTCTGGTGACTGATAATTGTTCCAATAAATAACATTATTAGTCTTGTTTTACGTTAATATATAGAATGTACTTACAAATTCCTTACTCTGGTGTATTTTCTTACTGGAGCATTGTTTTTAGCATCTTCTTTTTTAATGTCTTCCTCTGTAGGGTAACTGTCCTCCAGCCTTTGCATGTGCTGTTCCATTTTAGTAGTTGTACAGGGAATCACTGCTTGTGAGTTCACTGAGTGAGAGTTTGGAACGGAGGAAGATTAATGAGAAGAATGGTTGGAATGCTTGTGTTTGCTTTGTGATTGGTTGTTTATTGTTTGAGTGGTGGGTGGCTGCCAACACCATTTGAAGTATGTCAGATGCTCTTGAATTGTATAGAGCCTTTGAGAGAATGTATCTTTTAATATTTATATATGGCAATATAATTGTAGATAATATTATTTTATTGTAATAAGGGTTTTTCTACATAGTTAATTTGTATTGTTTGAGTGTGAGGTGTACCTTTATGAGATAGTGCTGTTTCTGGGGTATATATATTGTTTCATTTGATATTTGAAACATGGAGCCAATTTCAGAAGGAGAGGAATCATTTTGTTCAGAAGACTGTGGAAAATATGTTGAGAATGGGGTTAATAGTGATGTTGAGGAGATAGGCGATGAGTTCTCAAAGCATTGTCTTACAAGGTTTTTTTTTGGTTTTATAATATTTTTTTAATGGAGTGCTTGAAATGAGAGGTATATGTTGTGATTGTGGAGAAATATTTTTGATAACAGGCACTGGTTTTCTTCTCTATGGGAAAAGGAAATTAATTAAACAACTAAAAAAAGAGTGCTAACAAGTTATTCAAAATGTACAGGTGCTTTATCATACATGTCCCTACATTGGTGATTCCCCAAAGTGACCTCCATATTGAAGAATTCCCAAAGATGGATACTCACCAGAGAAAGAAGAGGTCTCTCAACCTCTGTCGAATGTAGAGGAAGAACTACTTCTCAGCAAAATAAATAGCATTCTGTGATGATATGCCAGCAGAGCATACATTATTCAGCAAGACGGGAGTAATATTTACACCCATATTTATGCCAGGAATACAGCCTGGAATAAATGCCAAGTGGTTACAGATCACTATGTAGGAGCTGCTACAAATGATCAACATGACGATAAAAGGATTTAATGCCATCAAGGAAGAACTGAGGGCCAAAATGCTCCTGACCCTCCAGAACAGGTATGCCCTGGACTTAATTACATCAATTGAAGTAGGCGTGTGTGCCAAGATCGGGCCTTCTTGCTGTACATGCCTATGTGCCGATTATGAAGGAAACGTAAACCTAACAGAGGCAATAACTATGTTGATGACCCTTTATACAAGGGAGGAAGTTGATGAGAGGAAGAAGACTGGTTCTCGTCTCTGTGTTCATGAATTCCAATTTGGCTGGTGAATGCTTTCAAGCTACTTGGAGCAATACTAGTGTTGTTATTGCTAGAATTATGTCTTATAAGGATCATTATAGGACAATGCAAGAAGGCAGTGAAGAAAGCTATTGGGATGAAGATAATGCTTGAAGTGAAGGGTGATCACACAGCACAAACAGAAGACACCATCCGTGAGAATTTAAAGATTAGTCTACTGTCACACCGAGGGATGAAATTCTACTACCAAATGGACCACAGGAAATGCATTTGACTTTGTGTATTCTGTCAACTGACTGGAGAATGTTGTCACATTACCTGGATCATGATGACCATATAAAGAATACAGGTGACCTGAGGAGGGTAACACAAGTATGGATCCCAAAGAAATCAAGATGCAGAGAAAATATCAAGAAGATTGAAGAGGAGGTGGTCAAGGATTTGACAAGAGATGAGAATGTAGAGGAGCAGATGAGTTTGTCACTAATGGACTCCACCCCAAACCTCTTTCTTATGAGCACAACAGTAGAAGAGCCCTATGTGTGTCACCAGGTGTTGTCCCAATACCACACTGAGTGTACGAGATACGTTATGCACTCAGACAACCATATTGAATGTGCCCTCACACTGAGATGGTATGAGGATGTCAACATACACCATTGGACATAGAAGAGCTGTAAGTGCAAAACTGACACCTGATGAGTGGCGTCATGAAGAAAAGACACAAGGACACGCTGAAACGATATGGAAATACTTAAAGAATAAAGATGCAACTGAAGTTACAAAAGAAAAATGTAATCAAATATGGAGAAATCATGAGCACCAAAGAAGTAAGTGAGAAGAAACAAAGTGAATGTACATACACAGAAATGCAAGGTAGCTGAGACATAGAGCAGCCTCTCCTGCCTCGCTCATTCATGGCTCTCTATCCACGATTCAGGTTTGGTGCTCCTTCAACAATCTCTGCCTTAATGCCAGTAAGATGGGGATCCTTCTCATTGGAACCCCTGCTCCCGCTTTTCATCTCTCACTCTGTCTGCCCTCCTTGGACCCTCTACCCTCGCCTTCCTGTGGGCAAAAAAACTTGGTTTAATCTTTGACTCCACTCTCTCCTTCTCTCCTCACATCATGAACCTTGCCAAGAAGGCCCACTTCCAGCTGCACCTCCTCAGATGTATTCTACCTTTTCTCACTTTCCCCCAGAAGCTCACTGTCTCAAGAGCTCTGGTTGTCTCTAGGCTGGACTACTTCAACAGCCTCTTTCTCAATATGCCTGCCTCTACTCTGCACCCTCTGCAACTAATCCAGGACAGGACTGCAAGAGTTATACTTGGCAGCAAGTCCAGGGACCGTATCTCTCCAGCCCTGAAATCTCTCCACTGGCTCCCGCCGGTGGCTGCAGATCAAGTTCAAGAACCTCTGCTTCATCCACAAGGCTTTCTGGGGCCATGGCCGGAAATGCTTCCAAATCTCTCTGCCTAAGTACCTCCCTTTTTGAGCCCTTTGCTCAGCTACCTCCAACTCTTTAAGTGTCAGATGCTTCTCCAGAATGAGAGTGGGGGTAGATCGCTCTCCTCTGCAGGTGTCTCTCCGCTGCCTTCTCTCTCTCACTCCCATGGTAACCTTCCTGTCTGATGCGCAGACTGTTGCTTGGTACCCTCAGAGTCTCACTGGCTACCATGCTCCTCTATGACCAATCCTCCGTGTACTGCCAGCTAGTCTACTGACACTTAGGGGCTGTAATATGTAACCTCTACTGCCCCCCCTGCCAACTTGCACTTACACAGAGCTGCACTGCTCTGACCAATCTTTCCCCCTAACATCTCCCTTGCACTGCCCCACTCCCTTCCACTGCCCCTCTCGTTGTCGCACTTGCACAATCTGAATGTCACAAGGCCTAGTAAGATTGTTTGTCTTGTCTTCCCTCTGTCTCCCCTTCCTTGACTAGGGGCCCCTACAAACACTTGTGTATAGGCGAGTTATAAATGCAATATAACCATCACTATCACCATCACAATTTAGAAACTTGCTGCAGATGAAATCACAACATGACTAAAGTGGCCATGAGAAAAAGATGGACATCGGATTTGTGCTGAAATAAGTCGAGCTACCTCAGAGACAGACCAGGGCTGCAGAGTCAGGAGATGCTAATATCAGCTTTGTGTGAGGAACAAGAGGAGACTATTGACCTGGGTTCAAGCATGCCACATCAATGAATAACTGCAAGGTACACAGGGAGTCAAAGAGGATAAGCCGTGTGTGTAAGACATATTTCTCTTAGATTAAGCAGAAGCAAAAACATCTGCAAATGCCAAGTATTTGACTATGAAGGATGCAAAAAGCATATGTAAGATGAAGTGATCAAGTCTCCAGAGGCCAAGAGGAGTAATAACACCCAGTATAATTAAATCAAATAGCAGTATATAAAAGGTTGAAATGGACAAAATCGCGGTCTCCTCACACATGACTCAGAAGTCAAAATCAAGGGCTAAACATTAAGCTCCAGATGAAGATAATGGTGCACCTACACTCCCTGAAAAATCCCAGAGCAGAGAACAGATTGCAAGGTCAACTATAAAGATGAAGCCTTGGCTTGAGGCCTGACCGATGAGAGATGATAGACTAATTGGGCACGTGGTAGCAGTCTGATGTTGTTCTCTGCACCAAGATTGGGAGAGAACGCCAGACAATCATAGGGGTCTATGTAGCAACATACTATTTGGTGTTACACAGGACAATCAGCTGCTGTTATTCTGCTATAATCTGTTTCATAAGTATTTAGAGGTAGTTTAAGGCGTGCCTACCAGATAAGAAGGCAGCCAATTATTTCACTAACACCTAAACAAAGTATAGGTATATATGTGCCCCTAGCCAATCCCTCCTTTCAATAGGTTTTTATGTTTGATACATAGGACATCATAGATGACGTACATCGAGGTATAACACCTTTGTGTAATCAAAATTGAAGTCTGAGTGTGTGGACTGCAGTTCATTCTTCGACAGATTGCCCTACTTTATTGAGCTGATAAGAACATTTGCACTTTGCCATATTCTTTGAGTCTATCAGGTCATTTGGGTCTGAGATCATTATTAGTAATTCCATTGGGCACGTGACAAACTTCAAGGTGCTACTGCACAGGGGTTCATCTAATACTCATTGAGCCGCAATCCTCTCTTCCTCTCCTCTCAACCAAGTGAAGTCTTCACTCTGGTGTACATCCTCTAATGGATCCAAGCCATGCCAAACTGTGCCTGGAAGGACAGTGAGCCATGCAGAGGCCTAGTCAATCATGCATCATTGCAGGGACACCTTTATGTATTTTGAGAGATGGGGTACAGACAACGTTGCACCACCCTCAAACCAAAACACGCACTGGCAAAGCCAACAGGTGTTTGCTGTTGTGATATGAGCAGTACAGTCATCAGACAGACTGCTATAGGTATCACATGCAATATAAAACCTTGGGGGAGACTGTACTGTTTTCTTATGTCAAGTGAATCCACAAATGCCTAAATAATGCAATCTTAATATGGCTGCTAAATCACCATATTTAGGGAACTGCTTCACTTTAAAGAAACTAGGTCTTGTCAACATATGCCATGGGCAGCAATGACCCAGTATGAACATCCGATTTCTGTTAATCACCATTTGTTAGCGAGAGCCTTACAGGTGCTACCATCACATGTAAAGCCAAAAAAGTCTTAAATAACACTATCATATGTTGGGTTATAAAGTCCCCATATGTAGTAGCATAATAAGAGCTACCATTATATGACAAGTGGAGCTACAAAATGCCCCATAATCAGCATCCTCAACACCTATTTGGAGCCCTCTGCAAGGGAAAGAGGGCTCCCAGAGGGTATTCGATTGTGTTTTCATTTTTAAGTGCCCTCCCAGATCCATTTAAAAAATGGAATAATGCCAGCAGGCCAACAGGAAGTCTTCCTTCCCATATAAGGGGCTCAAATTATGTTTTTAAATGTCTGGCAAGGTGGGTTAAGAGGATGGTGAATGTTGGATTATTGTCTTGTTTTTTGAAATTTTGGGGGACATTATATTTGTGTATGTATTGATCTATTTGTTTTCTTGTTCCCAATAAATACGCTTGTAGAAAACTATTGTTTGGAGTGGTGAGTGCTTCGAGTGTGGCTTGTGTGCATAAAAATAGAAAACATAATATTATATATATTCAGGGAAAAAACTTTAGTTGCAAGGATGTTAAGGTGAGAACTTAACGCAACAAAACCCTGGAAATTCAACTAAAGCCACCTTAACTTCGCAACCCATGTTGTGCAGCCCATGACCACAATGATGACATCATGGATCACCTCAATGATGACATCACTAATTACAATGCAACAGTTGCAGGCAATAAGGATGGCCTTCAGCCATGGCCAGTGTGCATGGCCAAATATATTTTAACACATTAATGGGTACTAATCATGGCCTTCAGTCATGGGCAATGACCACAGTCTTCACCCATGTACACTGTATATTTTAAAACACTAACAGGGCACTATCCATAGATTTTGGCCTTTACCAGTGGATATAGCTTTCAACCGTGTCCATTGTATATTATATACACTGATCAGGCACTAGCCATGGACGTTAGTGCAATACTGACCACTGGTCACAATCTTTGGCTGTGCCCACTATATACTCTAACAATTAAATGGGCCATTAGCCATGGCTTTTGACCTTGAGCAGTTTGTATCTTTTTGCCATGTACACTGTATATTTAAAAATAATAAAATGCAATAAGCGATGGTCTTCGGACATGCCCACTGTTTATTATAAACACTGACCAGCCACTACTCATGGGCTTCAACCCAATACTAGACAGAGGCTACAGCCTTTGGCCATGCAGACTGTATATTCTAACATATTATTTGGCACCAGCTATGGCCTTTAGCCATGGCCACTGACTATCACTTGCAACGTTGTGCACTGTTTATTTTAAAACAGTGATGGGCTATTAGGCATGGCTTTTAACCATGCACATTAGTATTTCTGCAACACTAACTGACCACTAGCTATGGTCTTTGGTGCTGGCCAGAGACTCCAGCCTTTATTATGACCAAGTACATGGCGTGCATTGTTATTAAGGTAATCACATTTTCATGAGCTAATTCATAAATTATGTTATGTCTAATTCCATTGTTGATGTAATACACAATGCAATTAGTTTTGTCACCGATGATGGCCTCAGTGATGTGATTTGTGATGTTATCAGTGTTCTCATACAATATGTAATTAATGATATAATCAGTGATGTGATCTGTGATGTCATCATTGTGGTCATAGGCTGTGCAACGGGGGAACAAAGTTAAGGTGGCTTTAGCTGAATTTCAGGGGTTTTGGGGGTCATTACGACCCAGGCGGTAAGTACGCCAACTTTACCACCATGGTGTAAACTATGTTTACACCATGGTGGATGGCGGATTTACCGCCCCATTCCAAGGTGAGTGGGGCGGTAAATCCCCATTTCCCATTTTACCCTTCCCCATTCCCATTTTTGCCCCATAGGGCATAATGGGAGTGGGGAAGGCGCTAATTACGCCACCATAAATTACGGTGGCGTAATTAGCACCAAGGCGGTTTAGCGCCATGGATTTTAACGGCTGCTAGAAGCAGCCGTTAAAATCGGAATCAGGCGTTAAGGGTTAACGACGGCGTTAACCCTTAACGCCTGAGTTGTAATGGGGCCCTTTGTTGCGTTAAGTTCTCACCTTAACGTCCCTCCAACTAAAGCCTGAAAATAAAGTTTTTTCCTAGGAATTTCATGTTTTATTTTACAATGTATTGCTCGCCTTAATGTCCCTGAAACAAAAGTGTTTTCCTTGAATTTCAAGGGTTTTGTTATTTCATACATAATTAACATTAAAACAGACAGTTGAGCAAATGGAAACGATGCATAATGTGCAGAAAGTAAAATACAAATAAATTGTGCAACCACATTCCCCGCAAATAAACCTGTTCTTAAAAAAAACCAGTGTTTGCTTATTTACTTTTACATTTGCTGTCACCGCTCTATAAAAATATGCCCGGGCCATACATATTAATTACTAATTCTGAAATGGATTTTGGCACTGCAGCTTTTCGGTAAACCCACATAATTCAGCAGATGTATGGGACCCCTAATGTGCATATATATGGATATCATTGTAAGCATCGCAATCAATGCTTGTGGGCACATAGGGAGTGGCATTACAAAAAGTGAACTGGTTAAAGATTGAATACTGTGGAAATGCCAAGCAATGTTTAACAATGTCAGCATCCAATATGTTGGGTAATAGCACCTATTCAAGGTGACAATTCTGTGTCTGGTGTGCATCGCAAAACGACCCCCAGGCAGAGTAACCCTGCCTTCTAGCACCTGAGCAACTTGGCCACCTAACGTTGTGCCCCCATTGCCCCACTCCCATTCATGGCTAGCAGCCCCTGCGATCCAAAAGTAGCAGTATACTGTTCTGCCTCCATCATTAGACAGTCAAATTTACATAATAATTTTACAATGGCGCAATCCCATTCAAAACTGCGAAATAAATCAGGCCCAGTAACTTCCTGCGTCACATCTGTCTTTGCTAGGAATGCAAGGAAAAGGACAACGCTAATCTTGGTGGAATTAACGAATACGGTTGGACACCAAAGACAAAAAAATTAGCCTGTGTCTGTAATTGTATGTACATCTAAAAGAAAGGTGTCACTAAATAGTGTGATGTATTCTCAATGTAACTTTTCAATCATGAGTGGAGGGCCATGGATTTCAATTGCAGTAATTAAACCAAGAGACACATAGCTCTGTAATGGGCAGTGTCGGAATGACCATTATTAGCTATGAAGCAACACTATGGTTTACTAAACGAAGAGCAAGGATTAATTTTCCAAAAATGTACACTCTGAAATTAACAATTTGTAGGGAATCCTAATTTTACAAATAAGGCACACTAAGATTGAATGGTTTTCCTATTATCACAAACTTTGTTTAAGTGGTAAAGCTGAGATTTGAGCCCCTGCTGCAACTTCAGCCTTTGCCCACGTGTCTTCTGAGCTCAATGCCATTACACATATGTATGTTTTGTGTTTTAAAATACAAAAAACACATTCTGCCGTGTATCGGGGTAATTTATAGAATTTAGTGCACAAGCGGCGTATGCGGCTGGCGCACAGAGTGCGCGTACAACACTCTGTGCCAGCCGCGTGCACCAAAACCCATTTTAGCGCACAGCGTATTCATGATACTAACATCCATAATCAGCCGTGGCGCACCCCCGGAAAAACACGTACCCCGCTCACGCCAGGACAATCGCATGTAGAAATCCACGCGCACCCCCGGAATACACATACTCCGCTTACACCAGGCCAGTCACGGGGTGCTCGTGGATTTCTAAATGCAATTGTCCTGGTGTGAGCGGGGTACGTGTATTCCTGGGTGCGCTGGAGTTTTAGACACGATTGGCCTGGCGCGAGCAGGATACGTGTATTCTGGGGGTGCGTGTTGAGTTTTACACGCGATTTCACTAGCACGAGCGGGGTACGTGTATTCCGGGGGTGCGTGTGGAGTTTTACACGCAATTTTGCTGGCTCGAGTGGGGTACATGTATTCCGGGGGTGCGTGTGGAGTTTTACACACAATTTGGCAGTGTGGGCCCTCCCGGGTGTGCCCCTCCCTATGCCCTGCAGGCAGCACACACCACAGGGGACCACCCTACAGCCCTGGGCATGCCTCGTAGGCAGCCCATTACCCCAGACCATGACACGCAGGCAGGCCAAATGGCACCATGCACTTACCATTCCTCCACGGTAAAAATAATACAGTCAAATCTTGTCCATAACTATGTACAAATATAAAATCAAGGGTTCATGAGCCTGACAATCCAAAGGAAACCTAACAAAAAACCTACCTAATAAACAAGTATTTTTAAAAAGGTGGGGCATAGTCCATGCGCCTAAAGAAAAATAAGAAAGAAAGGAAACCTACACCTACAAAACTATTTACAAAAGTGGCGGGCCAGTCCCAAAGCTCATTTAGTTCTGGGCCAGGGCATCATCGAACTCCACGTCGATATTCCGGAGGCGGGCCTGTTCCCTGGCCTCTAGGTCTCACAGGGATGCAGCCATGGAATCCCTCAACTCCCTGTGAGTTTCCTCGAGGCCATCTGCCCGCCTCAAAGCCAGATGCATGGAGTTCTCCGCCCTGACCATCCTGAGCCGTGCCCTCTCCGCCCGCCGCCTCTCTGCATCTATTTGCTGACCCAACCACTGCCACACGGAGGACACTCCCAGTCTGGGGTCTTCCTGCCCCTCGGCCAATGCCTGCCCCTGTGGTGTTGATGGCCTGAGCCACGATGCCTCCCACGTTGAGCCTGCTGCTGCCTCCGATGCAATTGCCTCTGCTACCACAATGGCATCCAGGCTGATGTAATCGCCCAGTGCCATTGTGCACGTGCCCTGCCCAATGATGCCGGCACATCCTCCATCCGCTGGGGTCCAGTTGGTGGGGTGGCCACCCCTGCTGGACCTCCGACTCCCGACTGTGGCAGGGATGGGATCTCCACCAGGCTGGCTGCGTTGGTTGGGGCAGGTCCACAGGGGGCCCTGGTGGCATCTGGGCCGGAAGACAGCATGGAGAATGACTGGCGTATAGTGTGCACAGAGGAGGAGAGGACCACAAGACTGGCCGACACTTGGAGGAAACCCCCCACCATGGCCCCCTCCCAACTTGGTCACGTTGGCACACAGCTCTTCGTAATGACGTGCGTGGTCCCCACAAGAAGCATGCACGTCATCATGAATGTCACGTGTGCGCAACGCGACACCAATCAGGACAACTCAATCCGGTCACGGGTTCCCTCGTCCACAGGTAGAGGAGTGCCAGATGACGTGGACCTCCCCCCTACCTCCGGACGGGCCTGGGACGGGGCATCCCTGCTGGTGCATGGAGATGCAGTCACAGTATCAGGGACAGTGACATGCACAGGCCCCTCCGTGGTTACCTGTGATGCCTCGTGCCCCTGCCCCTGGACTGCACCACTTGCACCAGTGGTACCACCCACCAGGCCCCGCGGCTCTGTAGCCGCCTCCTCCTCCTCTGTACACACCACCAACCTGGATGGCTCTGCACCGTCTTCTGCCGTTGCAAGCCCCTGTGGGGGCTCACCCGCCCCTTCCACTGCAGCCGTAGTGGCGGACTCAGCACCAGTCCCCTCACTCCCGGATCATGGAATTTCCTGGGAGCGTGACTGGGCCTTGCGTCGCCAGCCGGTGGAGGCATCTCTGCCGCTTTCCTCCACAGCACCGTCTCCACCCTCTTCTTCACTCGCCGCTGTGTAAAGGGAGACATTGAACACACGCATCAGGGTACTGTACAATAGTCCCCTAGACAGAAAGCAATAGCACACGTGTGGCACTGTCAAACGTCACTTTCATCATGTCCCTCCACAACACATGGGTCAGTGCACGCAACACACATGCACGAACAGGCATGGCACATGCAACAAAAATGTGCATCCATGTCTAAGGCACCGTAGAAACATCCAATGGTGGGCTGAAACACACATGCATCATGGGACATGCTGATCACATGCACACGCATCACCGGAGGATCATGCATCTGGACCCGTATACCCACAGATACAGTGGATACGAGGATGACTAGGCTGTATCAGTGAATCAACACATTATCACAGACATGTGTCATGCATCCATGGCACACACACTACTCAGACACACGGACATGTACTTCATGCATGTCCATTACAGCAGCACACATCTCTCACACCCCAAACATGTCAAAGTACAGACACAGCCATGCATACATGTGTGCATTCCGCATGCTTCTCCGCATGATGCATTGTAACACATACACCATCCATGTGGGTCACACCTGACTGGACTCACATGCAGCACCATCATGTCCCTGCACACACATATCCATACATGACCCATGTCACACATGCAGCCAAGTAGCTAACTACCAGCACACTGCAACATGCACTGTTTTGTTTTAAATGTGAATGCATGGGCACTTACCGCTCGACTCAGATGGGCCTGCATCCTGAGGATCTGGTGGTGAACCACTGGGCGAATGCGCTCCAGATCCCTCATCTGCTGGGTGGTAAGCTGGACCCGGTGCCCCACTGCATCTGCTGCGTCCAAGAGGCACCAGGCCTCCTTAAGGTTCCTGGACTCCCAGCGCTTCTGGATGTTTTTGATGTCACGGGTGCCACCTCCTCTGCTTTGATGGCACCCACTATGTCCTTCCAGATCCTCTTCCGTCCTTCCTTGTCTGCGCATGATGGTGTGAAGAGGGCATCATAATGCCCCAGAACTTGCTCCACCAGGATAACAACTTCCTTTTCACTGAAGCTGATAGCCCTCTGCCTCTCTGCTGGGGGGTTGCCACTGGTGCCGGATGGTGTTGCACGCAGACATGGCAAATCCCAAGGCAGGTGTGGGTGGGCAACTGGGTCCTGGGGCTGGGCTGTGGAGTGATGGAACACCAGTCGGGAGTCTTCTGTTCCAGCAGGGGTGGTAGCAGGCAGGCAGCAGCAGATGGCTCATGGGAGGCTGCTCGGGGCTCTGGGGGCAGTAATTCAGCCTTCTGGGCAGGAGTTTGGTCTTCCATGTGTTGTTGCATGGCCAGCTTGATACGGAGTGATTTGGCATGTGAAAAACAGCATGTTTGTGTGAATTCTGAGGAAAGGCCCTTAGCATGTAAGCACGTAGGTGACATAACATGTGCGCAGGAATTTCACGCGGCACGGGGTGGGTTTATATCGCTCTTTATGTGCTTTTCATGGAGAGCAGTGCGTGTGTTTTCTAGACGTTGGGGTTTGCACATGATTACTTCACAGCGGCTACAGTGCGTACTTCGTCTTTTGGCGTGGGTGTTGGCTATGCGTTCTTCTTCTACACGCAAGGCAGACGGGGAGTCGCGCATGCTATTTTTCCCACTGCAGCTGTCCCTGTTTGTTGCGTACCTCTTTTTTTCAGTCATACTAGCCCACGTGTTGAGCACGTACGCATTTTTTGTGTTCCTGGCTGCCACAGCATGCTGCGTATGTTTTTTTACACGCACGTGGGTTCAGGGGTCGCATATCTCTTTTTCTTGCTATTTTGGGATTCCTGAGTGTTGCATGACCCGTCATTTTTCCTAAGGGGCCACAAGCAGCCTTGCAGGAGCACAGGGATGCTGTTTGCATCACGTTCCTTGCCCCCCCACCCAAGTTGCCCAGGACAATTGTTGTGTGCACCTCCTATTGGTACTAGTACATCTGTGCCATGGTTGGGAGGCCACAAAAGGTGAGGGGCACCTCAGTTGGGCGGCCTCCATGTGCCCTTTCCCCTCACATGTGCAGCGCCTGTGCATGTGGTTGTGGATGTGGGAGCACCACCTTGTCCACTGGTACGCCCCACCATCTTGCAACATTGTGCAGGACACATGCTGCCACAATGATCCTGCACACTACTGGTGGTGCATACAGTAGCTGCCCGGCAGAGCGGTCAATGGACCAGAAGCGTGACTTGAGCACTCCAAATGTGCCCTCCACTATGGGCCAAGTTGCAATATGGGCTCCGTTGTACCTTACCAGGGGTGGGGTGGTGGTGTTCCGTATTGGCGTCATCATGTGGGTGCTCAGTCAGAGGATAGGCACTGTCCCCTGGGGAGGTGATGATGGTTGTCATTAGTTTGGTTTGTGTATTTGTGTATTTGTCTGTGTGTGACATGCATTTGTACTCACCAATGAGCCATGTGTTGCCATACTTCACAGCTTCCAGGTCCTGACCCAGGGCGGACATTCTGTATATGAAGCTGTCATGGGTGGACTGAGGATAGTTAGCATAGACAGAGGTGATGATCCCCTGTGCATCGCATTCAACCTGCACGTTGATGGAATGCCAGGGCTTGCAGTTGCGGACGTAGGGCCACATGGGTGCAATCTAGGGCACCAAGCACTTTGGGGAAGTGTGGCCCCCTGTAAAAGTCCAGGACCATGTCCTGCCTTTCTGAGGGTGTTCTGGGCATGTATATGTGCCCGCGGACTGAGGGTCGCCTAGTCATGATTGCCAACACCTGGTGTAGGCAAGCGTGACTGTGTGGGCTGTGAGAACCCCCCCACTATGGCAGTGGTCCGCTGAAATGACCCAGTGGCCAAGGAATGCAGTACATTGAGCACCCTTTCCAAGGGGCTCAATGCTTGGGTGCACAAGGTGGGTGATGTGAGGTCATCCTCCCACTCCTGGACCAGGTCTAGGATGATATGAGGTGGAAACCTATACCTGCCATAGACCTGGTCATCAGGTATCCCAATAAGGCTGGTCCTAGACAAAAAAATGCGGGCCTGGCTATTCATCGTACCTGTATATATGTGTTTGTTGTTTGCGTGCACTTTTATTATGCGCGGGGACGCTACCGCCTGCCTTCCTGTGGCGGATGTGTTTAGGCCTGTGGGTGTCTTTTGCCGTGCTTAGGTTTCCCCTAAAAACCCTATTTGATTCCATGAATACGTGTAGTTCACGTGCCTTTGGGTGTTCAGTGTACTTCCCAGCAGTACTTCCCAGTTACGCCCTTATTTTCACGTGTTGTTCCCCATTCCCCGTGTTCCGCCCCCGGTTCCGCCCCCTTTTTGGTGTGTGCGCTTTCGCTGTGCACGTCATGCACAGCGCTCGGGATGTTGCAGTGACGTGTGCGCCCATGTGCGCCACGCACTGATTTGGTGCACATCCTGGGGAAAACACGCGCAGGGCCTTCCATGAATCGCACGCGTGCGCTGGCTTTTTCACGCATGCGCCAGCTTGCGCCACGGATTTTGGCACACATTTCTTCCATGATTTGGCCCCTCAATGTCTTGCAGATTACATAAATAACACAATAAACTAACCTAGCAACCTATAAATTCTTATGGAAACCTAATTCAAGGATACAGAAAGGTAATTCTAGCTCTTAGGAACTCTTTGCTATCCTGAAAGAGCAGGAGGGAAAGAAGAACACTAAAGTCATTCTAGAAGAATGATTCTCAATGTAAAGCGATTCAAAATGCAATGATGGATGAACTTTAATCTCATCAGTTGAGCATTGCGAAGGCACAAACCTTGAATGGATGCCTGGCTTGTTCGGCGCGCCCTACTGCTCCTATATCACTGGGAGATTACCCTTGTTACTTTTTTAGGCAGATGTTGGAATCTGAAGTTTAGAAGATCATTAAAGGCATGAAGCCTACATCCCGTCAGGGTGATATCTGCTCAGCATTGTTAAACAATCTCTATTTGTCCTACTTCCTTTAAGAACTAAACTGGTTAATGCCTCATTTTTAGCACATACCATCCCTGCCACACTGAAGGAAGCCTGGATTACTCCACTTCTAAAAAAGTGTTATTGTACCCTGCAATGGTGAGTAATTTTCATCCAATAACTAACATCCCATTCCTTCTGAAGATCTTCAATCATATTGTTTATATTCAGGCCCAGTGGTTCCTTGAGATAAATAGCATCCTGGGTAAGAAAAGATGTGGGTTTTGTGCCAAACATGAAACTGAGACCACTTTGCTCAATCTTAACTCCAGCATTTCAGTAATATTAGAAAGCGGTAATACAGCTCTACTCATGATGCTGGATCGCTCAGCAGCCTTTGACTTGGTTGATCATACAATACTTATTAACAGGCTTTTCAATGTAGGTAACTTCTCCTAGGAAGCAGCAGCTTAGGTTGACAAATTTTTTGAATGATCATACTGCCAGGGTTTTTTCTGATGATAACATGGCCAATCCTGTTCTATTAACGTGCTGTGACCCGCTGGGCTCATGCCTGCCACTGATGATTTATAACATCTACACACTCCCCCACTTTGATCTCATAGATGAGCTGGGTGTTACCTATGCAAAATATGTGAAAGGCACCTTCATTCTGACAGGTGACCATGCTACTGATACTGAGACCATCAATGACATGTATTCTTCCATTCAGGCTTGGATGGCAGCTAACTCTCTGGCCCTTAACAACAGTAAACCCAAGCTTTTGATTCTTGGTTCTTGCCCTCATTTAAAAAACGAAATCCTATGTAAAAGCAATTTGTGATTGCTATTTTTCTCATTGCTATGACTGACCATGTTAAAACATTAGGCGTATACCTTTACTCCAAGATGACTATGCAAAGGCATGTGAGCTATTTAAGATTTGTATGCTCTTACACTCTTAAACATTTATAGCAAATCAGGTCATATCTTTCTGAAAAAAACAAGGTCTTTTCTTGCCTATTCCCTGTTAACTTGAATGTTGACTATTAAAATGGTATTCTTGCTGTTATCTCCATTTCTAGCTTTCAAAAGATCGGAACCATTCAGGAAGGTGCTATCAGGGCAGTTTATTATTAAAAGGAGAGAGCATGTAACTCTTTCAGGAGAGCACTCCACTGGCTTTATGTAGGCACTGGACCTTGCATACAATAATAACATGAATTCACAAATGGAGGCCTGAGAAGACTCCCCCCACCTGTTCAAGCGACTTCAGACAGCCCTGATTACGGTTTAAGCTTCAGAAATATGGTTGCACAATGTCTGATATTGTGGCACCAACTGCATGATATGATATGGCATTTATAATGCGCCTATAGACAAGTGTTTCAAGGCGCGACGAGGCAAGGGATGGGAAACAGAGGGACAACAGAGACAACCACACTACTAGGCCAGGTGACATTGAAATTGCACAAGTGAATTGGGGGGGAGGGGAAAAGTGCAGGGGGCAATAGGAGAGGACAGTGCAGTACATAGGATAACAGTAAATAAATAAGGACAATACATAAAAGTGCAGCCAGCTGGTGCAACTCACCTCTTTGCCTTACAACAATGAAGCTACATCAGTTTAAACGAGCCCTGAAGACTCATCTTTTCAGTTGTGACTGAGGTCTCTGCGGGAATGACTGACGCTCTAGGTCCAGGGTTATGAAAGCTATAGTATTGATGGCTTGACTGCTGACTGCACCCAGGTGAGTTTTGTCTGCTTGTATTGTTTGTCCTTAGGGTTTTTTGTGCACCCTGAGGCCTGTAGGCATGTGGCACTATATACACATTAAATACATACAAATTAATTAAATTATCAAATACATACATGTGAATGACAAACTAAGAGGAGAGAAACGTGTTTTCAGGGAATACGAACTGGAGATATTTAATATTTCCTCTGACAGTGGACACAAAGCCTCTCACGACAGTTGAACGTTGAGATGTGTTCAAACTGTTTAGCCCAGGAAGACATTGCTATAGCAGCATGTGAAACAATATAATTGTTTTGTTTCATAAGTCTAGTTTTGAAGCGTTCTTACTGGAATGGGAACTCACATTAACAAAACCCTCCATTTGCACTAAACAAACTTTCCTGCATGTGACGGCACAATGCCCTTGATCAATACGCCATTTGCCTTTCCAGCAAGCACCGCTGAGGCCTCCTGCGGAAGGGGAAGCATTCTAGCCAACAGCACATCAGCAAAGAGAAGGCTCGTGCGCTCTGCAACCGCCATCTTTACGGCTCTCGGAAGAAAAGCAGGAGGGGCGGCAGGAATTAAATCAACATCAGGACGTTGCTCTCTCCAAGGGCTGCGTGCAGGATGCGGTACAGAGGCAGGTGAAGTTTCAAAAGCCTCACGTTTTGAAAATGGAATGGTTTGGGATTCAAGCAGGTTTTAAAAGTCGGTGGGCCTGTCTGTACTCCTGATTCACAACACTCTGAAATATGCAGTGAAAAAGTCTTTCAGAGTCAGGCACTGTGTGAACAGACTGCAATGATATGATATGGCATTTATAACGCGCCTATACACAAGTGTTTCAAGGCGCGATGAGTCAAGGGAGGTGAACAAAAGGGGGGGGGACAGACAACGATCCTACTAGGCCAGGTGTCATTCGAATCGCGCAAGTGCGTGGAAGGGGGCAGGGACAGTGCAGTACATGGGAAAAGATAATAATGGGCCTCATTCCGAGGTTGGTGCTAGTCATGGCGCTATTAGCGCCATGACTAGCACCAATACCGGTACCGACTTGGTGGTATGGGGACTTACCGGTGCATTCCAACCATTGCGGGACCTGTAAGTCCCCATTTGAAAAGCCATTCCCCATTCCCATTTGAGCCCCCATAGGGCTCAATGGGAAGGGGGAAGGCAGCAATAACAGTACCGTAAATTACGGTGCCGCTATTGACCCCGGTATCCCTTTGTGTGTCCCGTCCTTAACGCCTGCTAAAACCAGGTGGTAGGAAGGACCCGCAAAGGGACCTCGGAATAGGGCGCAAAGGGATTACCGGCACCGGTGTCATTACCAGTGCCCGGTATCCCTTTACGCCCAGCTTGTAATGAGGGCAATAAGTAAGTAACGGTCAGCTTGTGGCAAGTGCATGGGTAAGTGCAGAAATTTACAACGAATATTAACAGGAGAGCACATACGCAAAAAACGTAACTCAAGCAAAAGAAACCCTGGGGGGAGGAGGAAAAGTGCAATGAGTGGAACTACATATAGGCCTTAGCATGCCGTTGGATGTGTAATGGGTGGGTTCATAACCGAAGGACATCTGCAGGCTGTGTCCTTCCTCATATGCTACTGTTGCTCTCCTCTACCATTCCCATGCCCACAGTTTTACCACATTATCGACTGATTCAACCCATGAATCGCTACTCATGACTTACTAGGGGATCATACCTAGAACTATCAGACTGGGTCTACATCAATATCAGCCTGAGAACGACCGAATGGTCGAAACACGTGTCGGCTGAGCGTTAGAATAAATCACATTGCACACATCCAATGACTTCATCTTTATATATGCTCTAATGTTGTCATGAATTCTGAGATGGAACTTTAAAGTATTGAAGACTGTGATTCTGGTCTACTTGCGCAGTACCAGTACACTCCACAAACTTCTACTGTCTATTAATCTTAGAGTATAGGTAAAATCTGCATTGCCATGACCTGGAACTGGGATCGGGTATACGAACACAAATGTCTGCAAGAACGAGTTTAACAAACTCAGCTGTTTTCTGAATCGTCATGACACAGACGCTTACAAAGATGCGTTCAACTCTAGTTAATGCATGTGATCTATACATTCCCCAAATAAAGTTAAAAACGCCACACAAGTTCTGCTATAGTAAACACACAAACTGTAAGTGCCAATGTGAACAGAGACTTTGTAAAAGGATGAATTGGTCAAATCATACTTTCATTGTTCGCAATTGCTTGCGGCAGGCACAGAGCTTCAGTGGCACACTGTAGAATACCGAGCTGTGTGTTATTTATAGTTTATCAAATAATTGCATTGGCTTCTTTGCATCAGACAGGCGGGGGGGGGGCTTTATGTGGGGGCTGGGGCACCTGCCCCTTTTGCCGTCCCATGAAGACGTCTCTGCATCATTGTACAACAGCAATCACACCAGGGATGCCTTAAAAGAGTGAGACAGAACCTCTTCTTATTGGACCATATGGAAAACCGAACATAGTAGATGCTTGAGAGGAATAGTGCAAAGCCACAAAGCATACTAAATGAACAATTGACATGTCTTTATACGGTTGCTAATGCAGTTACCTATGGAGAAGTGGTGGTAAATCAGATGTTCAAATTAAGGATACTTATAGGAGGTTTCCAGCCACAATCATAGGTAATTTTGGTGGCTCTATGAGAATATACCGTATATTACTGTAACCCCAGGTGTCAAATATTAAAAGTCAAAACTCATTGCATTGTTCTTCTCCGATAAGACAAAGACTAATCAGAAAGAAATACCTTTTATACATACACAAAGCATGTCCTTACTTTGTAAAGCAAATACGAGTGATGAAGCCAAACTTTTCTCTCTAATGAAAAAGACCAAAGAAACTCACTTTGCCGATGACCCTTGCCCAACATTTAAAGTTAAAGTGCATTTCCAACTCTTTCCCCCTTGTTTTAAACAGCTGATACACTTCGGTCTGACAGCTTCCAGGACTCTTAAAACAGGTCAGGTTT
The DNA here is from genome assembly GCF_040938575.1 of Ambystoma mexicanum. Taxonomy (NCBI): domain Eukaryota; kingdom Metazoa; phylum Chordata; class Amphibia; order Caudata; family Ambystomatidae; genus Ambystoma; species Ambystoma mexicanum. Next base: position 424,332,016 of record NC_090937.1, on the reverse strand, counting down.
CCGAATTAAAAAACCTTAACATGAATTGGTGTACATGTATTGAAATAGTTGTTTCCTACCAGCTGAATGTCTGGATAATTAAACAAAGTGTACTTGCCCCATTTCAGTCAGGTTTCTATCCCGGCTGTAGAACTGAAACAGTTACCCTACACATTCTGGAGGACATGTGTAGAATCTTGGATATTGGTGGCTGTAGGGAACTATATCTAGGTCATTTTCACAATTTGCAGGAATATGTGTTCCTCTGTAGACATTTGTATAAGCCTGTTACTAGGGAATTAGCTCACTCAACTCGTATGTATTGCTATGCTTTTACTCCATTATCCCTGGCTAGAGACTTGCAAGACCTAGTGCTGGGCTAAGCACACTAGATGTTCCCACTGTCAGTACCAGATTCACCAGACGTTGGCATTGCATATGTAAGATTGACTAGGCCACACTAAAAACAGGCTGCCACACAGGCTTTCATAACTCTGCACCTTTGTAAGCTGATTTGAAAACTCCAGGAACACAATGATACATTTACACACACAGGGTCTGAGAAAAACATTTGCAAAGCATCAACCTGGATGTGCCTTTTATAATAGGAAGAAAAACATAACTTGCAATTTCACATTTTACCATTCACTTTGCATTGGGAAAGAAAACAACTCTACACTTTGCGGATCAGTGCAACCTCATGTGCAATTCACCATTCCTCCCTCATATACTTTTAGTGGACTGATAGTAATATTGGAATACACCTTCACATACAGTTCAGTGAGGCAAGTGCACCCCACATGTTATTGCCCCTTTTTGCCCACAGCTAAGATCACACTAATTCAAGAGATCCAACCATGCATGTTATCAACAAGAGAACGGCAGACTATGCAGCAGGCAAACGCACAGCTTTTGTAATTCATCAGAAAATATATATTTGCACTTGTATTAGCACATGTTTAAACTCCCTTGATAAACCCCCACCCACGACATACATCTCTGTTTTCTTCAAGTAAAACTATTTACCCATTAGCAAACTTGGCAGAAGTCATGCATTCTTTATCTGTAACATTGGGAGTAATATTCGTGACATAAATAGGCTGAACCAGGGTTTGCCCTAATTAAATGTTTCTTTCTTTTTTTCTTTTTTAAACTTATACTCACCAGTGGTGCAATTCCAGTTCTGTCTGCATGACTGGATGCCCTTCGTCTCACACTCAGCTGCCTGCAGGAGTTCAGTGAGGTGTCCTGGCACCCATCTCCCTCCTCTCTGCAGTCCAGCTCAGCTCATCTCCTAGCTCAACAGCCAGCACCCAATCCTATTTCTTTCCTGTTCATTTTTTCTCATTCCTCTCTTCTGTCTGCCCTCACTCCTTCTGTGTCCAGCCCCTTTCTCTCCTCTTACCCTAACTTTTATGCTATCTTTGCTTCACCTCCCCTCTGCCTACAGTTTCATATGGATTCTTTACCTCTTTCTCCTCCTATTCTCCGATACCATTGTGATGTCATCAGTCAATCATCACCTCCCATTTTAGCCAACACCCCCACTAACTTTCCAAACCCTTTCTGGTTCTCCACTGTCACATTTGTACAGCACTTTTCTCTAGCCTGGATGAAATGTGCAACATGGCATCCTGGCATGGTTTCTGGCTTTAATGTTTGAATAAAGGAGCTGTTTTTTCTTTCTTTTTTTTTTTAATCAAAGTGCACTGCCATGCAGCTTACAATTTGTGCCTTTATTTCCATGGTCAACATTGTAGTGGGACTTCATGCAGCCACAGCCTGCAGCAGGTCTATGGCCTAAGCAAACCACTCTCATTCCACCCTAATTACTAATGTCAATATTTTTAAGATTAGTATTAGTATCATTAGTAGTGTTAGTATCTAGTTGTGTTAAGATTGTTAGCACCCTACACTACACTCTGCTATGCTAAGTCCCAAATCACCCTCTCTTTAGTTTACCCCCGTGCCTCACAGAGGTAAGTCACACACCTAACACATGCTGCAATATTCACATAATTTTAAAAACGGTGTACACTACCTCTATTGAAGTCAGTGGTGTTGCTGAAATAGTGCATGGTTGAAATGTGTGCACTAATTATCCCATTGTGTTAGTACGGCTGGACCTGTTGGCCTTGTTCAACATAATCAACCACATGATTTTGATTGAAATGTTACCCTTTCAAAAGGGGATCAGAGTTCTGGTTTTAGAGTGATTCCGTTCATTTTTGCTGAACAGAATTCAAATGGCTGCTGCACAGACTTTGCAATCTGAATCATTTGTATGTCCGTTTGGAGTCCTGGATGGGTCAATCCTTTCCCTCGTGCTTTTTAATTTAAATATGGAGCTTCCAGAGATGTTGGCCACTCGATATACGGTTGATATACATCAACATGCTGATGACAGCCAGTTATATCTTAGAATTTCTTCTGAAAAGATATGAAGCAACTTTGTGACTGCCTTTTGAGACAAAGATATCATCATATGTTTTGCAATTAAATCCGTTCAAAACTGAGTTTATTTTATGTTCTATTTCTTCAGACCAAGCAGCATTGACTATCTGGTTTTTGAACTAAAAAATATTGGGGTCCTCTTCAGAATGTTCTTCTTAGCTAAATCTTTAGTTTTTACTTTGCAATCTAAGATGACTATGTTACCTCATATAAACATGTTAGTAAAATCTCCTTGTTTCCAGTTATCTGCATTAATATCAGTGAAAACAATGTTTCTCCTGATAATTTGTAGCTTTTAGTACAATCTTTGGTTGTATCATGGATTGACTTGGGCAAATACATTTCACGTAAACATCTAAAGTCCCACTCAAGGCTGTTTTTTCATGAAGCGGCCCACTTGTTCATTGGAGCGCAAAGGCTGACCATTTTACTTCTATCTTGCAGTCCCCCCATTGGTTGTCATTGGAAGCTAGGATTGTCTTCAAAACTACTATGTATAGTTTGGAAAGCAATCCTTCTTTAGACTGTTGGTTATCTGCTGATAAACTGAAAATCTTTGGGAGATCTAGAGCTCTCCGCATCAGAGACGGCCTACTCTTAGAAGTACCAACGTTTAAATATGTAACTCTTGCAAGAACATCATTCTCAGGTGCTGCTTTCTCTTATTGGAACTCTTTACCACCTGATCTATGTTAAATGCCCAAATATTTGAGGTTTAGGAATGCTTTGAAATCATGGCTCTGGAAGTCCAACATGGATGTTTTATCTGCATGTGGTCTAAAGTTGCTCATCTGTTTTGTGATTTTAAGGTTTTTTTAAATTAATTTTGTATTCTTAGATTCTCAGATGCATTTGTGCCTTGTTTCTGCAATATGAACATCTTAAAATGAATAAATATAGACCTTTATGTTGAAGAGAAGCTCCAAAGATGAGACTTGAAGAGAAGGCCAAAAAATGAGAATTTCCACTGAACAATGTAAAGAACTTGGGTACCTGTATCGAGTGACGTTGTGGAATGGCGACTGTGTGACACATGGATTGTTTCAGTGTTTGCCAGTATCTTAATTTTCCATCAGTGTCAGTTTTCCATATACCCACACTGCATGACCTTGAGGTAAGAATGAGAGCAGCAAAATATAGTGGTCATGTGTGCCCAGTATTGAAACATAAAGGGTTTGGTGCATGCACATCAGTAATTTTTAGTGGCCAGAGGCAAATGTGCACACCTGAAGACACAAATGAAGACAATAATACAGTGCTTGATGCAAGCACATTTGGATGTTAAAAAGCATGTGGATTGTGCACTCACATCAAAAGTAATCTTCGACTCCTCCCTATCCTTTATTCATCATATTCAGGACATTGTCAAGAAGTCCCGCTTTCAGCTCTTCTTTCTCTAAGGAACTCTACCCTTCCTCACCTTCCACCAGAGACTCAATGTTACCCGTGCCCTGGTTCTCTCCAGCCTAGAGTATTGCAATGAACCACTCTTTAATCTTTCTTCATCCACCCTGCAACCTCTCCTGCTAACACACAATAGGGCAGAAAGACTTATCCTTGGCCTCAAGCCCAGGGGCCGCATCTCTCCTGCCCTACAAAGCATGCACGGGCTCCCCGTCTCAGCACAGAAATGCAAATCCCTCTGTATCATCGACAAGGCCACCTGCGGCTGGGGACCACTCTATCATCAATGCTTCCTGACCAAATACTCCCTTTCTAGACTCCTGCCTTTCTCTGGCATCAAATCCCTGTGTGTGAAGCGGTTTGTTAAACAGAGAGCTGATGGTCGATCTCTTCCCATGGTGGGCTCCCTCATTAGGAATAGCCTCCCTCTCCCTCTGCGTCTTGAGCAGGACCTCCTTAAGTTCCGGAAAAGCATTAAGACCTTTATCCTTACCTCTTCCTTCTCTCTTCCCTGCTAATCATACAGTAGCGTGACTGATGTGCAGGGCCCTCATGTATGCTCGGACCCTGGCCCCCCACATCTCTCATCCCAGCTGCTGTCTTTTTACTGCACTTACTTAGGCTCACCCTCATCAAGGAAGGTTGCACTTAAGTTCTTCTATTAGCACTTCACCCCAAGCACTTCCCCATTAGCACCACAACACCTAGCCCTTATCCCCTTCCGTCTGCACTTGCACGTTCTAAACACTCACAAGGCATAGTAGGTTTGTCCCCCCTCCCTGTTATTCTCATTATTGGTTTGTACTACTAATTCAATTATGTATATTTTTTGTAATTCATTGTCCACCTTCCCCTGTCACCACCCTGTTGCCCTGAGGGTGTTTTAAAACAGTTTTGCTAATTGTGTAAGCGCCTAACAAATTACCAACAAATAAATAAATAAATAAGCCGGCAAGTAAAGAAACCCAATCCAAGGAACATGCACATTAAGACTTTCATCAACATGAAATACATGCACAGGAGGTCACATACAAAGGGATTGCCAGATGTTTTTTCATTTGAATATTCCGGCATATAGAGATGGAAGCAAATTCTCTCCACACGATAACCAGGATATGCACACAGGCATCCTGTTTAAATGCCTTTGATCTGCTTTTGAAATGAAATGATTATGCAGTTCGCAACCGAAGGGCCAATCATGACTGCATTTGAATTAGAGCCAAAGAGTCTAAAGTAAACATTGGCATAAACAGTCGTTTGCAGTAAAACATTGATAGTTTTGGTCATTTTTGGACCTCACTTTTGCAATTGCCTTATATAACTCTACATATAATTGGTGTTTCTGTCTATCTACAGCCAAAATTAAAAACATTGTTTCAGCTGGAAGTGAAGTGCAAACTTTGTATTTCTGCAAATTAATCATAACGTCCGTTTAACAACGTGTTTTCTCTGAATTTCATAGGTTTTCATTAGTGCAATTTAACCATAACGTCCCTTCAACAAAGTATTTCCACTGAATTTCACAGGTTTTTATTATTGCAACTTAACCATAATGTCCCGTTAACAACGTTTTTTCTGTGAATATATATTACAGGGCCTGCGGGAGCAGCTCTGTAGTTATGGTTAAGTTGTTCAACCCATAAAAAAGAGCACTTTTTGAGTGGCTTACAACTTTGCTCCCCTCTAGACGAATCATCACAAAACCTTGCAAAAAGAGTATATGTCCCGTCAGATTAATTCTGCAAAATTTGTTGAGGTTTTGTGCAGGGAGGGCAAAGTTATAGTGTAGTCCCAAAATGTGTGTTTTTTCCCACAGACGCAATGGACAAAATATTTTGCTCACACCTATAGCCCAAACTGCTGGACGGATTTTCAACAAATTTGTGGTTGGACGAGGGCTTGGTCCCAAAAGCGTGCTTTTCTAAAGTTGTGTAAATCTGTCCATTTGTTTTTTTTCAAACTATCAAAATGTAGTTAAAAAAATGTGTGATATCTGGGTTCGGCCTGCAGACTCACTGCCCTGTTCGGTCTACGGACGGGCCTCCAATTCGTCTAGTGGACAGCGTGATGTCCGTCGACATCGGACGTGCCCACTAATTGGATGGTGAAAAGGGTGAGGTGGGTGAGATTTTTGTAAATGCCCACCATGTTGGATTCGCAGACAGCCACCGCTGTCCGCGATCATCACAGTGAAAACATGTAACAAAAAACAACATTGCACTTGTCAAACTAATGAAACAATGTCTGGGGGTGTGGGGGTTGATGAGGATGGCAAGGGATATGGTCTTGAAAAGCCCACAAATTTGGTGTCTTTTCAACTCAGATGTCCGCCAACAGTCCAGATGCCCAGGACTGTCATGTGATGTTCGGGAACATCTCAGATGTTCGTGGACATCTATGCCTATTTCTTCATTACAGGATTGGTGAAAAGCAGTTGTTGGATAGCTTATAACTTTGGCGCCACTCAATGACGCTGCTTGAAATGTTGGAATGTTATTCTAGACCTGACTCTGAATTGTTCTGCTAAGTATGGTGTTGTTTTGTCAAGAGGGAGCAAAATGTGATAGGGGTCCCAAAATATTTTAAAGGCTTATAAATGTGGTGCCATTTGACGAATGTGCACACAAAGATTTTAGACATAGGGCTTCATTACGAGCATGGCGGTAGCAATGCCTGTATGGCAAGCACGGCTACCACCATGCTCGCTACTGGCACCACCTCCCGCGATTTGGTATTAACAGGCCCATTACGAGATGAATGGGCCGGTAATTGCCCATTCGCGGGTGGTGGTAATGCCAGGCTCCCGATCCCCATTCTGCTCCATAGGGCAGAATGGGGGTGGGGAGCATGGTTGCACCGGCACATTTTATAGCGGTGCAGGTGCAATCAAGAGTTCTGCTTGCGGGTGCCGCACAGCCTGCCAGGTAAAACCTGGCAGGCTGTCAGGAACCCGTGAGCAGAACTCGTAATGCGGCGGTCCGGTATTAACAGTGCTGGTGCCTTACCGGCACCGTTCATACCGTGACCGTCACATTTATAATGAGGCCCATAGATATGCATCCTTTTGCAGTTTGGTGGGATTATGCCAAAATGGGGCAGAATTTAGAGGAGGGGGTCTCAACATTTTTAGATGGCTTATAACTGTGTTGCCATTTGACGAATGTGGACAAAAGTTCAGAAAGTTTATAGACCCAACCTTGAATGTTTGTGCAAAGTCTGAATAGATTGTGTCAAGTGGGGGATAAATTATATGACTATATTATGTAAATATATTTTGACACTTTAAAATAAATAAAACGCTGATTTGCAGCAAACTCGTGTAAGGAGTATTGGCATGAACCTGAAAGCATGGTTTTTGAAATGTGTCTGTGTTTTATTTTTTGAAAAGTGTCATAATATAAGTACACAAGATAGTGATACACCTTTGGTGACTGAGGTATAGCCTGTGGCCGAGGGCATTGGCCAGATTGATCGGGTCATGGCCTAAGGCATAAGGCCATGACCCGGACAATCTGCCAACTGACCATGACCAAGAGGGACCAGCAATGGGGTCAAAGTGGCCAGGGCCACCAGGGACCAGCTCTGTGTTAAAGTGTTTCGAAATTGGGATAGGTTTGAATGGGAAAAATAAATCTTCTTGTGGGTACAGGTTGGAGTGCTGGATGGGATCAGTAAAGCATGGTTTTGCAAATATATCCTGTGTTTTATTTTTTTGAGAGTGTGAAAATGTAAGTACACAACACAGTTATATAACATTGGTGTCTGGCCAATGGGACTGGCCATCAGCAAGGAGAAATGTGTATTCTAATTTGCTTATTGGGGAATGTGGCATGGCTGAATTGGTAGGTTTGCATTGGAAAAAATAGTGTGCTTGCGGTTACAGCCTGAAGTGGTGGACTAGATTACAACACACTTTCACTACGAGCATTAGCAAGGACCTGAAAGCATGTTTTTAGAAATATGTGTTGTGTTTTATTTATCCAAAGTGTAAACATTTAAGTAGAAAAAGTAGTGATATACACTGGGTAGTGAGCCTTATGCCGTAGACAATTGAATGATGATTTTGTATGTGTTGCAAAAATATGTTTCTTAAAGGAGGTTTATAGTTCTTTCATATATATGAAAAGAGGAATATTTAATCATTTATATACAGTAATATAACACCATGAAACATTTACTCTTAGAAAAAACTATTACAATGACAGAAAAAAACTTTGTTAAAGGGATGTTACGGTTAAGATGCATCCTACCCTTGAACTCCTCTGCTCCAGTAGTTAGCCAGTGGAGTCCCACCTTGACATCCCTCGGCACGTTCCTCCTGGGTTCTCATGAGCACTTGCCCATCCATACTGCCCCTTCTATTTATGCACTTTTCTCACTGCACAATGCATATGTGCATTTATACGAGCACTGTGTACAATTTGTTTGTATAAGTAAGGGAAATGCAGATGCAAAAGATTTGTAGAAGAGTGTTAAGTGGCAGTGGGTGTGTGGAAGCTTAATATGTTGATAGGGTTATATGTACAGTTTCTGGAAATGATTAGTAGATGGATGAGTGATTGTTTGAAAGCAGACATTGAGGTAGTGTTACAATTATACAATTAAAAAGGGTAGACGGGCTTCCCTGTGCGATGGTGTGCAGGTGCCATCTGGGTCTTTTAATGATCCATGGCCTGAAAAGGGGACTGTGGAGACTGTGGATAATTATAAAGGTCCATCGGTTATGGTCCTTATTGTATGCTAGAGAAAAGTATTTGGAACAGAAAATTGTTTCTGTCCTATATTTTTCTCTAATATACAATTGTCCATTATTCCCATTAGCATAACACAAAATTGTAATGGAACTGTTGGAGAATTTAATTGAGTCTGTAAGATTATTTTTGTTTTAGTTCTATTTTTTATCTGTGAAAGGTTGTTCGTAAATGAACCTTTTCTTTGGTGTTTTTTTTTGTTTTTGTTTTTGCAGGAGAGGTCAGAAAGTAAGGTGGGGAGGAAAAAGAGGGAAGAGGCACCCACCACAAATATGGAGGGGTATGTGGACAGGGGAAGATGTTGCCTATGTGTTACATCTAAGGTAGGGGTCAGTGTTTCACATGCTCTTTGATTGCAGCTTCAAAAGCACTTCTAAATTGCTCCCCCCCTGCAGAGTAGTGTGTTGCAGTATATACAGAGTACAGTTGTCCTTGAAAGATATGGATCAACAACCTATTTTCTAGCTTGCAAGGTAGCTGGTGGGATTTTGTGATCCACAGAATTAGGATGTGAGGTTACAGTATTGGTTGAGTCACATGAGGTGGAGGAAGACAGCCTACTACTTGCTAACAAAGGAACAACCTTTCTGAAACCATTGCAGTGATTGGATTTGGTGTGGTCGCGCATGTAACTGGTCCCGTGGGAGTACTGTCCAGGTAGTCCACAACTACGTGCAACATTGCACTAAGTACATTTCATATTGGTAGTTTTAGCCTTTGGTACATTACGAACAGTGGTAAAGAACTGCCACACCCATGATGCTCTCTGGGTGCAAGAAGTAGGCACTTCCTCTAACTCAACTTCTTTGTACTCTCCATTGTCTTTTGAAGTACAGCACTTTTTTTGCTGTGTAGTTAAACCAGCTGGTGGTGGTGGCTCTTGGGGAGGAGGGATGGCAATAGCTGATTGAAATAGGTGAGTGGGCACAGCTGTAGTTTAGTCTGCTTTGTATATCTCTATTTCCTTATATATCTGAGTGGGGTGCAAACCCAATGTTAAGCACTTCCGTGATGGGTGCAAACATCATTAGATGTGAAAAAGAACCTAGGCTTGTCAGCCTTCAATGTGTAGTGGTTTGTTATATGTGGTACCATGTTGTAACTGTCTAATTCAATAATTATTGATATAAAAATAATTTTTGTTTCTGTTTTTGAAACATATCATATGTTATGGTAAATGATGTTGTGGAAAAATATGCTATTACTTTTTGATTAACTAAGATGACAATACACGCCTTGATGAAAGACATAATAAGTATGAGATGCATTAGGCACTGATGCATCTGCCTATACTTTAAAACTATATATAGGTCTCCCTTGAAGACTATTTTAACCAGTGAATAAAACAGATTTATTTTGAATGTCCTGTATTTGTACAATCAGTTTACATGAATAAAACTGATAGCAACCACTAAATAGAATTTAGGGTGTTCAGCCCACACCAAACTTAAGTGTTTTCTCTCGTCTAATGGCAATAGCTGAATCCATTTTTAAAATGCATAGAAGTTTTGTTAATATTCATCCAAGTAAGTGCTTTGTGCTGGATTGATAATGGATAATGAGTAAGAAAAGGTGTAGGAGGTGTGCAAGGTTAAATTCTGAGCTTCAAAGTTCCTAGATCAGCTGAAAACACAGTTCCGAACCGTTCACGAAGCATGGACCCGTTCGCGAAGTGCAGACGTATTCACTAACACATTATCATGCCTCAGGTGCGCGCGTGGTTACATTCCACTGTCCGGAAATTCTGCAATGATGTCAGACATCTGCAAACGTCAGTGAACACCAAAACAGTGGACACAGTTGCAAACAGTGTATAGAAGTGTTAAAATGATGCTAGAAGGAGGGACATTTAGTTTTAAGGTGACACTTTGTAAATTTGACATAAAATGATGCTATATTGGGGTAAGTATGATATGAGAAAGTTGTAGGAAATTGGGGTGCACTGGAGCTTTGTTGAAGGGATGTAATGGTTAAGTTTTACTAAGAAAAACCCATGAAATTCAATGAAAAAAGTTTGTTAAACGGACGTTATGGATAGGTTGCACTAATAAAAACCTATGAAATTCACTGAAAAAATGTTGTTAAAGGGACGTTATGGTTAAGTTGCACTAATAAAAACCTATGAAATTCACGAAAAAACTTTGTTAAAGGTCATCGTGGTGTTAGTCTTAGCAGTGCACGGTGGTGGCACAAGTTATGGTTGATTAGCTTGCCATAACTGGCAAATTTTGGGTTTTATTCGGTTTTACTTGTAACCATAACGTCCCTTTAACAAAGTTTTTTCACTGAATTTCATTGATTTTTATTAGAGCAACTTAACCATAACGTCCCTTTAACAACATTTGTTCTGTGATCATATATATATTTCTTTTGCTAAAAACAGCCTCCTCTTTTCCTTAAGTGTTCCATACACTACTGTCAAATTTGGGCAAATTCTTAAAATATAATGTACATAATCCTCCTACAACAGCATTTTCTCTAAACCTTCTCTAAACCTTAACAGGTCATACACTTATTTTCCTTAGGTCTTTTTTCAGTCAGAGATTATATGTCCTTCTAACAGATTGAATGTAATTTCCCATAGATTCATAATTGCAATTGTTGAAGCAGGAGTAGAGCCAAATCATCAAAGTCAGCACAAGAAAAAGACACAGCAATTCAGGAAACAAAACAAAAGTCGAAGACAGAGGGTGATCAAAGAAAGGTGACTGCATAAGAATCAATGCAAAGAATACAAGGAAATGTGAGATTAAGAGTGAAGCCAGAACCATACATGATTACAGTGATTCCAAAACATGGGTAAAAACCATACAGAATGTGGGAATTTCCACCCAATTTTGTTATTAAATCTTGATGTGAAACTTGTAATGACATTGTTTGCTAGGAGGCTGAATCAGCTGCTTCCTAAGCTAAGCGGGACCATAAGAATCAGATGGGCTTTGCAAGTGTCCAGTGTAGTTATAACATTGTAAGGGAACTGATAAATAATATTCACCTAAACAAAGATATTGTGGAAACGTGCTGCAATTAGCATTGATGCTAAAAAAGCCTTTGATAGGGTAAACGTAAACAGGGTTTATTTACAACTAATCTCACTGAAAGTAAACTGTGGCCCACAGTTTTTACTGTGTTTAACAGCTTTATATAGGTGAGCAAAAGGCATTAACTGTGATATTTTAATATTAAAAGAAAAGCACAACAGGGTTGTCCATTGTCCCCTCTATTGTTTGATGAGCTATCTTGACTAGAGAAGACAATAATAGGGAATAACAAACAGCAATTGCACTTCAAAGGAGCTGTTGTATGCATACAACCTTTTGTTGCTTTTGGTGCTTCTATCTGATCCAGAGAGCTCCGTCCACAAATTGAAGGAGGTGTTGAACTCATTTCAGGAGTGTTGGATTTAAAAACTTAAATCTTCCCTATTACGACCTCATGCCATGGTTGTTTATTTGAAGTAGTGCATAGTGCATGGGTCACAAAGGTGTTTTGATACCTGTACATACACATTACCAGAGATGTTAATCAGCTTCTGACTAATTTAATTTGGATAAGGCTTGTAGGGATAATTGTATTGTGTAGGAAATGGGAAAACTGAATTTGACACTTTGGGGGAAAAGTACTGCTATTAAAATGATTACAACAGATGTTACATGTATTTAGTGTGCTTCCACACCCATTTTATGTTAAACAAGTTTGGAAATAAACAATGTATTTAACAATCTTTATCAGGATAAGGAGTAAAGGCAAAGATAATGTTAGATGTTCTTCAAGTTTCATTTGAAAGGGGTGGATTTGGAAACCCTAAAATAAAACAGTATCATAGAGCATACCCCTTGCGCACGTTCAATTACTGGCTTGAGGCACAGCTTGAAGAAAGTCCCAATTGGTTCCTCATTGAAAGGAATACTATCAGTCCAATTCCACTGGATAATCTACTATATATGGATAGGGAACTCCCAGTAGCTATCACTCTACCAACAGTGAGGCATGTAATAAAGGAATGGCTGGGGAGTAGCCAACATAGAGTTGAAAAATATCTTCTTTGTAAAAACATTTGTCTATGGAAAAATACTGAATTGACTATTAACAATCACATGCTTTACCAGATACAATGCTTTACCGGATACAATGGCAAAAAGTGAGTGTCAACATTTGGACAAATATATAATGGTAATAATTTGCTAGACTTTGAATTGTTAAGCTTTACATTTAAGCTGCATGCTCATGAAATTCAGGGATATCAGCAACTACAGACCTATTTAAAATGTTGTTTATACCATTGAATGCCAAAATGCATAGTCCATCAACGCTATTAGTTATCTAAAACCAGCTGGGGTACCCGCTGTTGCCTGTGACCTGATAAAGTCGTGTCTCATGTGCCGTGGATGATGTTGCTCATGTCTTCTTGTCGGAAAGTCTTGCTTCAGTTTGCTCTGGTGTCTCATGTGCCCTGGAGGATGTTGTTCTTGTCCTCATGTCAGCAAGTGTTGCTTCAGCTTGCGCTGGCATCTAATTTGCCCTGACGAAAGTTGCTCTTGTCCTCTGGTTGGCATGTTGTACTGCTGTTTGTTGTTGTGTTTCAAAAGCTCTTGATATTGATTTGTGCTTTACATCAGATGGAGCTTTCAAAGCGATGTTTGTTTTTTGTGCGGCATGTTTCAGTCACTCAATGGCTTCAGCACATTTGAGAAAACATCCAAGAAAGATTGATTGATTGTGCTCTCTTCTCGTGAATGAACTTAAGTAAACTGTAACCTTGCCATTTCCCATATTTGGAGTGGCGTGATAAAAATGCATGTATTTATTTATTTTTGTATTCCCTTTAAAATGCTTCAATACACAATTTCGAACTGTACACTGTAGTAATAGATTTCAAAGGAATAACCAACACATCAAACATTTTGCTCCAGACACTTTTTACAATTTTTCCTCCTTCTAGTACCTACTGTAGTGAATCAGGGTAAATATCTGCAAGTGAGATTTCTACAGAGTGAATTCTTTGCATCGAAACATAGACTACATCTTTCCCCAAACAAATGAGGAATTCATGCAAAATTTGGTAGCAGTGTGTTCAACCTTGTGGATTTGTCTATCCGGACTAACATACAAACACACATCCATATTTGTTTTTGCATATACGATTTTTGCATCCAAACATAGGGCCTCATCACGGCCCAGGCGGTAAGTTACCGCCTGGGTCGTACCTTTACCACCATGGCGTAAACTAGGTTTACGCCATGGTGGTTGGCGGACTTACCGCCCCATTCCGAGGTTGGCGGGGCGGTAAGTTCCCAATCCCCATTTACCCTTCCCAATTCCCATTTTTGCCCCATAGGGCATAATGGGAGTGGGGAAGGCGTTAATTACGCCACCGTAAATTACGGTGGCGTAATTAACAACAAGGTCCCTTAGCGCCATGGATTTTAACACCTGCTAAAAGCAGGTGTTAAATCCTCCATGGCGCTAAGGGACCTCGGAATCAGGCGGTAAGGGTCGGCGCTGTTTACCCCGCCGTAAACCCCTTACCGCCTGGGTCCTAATGAGGCCCAACTACAATCTTGTCCCAGACAAAGACGAATCCATGCAAAATGTGGTAGACGTAGGCCAGACAAACATATACACATGCTTACATTCCACTTATAGATAACGATTACACAGTTGTCAACGTCAGGGATTTATAAACATCTTTTACCGTCAGGAACAATTTCTCAATAAGGTAATGATGCTGGGGAGTCTGATCTAGGATAAACACTCATGGATAGTGAATAATGAATTACTTATACTAGTCCTCATGGTTGATGAGGTTATGTGAAGTCTGACTCAATGACATATGTTTGTGATGTAAAAGACAGATATGGACAACTGTGCATATGCCCTAGTGTGGACAAAAGATCCAGACTTTTTGGTATGCTATTTTCAAAATGGGTCTAAGGGTGCTTACAATGGCTAAGTAGCATATTCTGAACTATTGGAAGAGTGATAACAAGCCTACTGTTGAGCATTGGTTGCACACTTTGATAACACTTTCTGCAACAGAACGTTTCTTTTCAAGCTAAAGGTAAAATCAGTGACTATAATGGAATGTGGGGGAACTTTAATGAAGAATAAGTGTAAATAGCTAAACCATAGTATTTTAGGAAGTTACGGGTTGTAGATGTGAGTTCTATTATTGACTATTATGTTACTGAAAATGAAATAAACAATTTATTTTTTAAATAAGAGGCATTAATGAAAGATCCTGAGGATTCTATGTCACAGAATGAACACTATAAGAAATCATTATCTAGCTGGCAGTCCATAAACAAAGAGGTAGCAGAAGAAATACATTTTTTATCGGAACTAAAAAGAATCAATGCAGAAGGAGCTACAGATGAATGCAGATACATTCTCATGAGAAGATAGGAAACTGGCACATTTAATCTGAGCTGAGGAGAAGAGTACCTGTCAGTTGGACGTAGAGACATTGTAGGCCAAAGACGTATTCCCCTGCTTTTAAGGATCCTAACAGACAGATAAGACCCTACGTTCAAAGTTAGCTGACTATTTTCGTATGCAAAATACCGATCCTTCTAAACCATAGACTTATGTTAGCCCTTGATATTTAGGTGCTATCCAATCGAGGGCTACAGAAATGTTCGACACTCTGAAATAAATAGTCAGAATTCATGTGTAGGTTCCCTGAGTTTGTTGAAAATATGGCAAAGGCACTGGGATAACCCTCTTCGTTCATTCAAGTAAAATCAGAGTAAATAAAAAAGTGAAGTTTAGTGAGAAAAAAAATGTGGCCATTACATTTGAAAAAGAGGAGAACTCTTTGGGCATCAAATCCAGTATTTTAGCTTTCCCAAATGTAATGCCTCCTCCAAGAAAACCAAATCCAATACGTTTAAACAGAAATACTGGAACAAAAGGATTTTCCTACTTCTCCAGTTTTTTTGGCATCACAATCCAAGCGACAGTGGGGACCTGGAACCTGCAGAAGTGGTACAAGCCCCAGTAACAATGAACATCTCCACATGCATTTTCATACCTCAAGAGTCCATGATCACCCTTCATGAACTTGATCCTGTCAAGAATGCCTCTGAAGTTTCTGCCCAACGTCAAGGTCATGAAATCCCAAAAATGAACATAATGCACACTTTCTGTGTAAATTTGAGTTGAAAGATGGTTTTCAGTGCCTATTCAAGTTCATGGACATGCGGCTTCTTGGCTCACATAGATACAGGTTCTCAAGTGCCATTGTTATTTTGAGAAAAACATAAACTCTGAACCAACGAAGAGGGGGACATCACTGTATTAACCTCAAACCTCTCCTTGAAGAACTACATAACTTTGATGAAAGGAAATCCCAGTACAGGGGGTTACTGAAGTAGAAATTAAAAGTAGGCGACATAAACTCACCCGTTCAATGATTGTCAGAGTACACATTTTTATCTGGGAAACAATTTACTTTGGAGGCTTTCACCCTTGATAGACTGTGTGAACCAGGTCATCTGTACCCAAACCCGCTGGCTTATCAAACCTAAATAGAAGTGACAATTATGTTAGTTTGACTGACACCTGTCATTTGATTGAAAAACATACAGACTGAGTAGAGATTAATTTTCAGAATAGTCAAGTTCCAGACTGTATTATCACACCAGTGAAAGAACAAGGTGATAAAGAAGGGACTCCCACAGAACATTTGAGAATAAATCTTCCTCCAAATAACAAGCGATTTTCAACTTTGGACGGAAATACAATAACATTATATCTGCAGCAGACGTCCAGCAGTGACCAAGGTAAACTGATGGACAATTCAGTAGATCAAATCCACGGTTTGGCTATATAACAAAGGAAAGAAGAACACACATTCTTTCCTATTCAACTCAGGGAAGGCATGGACAAAGTTATTTCCAAATTTGTTTAACTCATGAAAGAATATTCATTAGCAAAACATTGCTTAGGCAATTACAGAAGGATCAGTAAATGCCGACATTTAATCTGATAGATAAATGGGTATCTGGACTTGAGATTCAAAGCACATGATTAACAACGGGTGTATTGCAAGAAATATATATCATAATTGTTAGGCTCTAAGGGATGTTATTTCTGAGTTTTTGTTGGTAATGACATATTATATTGATTCACAATGTGGTTGTATTTTAATTATAGCAAAGTCTAGTCCAGAGTCAGGGGAAACCTGATAGTCTTCAGTGATTTAGAGAAGGCATTAAGGTCAGCTCAATTACTTCCTTATGATGCTGAGGTTCAAATGAAAGAAGATGTTTTTATCCCGGGAAAAACATTATGCCAATAAATATCAGAAAAGGACAAACCCATGGGGGCATGGCCAGCAGCTCGCAAGATAGCCGTTTAGTCCTGGCTCTCCGCTCATTGACATCCCACACACATCAAAATGCAACTATCTATTGATGACCAAACAAGGAAAAAATTGAGATCCCTACCTGCAGAGTGTCTTGCGGTTTGATTCCTACTGTGAATGGAGAGAAAGGAGGGAGCACCAGCATTTTTGCCGAGCGCAGTGCCATCCACTCCTGAGTCTCAAAATGGCAGGAGATCTGAAATAAGAAACAGAGGTCTGTTGCAATGGAAGAAGAGTGCCTGCGAATGAGGAGGGACTCTTCTCATTTGCAGGCATTCAGAAGATATGGCCTTCCTGCAGAAAGAGTGTTCAAGGAACACAGCAGCCCCTCATGCTGGAAGTAAGACACCAAGGAGACGTGGGTCATGCGGCACCAACACAGATGCCACATGAAGTCAGGAGCCACTTGAGATGCCTACAATCTGAAATGAGTGCACTTGCACCATGCAGCATACAAGACGCTATAGGAAGCAAAGATGAAGATGATCCAGAACCCTTGATTATAAATTGTATGGGCATTGATGAAGGAACAACAACAAATGTTTATATGGATAAGCACAATGTCACCATGAAATTCCCGAAAACGAGCTATTATGAAACCAAGATCTGATGAAAAACAGTAGAGCTAGAGGAATTCAACTCCAGGACTATTAACAATTGGCATACGGAACACTAGAGGATATGGAAATCTAAATGATCCTGTTTTAAGTAAGCATTTATCTATCTATGATTTAGTAATACTACAGGAAACCGGGATAACCAAGACTCCAATTAGCAAAATTGAAATTGATCAGCATTGACCATAATCAAAGTACATATATAGCCATAATGATATATATTGGAACTCTAGTCTAATTACTGATGAAGTATTTTTCGAAAGTGTCACAAAAATGCTAGAAATAATAGCAAATCAAACTAAAAATGGCTCAAACTAATGAAGCAAAGAAATGTAACGATCCTGAATGGATCCTTTGAAAGGGATAATCCTCCGAGAGCCACTTGGAAAAGAGGCAGAGCATCTTCAATTATAGATTATTCATTCATGTCAATAGAAGCTATAACACAAGTGAAAGATTTCAATATAATACAGACAAAGTTGAATGATCATAACCTAATGATGATTAAATACCAATATTTAAGACAAACCAAGAAGCAATTCTACATTGTGCACTGTGCACTCATGGAACAACGAACCAGAATTAAATCGACAGATTATAAATTAAACAAACTTTTAGAAAACGTAAGCCAAATAAACAAATTTGGTGCAAATTACACCTGTGATATGGCGATGTTCCAAGAAAAAAATAAAAATAAATAACAAACCCAGGTTTAAGAATCAAAAGACATTTGATCTTGTAATTAAAGCAGCAAGGAAAACGATGAAGGCTGAAATAAGGGTGCTAAAAAATCTAAAGTACCTAGAATCAAAGGAAAAAGTTATACACATTTGAACAAAATAAAATAATTACATCCAAAACAACATAAAGTAATGAAAGAGCAGACATATAATGAACAAATGTTGTAAGCCTTATTCACTAAAACAAGTCAACAAATATGGAAATTACTAAATCAAGCTAGAGATACATGTATGAATACTTTACTATTAAATCCCATTTGGAAATCAGCTTGGAAAGAACATATAGCAGTCTCTCCTACTAAAAAAACTGCAATCAACCTCATTCCAGAAATGGACAATGCCAGTTTTGACAACCTGAATTTTGACTCGCTTGATATACTGATCATGATTTAAAAAACTAAGCAATACAAGAGCCCCGCCCTAGGATGGCCTGACTAACGCGACCCTGAAAAAACATCCAGAGAAATGGGCATCAATAATAAAAGAGATATTCAAAGTAATAAAACTGCTAGGAAAAATCCTGATTAGTTGGAAACATTCAATTATAATTCCACTATTTAAAAAGGAAAACAGAAACCTCCCAAGCAATTACAGGCTTATAGCCTTATTCGATACAATAGGAACAATGTTTGCCTGAATAATATTAAAAGATCTGAAAACATGGCTGATCGAAAAGAAACAAGTAGATCTAGTAGATCTGTACCAAGCAGGTTTTGTACAAGGATTAGGCACGTCAATTAATCTACTACTATTAACATCCTTAAAGAAAAACGAGATGACTAAGGAACCCCTATATATAGCCTTCATAGATTTCCGTCTAGCTTTTGACTAAATAGGAAGAGAAATACTGTAGAAAAAATTAAAAAAAGATGATTGTCCAATGCAGCAATGTATCAATTATATTCGGAAACAACTGTGCAAGTGAGGCTAACACAAGATAGTTAATTAACGAAATACATTGAGACAACGCGTGGATTAAAACAAGGCTCTGTGCTTGCGGCTACAATCTTTAATTACTATGTTAGGAAACTGAATATCTCAATTCATGCAGTAAGAATATTTCCTCCCAAATTGAACTTGCAACTTTTATCTCATTTATTATATGCGGATGACCTTGTGTTGCTTGACAGGACTCTGATAGGCCTAAGCCGACAATTAACAGCTCTCCATCAGCTCTCCATCAGTTTGCAGAGCAAAATCATTTGGACATTAACATAGGCAAATCGAATATTATGCCGATTCAATCAACAGTATCAATAAAGAAAGCGCAGAAGTTTAAATGGCAAATTGATTGGGAAACCGTACAAATAACAAAGGAATACAAATATTTAGGACTTAACATAAATAATCATGAAACGGAAAAACCCTTCAAAACGACAGTAGAGGAAATAATGCAGTCATTAATATCACAAGCAAAAAATGATTCAAAAGAAATATGGTAACTACACGTATATCCTACTGATAAAATACTACAAGGAAAAAGTAGTTGCAACAATAACATATGGAGCCGACACTAAAGCAGCGGAAGATAGCAATGGAGACAACAGTAATGTGGAATAATATAGCATTATATGCTAGATGTACACACATGTAAGCAAATGAAGATACTATGATCCCTGTCCTAGCCAAACTCCTACAAGCAAAGAAACAAACTCCATTAACAACATGGTTGCAAAATTGTATTACGCGAATGCAGAAAATGGATATTGATCTAAACTTACTATGGACCAATCCTACGAGAGCAAACCTGAAATGCTGGCAATCTCCATGGATTGACAATTGGGAAGAATGCAAAAAATGCAAATGCTTCTCTATGGGAAAATTCCAGCAATGAATGCAATAGTCACCCTAAGAACAAAAAGACCTTCTAGTAATGGAAGCAGATTCTGTGAACTACCAGATGTGGTGCAAACCTTATAACACCTGTTAACGGAATACACCAAGTTACAACTACTTTGCAAAGAACAATTCTTTAGATTCTTTGACCGGTATTGTACAATAGACCAAAAGCAAATGTGGGGGATGGTCTTTAAAGCCTCAAAAATATCATTAAATCTAGCAATAGTAAGATTTCGAACAAAATTGAATATAGAACCCAACAGAGTACTAGACACCGCGAAAACTGGAAAGAAGTAAAAAGAAAAAACATAAAACCTGTAAATATAACACAAAATCTCTATAAACTAATTGGAATTATAAGAAATAGTTTTAAACAAGCAGAGTAAGAATCTAAGTTGACTCATATATTTGAACAAGCAAATGTTAAATTACTAATAGCTGGCGAAAAGTTCTGCTGCCGTTAAGTTTGTTTTTTCCTTTTGGTAATGTTTGCAAAGTAAAATGACAACAGGAAAATAATTGAAAATTAGTGTAACAAACTAATATTTTGTATTTATTTGAAAAGTTGTATCTCAATGGAAATACATCTTTTAATAATATATATATATATATACATATATATATATATATTACATGGCCACGGTAGTGGCCATGTAGTTATGGTTAAGTTGCAGTTTCCATAGGAAGAGCACTTTTTGGGCCGCTTATAACTTTGCTCTCCCTGGACGGATCCTCACCAAACTTTGCAAGAAAAGTATTTGGGTCACTCTGAATTTTGGTGAGGATTCGTCCAGGGGGGGGGCAAGGTTATAGGGGGGGTCCCAAAACTTTTTTTTTTCCCAAATACTGAATGGGAAAAAAATGTTGCTCACGTCTACAGCCCAAACCACTGGACGGATTTTCACCAAATTTGGACCAGGAGCAGCGGCTCGGTCCCGAAAGCGTGCTTTTGCAAATTTGGTGAAAATCCGTCCAGTAGTTTTTTTTAAAATGACCAAAAAGTAGGTAAAAAAAAAATAGTGATATCTGTGTTCGGTCCGCGGACACACTTCCCTGTTCGCTCCGCGGACAGTGTCCTGATTGGCCAATCGGCTTGTGTGATGTTCGCGGACATGCAACGTGTTCGCTGATTGGACGGCGTGGAGCGTGAAGCGCGTCAGATTTTTGGTAGCGCCCGCCATCTTGGATTCGCGGTTGTCTGCGGACAGCGCGGTGAACCTTTGTTCAAAATTTGTATTTAGTAGAGTGTGTTGCTGTGTAGGAGTGTTTGGGGAGGGTGGGAGTGTATGATATAGGATGAAAATTGTGTTTTTATGTGTTAGATGTTCTTTTTGTGTTCAATTTGTCTGCGGACATCACAGGTGTTCTGAAATGTTCTAAATAAACTGAATGGGGGGTCTTTTGAGCACTCAATATGTGTCCGTTTTGTTTTGTTGAAACTGTTCTAAGAACACTCGCAGTGTCCTGAAATGTTCGCAAATAAACAAAATGGGGGTGTCCTGAGGACGCTGTCCGTATTGTTCGTTGTCAAGTTGAATATGTTCTAAGAACACTCGCAGTGTCCTGAATTGTTCGCAAATACACAAAATGGGGGTGTTCTGAAGACGTTGTCGAAAACTCGCTATGTCCTGAAATGTTCGCAAATATGAATGGGGGTTGTGGCTGACAAGTTGAATGTGTTCTAAGAACACTCGCGTTGTCCTGAAATGTCCTGAAATGATCGCAAATAAACAAAATGGGGGTGTCCTGAGGACGCTGTCCGTATGTGTTCTAAGAACACTCGCGGTGTCCTGAAATGTTCGCAAATAAACAAGATGGTGGTGTTCTGAAGACGCTTCTAAGAACACTCGCGGTGTCCGGGGAATGTTCGTAGGGGGTGTCCTGAAGACGCTGTCCGTATTGTTCTCTGTCAAGTTGAATGTGTTCTAAGAACACTCGCGGTGTCCTGAAATGTTCGCAAATAAACAAAATGGGGGTGTTCTGAAGACGTTTCTAAGAACACTGCCGGTGTCCTGGAATGTTTGTAGGGGGTGTCCTGAAGGCGTAGTCCGTATTGTTCGCTGGCAAGTTGAATGTGTTCTAAGAACACTCGCAGTGTCCTGAAATGTTTGCAAATAAACAAAATGGGGGTGTCCTGAGGACACTGTCCGTATTGTTCTCTGTCAAGTTGAATGTGTTCTAAGAACACTCGTGGTGTCCTGAAATGTTCGCAAATAAACAAGATGGTGGTGTTCTGAAGACGCTTCTAAGAACACTTGAGGTATCCGGGGAATGTTCCTAGGGGGTGTCCTGAGGACGCTGTCCATAATTGTTCTCTGTCAAGTTGAATGTGTTCTAAGAATTCTTGCGGTGTCCTGAAATGTTCGTAGGGGGTGTCCTGAAGGCATAGTCCGTATTGTTCGCTGGCAAGTTGAATGTGTTCTAAGAACACTCGCAGTGTCCTGAAATGTTTGCAAATAAACAAAATGGGGGTGTCCTGAGGACGCTGTCCGTATTGTTCTCTGTCAAGTTGAATGTGTTCTTAGAACACTCATGGTGTCCTGAAATATTTGCAAATAAACTAAATGGGGTGTTCTGAGGACACTGTCCATATTGTTCATTGTCAAGTTGAATGTTTTCTAAGAACTATCGCCTTGTTCTGAAATGTTCGTAGGGGGTGTCCTGAAAACTCTGTCCGTATTGTTCGCTGGCAAGTTGAAAGGGTTCTAAGAACACTCATAATGTCCGCGGACCTTAAAAGTTTCCATAGACCATAGTTTAAATGTTTGACTCTGTGGATTTGATATGCTGTGGTGGTTGTTGCCAGGGCATAGAGTCTTGGGTGCATGCCATTTGGCCATTTTGGCCAATTTGCTCAGTTTCTGTATTTTTTGGTAAAATCATTGGGTCTGTGGGAGAAAAAAAAATCCATGTTGGATTAAAAAAAAACTTTTTCTGTTATGCTACAGTTTATTTGTTTGTTTGTTTTCAGTGTTCACTTGTTGTTTCTGGCTAATGCTTTATACTTTGGCTTGTTGTATTTTTTTGGAGCAGTAACATATTATTTATTTGTTTTGATATTATAAAATTTTGGAGCACTTAGATACCAATTGGCGTATTCTAACGGTTTATTTTTTTGATATATTTTAGTGGTATTGATTTATCTATTTGGATATTGTTAAATTTTGGGACAGTTAGATACCAATTGGAGTATTCTAACTGTGTATGTTTTGGTCTAATTTAGTGGTATTCATTTATCTGATTAGTTGTAGAATATTTGAGCAGTTAGATAGCTTTTGGAGTATTCTAACAGTTTATATTTTTTTAACACAAGTTTACTTAGGGTTTAAATACAGTTTAGTTATCAAATTTTGGTTTTAAGAACATCAAATAAGCATTTGTCAGATTTCCTGGTAATCTCTGCTTTAGAGTAATGGTACTTTCATTACATTCAAACCATCCACATTTCTTTTTTATGTATGCAGTGTAGTGCCCTGAATTGGTTGTGGCTTCTGCGTGGTAGATTATACCTATTGTTGTGAAGGTTTTCCTACCAAGTGATATTTGACCATCTGTGAATCCAGTCAGCTTGCAGTTGTTTTTGGTACCATCTGCATTGTAACGTAGAAGCATTAGTATCATGTATTTACTATGTGTTTGCATTACTAACGTGGAGCGATTATCTGAACTGCAGGAAGAGCATAATTTTCCATGGTTTGCATTTTGTACGAGTCGCTGAAATGGAATGGATTCACAATTTGGTATTGATATATATATATGAAGCGTTCATTGGGGATTTCTTCTTGTGTCACATTGTTGCAGAGAGTGCATGTATGTTTCCACATGTACGAAATCTGAAAGATTTCATTTATAGGTATGTTTTTGTTTTCCAGTACTTGTAGTAAGTGCATTAGAAATTCTTGAGGATCTTCCTGTGAATTTATAGTGAATTTCACCATTCCAGCACAGTAGTCCGATTGTTGTCTTATTCCATAAACACTATCAGGCCGATTCATGGAATAATTAGCGGGGCGCAAGTGGGCAAAAACGTGCGAATCGCAGTGGAATAGCGAAAATCGCAGTGCAAGTGCGAAAATCGCACGAAAAGCAGCGCACGTCGATTCATGGAAGTCCGTGCGCGAGAAAACCAGCGGATGTGCGATAAAAAGTGCGCCGCGCACGTTGGCGCACAGGCCATCTAACAGCGTGCGCCAGGTCACAGCGAAAATCGCACAGGCCACAGTGAAATTCGCACATAGCGCGGCGCACGCAACAAAAGTAGGCGGAACACGGGCGTAACACTCGGAATGGGGAACAACTTGCAAAAACGTGGGCGTCACGGGGGAAGTACAGGGCACAAGTGCGCGGAACGCCCACACGCTCGCCTACAACACGTATTCATGGAATAGAATAGGGCAAAAAAGCGCACGCTCAAACCAGCGCACAGGCACAAACACGACCGCCACAAGAAAGCAGGCGGTAGCGTCTCTGCGGCTGTAAGAAATGTGCGCCAAAAGGTGCGCCAACAAATAGCACCCATATACTGCCATGATGAATGTCCTATACTGTGGCCCTCCAGGACAAATGACGTGCAAAGGGGTACCCACAAACACGGACACGCTGACAAAAAATACGTGTGCGTGTATACCGGGGTGCGCGGGAAGTCTCACACGCGATTTGGCCTGGTACGTGGATTTCAGGGGTGCGCGGGAAGTTCCACACGCGATTCCATCAGGGTAGGTGTATTTCAGGGGTGCGCGGGAAGTTCCACACGCGATTCCATCAGGGTACGTGTATTTCAGGGGTGCGCGGGAAGTCCCACACGCGATTACACTAGGGTATGTGTATTTCAGGGGTGCGCGGGAAGTTCCACATGCGAATAGCCTGGGCGCGTGTATTTCAGGGGTGCGTGGGAAGTTCCACACGCGAATAGCCTGGGCGCGTGTATTTCAGGGGTGCGCTGGAAGTTCCACACGCGAATAGCCTGGGCGCGCGTATTTCAGGGGTGCGCGTGAAGTTCCACACGCGAATAGGCTGGGCGCGTGTATTTCAGGGGTGCGCGGGAAGTCCCACACGCGATTACAGCAGGGTACGTGTATTTCAGGGGTGCGCGGGAAGTTCCACACGCGAATAGCCTGGGCGCGTGTATTTCAGGGGTGCGCGGGAAGTTCCACACGCGAATAGCCTGGGCGCGTGTATTTCAGGGGTGCGCGGGAAGTTCCACACGCAAATAGCCTGGGCGCGTGTATTTCAGGGGTTTGCGGGAAGTTCCACACGCGAATAGCCTGGGCGCGTGTATTTCAGGGGTGCGCAGGAAGTTCCACACGCGAATAGCCTGGGCGCGTGTATTTCAGGGGTGCGCGGGAAGTCCCACATGCGATTACAGCAGGGTACGTGTATTTCAGGGGTGCGCGGGAAGTTCCACACGCGAATAGCCTGGGCGCGTGTATTTCAGGGGTGCGCGGGAAGTCCCACATGCGATTACAGCAGGGTACGTGTATTTCAGGGGTGCGCGGGAATTTCCACACGCGAATAGCCTGGGCGCGTGTATTTCAGGGGTGCGCGGGAAGTTTAACACGCGATTTCAGCAGGGTACGTGTATTTCAGGGGTGCGCGGGAATTTCCACACGCGAATAGCCTGGGCGCGTGTATTTCAGGGGTGCGCGGGAAAATTTAACACGCGATTTCAGCAGGCTACGTGTATTTCAGGGGTGCGCGGGAATTTCCACACGCGAATAGCCTGGGCGCGTGTATTTCAGGGGTGCGCGGGAATTATCACACGCGATTTGGCTTGGTACGTGTATTACAGGGGTGCGTGGGAAGTTACACACGCGATTAGGCTGGGTGGGTCCTCACAGGTGTTCCCTGTACACCCTCGACGGCCCCTGCAGGCAGCCCACAAAACAGGGGACTACCCTGCACACCTGCTCATGTCTCCCACCACCCCCACCCCCCACCATCCAGGGGCACCCTCCACCAGGCCCCCACTCATGTCTCCCACCACCCCCACCCCCCACCATCCAGGGTCAGCCTCCACCAGGCCCCCACTCATGTCTCCCACCACCCCCACCCCCCTGCCACCATGGGCACCCTCCACCAGGCCCCCACTCATGTCTCCCACCACCCCCACCCCCCAGCAGTGCAGGGGCAGCCCCCACCAGGCCCCCACTCATGTCCCCTATCACCCCCACCCCCCCACCACCAGGGGCACCCTCCACCAGGCCCCCACCCATGTCTCCCACCACCCCCACCCCCCAGCAGTGCAGGGGCACCCTCCACCAGGCCCCCACTCATGTCTCCCACCACCCCCACCCCCCCAGTCACCAGGGGCACCCTCCACCAGGCCCCCACTCATGTCTCCCACCACCCCCACCCCCCACCATCCAGGGGAAGCCTCCACCAGGCCCCCACTCATGTCTCCCACCACCCCCACCCCCCTGCCACCATGGGCACCCTCCACCAGGCCCCCACTCATGTCTCCCACCACCCCCACCCCCCAGCATTGCAGGGGCAGCCCCCACCAGGCCCCCACTCATGTCTCCCACCACCCCCACCCCCCACCATCCAGGGGCAGCCTCCACCAGGCCCCCACTCATGTCTCCCACCACCCCCACCCCCCTGCCACCATGGGCACCCTCCACCAGGCCCCCACTCATGTCTCCCACCACCCCCACCCCCCCAGTCACCAGGGGAACCCTCCACCAGGCCCCCACCCATGTCTCCCACCACCCCCACCCCCCAGCAGTGCAGGGGCAGCCTCCACCAGGCCCCCACCCATGTCTCCCACCACCCCCACCCCCCAGCAGTGCAGGGGCACCCTCCACCAGGCCCCCACCCATGTCCCCTATCACCCCCACCCCCCAGCAGTGCAGGGGCACCCTCCACCAGGCCCCCACTCATGTCCCCTATCACCCCCACCCCCCAGCCACCAGGGGCACCCTCCACCAGGCCCCCACTCATGTCCCCTATCACCCCCAACCCCGAGCCACCAGGGGCACCCTCCACCAGGCCCCCACTCATGTCTCCCACCACCCCCACCCCCCTGCCACCATGGGCACCCTCCACCAGGCCCCCACTCATGTCTCCCACCACCCCCACCCCCCCAGTCACCAGGGGCACCCTCCACCAGGCCCCCACTCGTGTCTCCCACCACCCCACCCCCCACCATCCAGGGGCAGCCTCCACCAGGCCCCCACTCATGTCTCCCACCACCCCCACCCCCCTGCCACCAGGGGCACCCTCCACCAGGCCCCCACTCATGTCTCCCACCACCCCCACCCCCCAGCAGTGCAGGGGCAGCCCCCACCAGGCCCCCACTCATGTCCCCTATCACCCCCACCCCCCCGCCACCAGGGGCACCCTCCACCAGGCCCCCACTCATGTCTCCCACCACCCCCACCCCCCTGCCACCAGGGGCACCCTCCACCAGGCCCCCACTCATGTCTCCCACCACCCCCACCCCCCAGCAGTGCAGGGGCAGCCCCCACCAGGCCCCCACTCATGTCCCCTATCACCCCCACCCCCCCGCCACCAGGGGCACCCTCCACCAGGCCCCCACTCATGTCTCCCACCACCCCCACCCCCCACCATCCAGGGGCAGCCTCCACCAGGCCCCCACTCATGTCTCCCACCACCCCCACCCCCCTGCCACCATGGGCACCCTCCACCAGGCCCCCACTCATGTCTCCCACCACCCTCACCCCCCCAGTCACCAGGGGCAGCCTCCACCAGGCCCCCACTCATGTCTCCCACCACCCCCACCCCCCTGCCACCATGGGCACCCTCCACCAGGCCCCCACTCATGTCTCCCACCACCCCCACCCCCCCAGTCACCAGGGGCACCCTCCACCAGGCCCCCACTCATGTCTCCCACCACCCCCACCCCCCTGCCACCATGGGCACCCTCCACCAGGCCCCCACTCATGTCTCCCACCACCCACACCCCCCAGCAGTGCAGGGGCAGCCCCCACCAGGCCCCCACTCATGTCCCCTATCACCCCCACCCCCCCGCCACCAGGGACACCCTCCACCAGGCCCCCACCCATGTCTCCCACCACCCCCACCCCCCAGCAGAGCAGGGGCACCCTCCACCAGGCCCCCACTCATGTCTCCCACCACCCCCACCCCCCCAGTCACCAGGGGCACCCTCCACCAGGCCCCCACTCATGTCTCCCACCACCCCCACCCCCCACCATCCAGGGGCAGCCTCCACCAGGCCCCCACTCATGTCTCCCACCACCCCCACCCCCCTGCCACCATGGGCACCCTCCACCAGGCCCCCACTCATGTCTCCCACCACCCCCACCCCCCAGCAGTGCAGGGGCAGCCCCCACCAGGCCCCCACTCATGTCCCCTATCACCCCCACCCCCCCGCCACCAGGGGCACCCTCCACCAGGCCCCCACTCATGTCTCCCACCACCCCCACCCCCCCAGTCACCAGGGGCAGCCTCCACCAGGCCCCCACTCATGTCTCCCACCACCCCCACCCCCCACCATCCAGGGGCAGCCTCCACCAGGCCCCCACTCATGTCTCCCACCACCCCCACCCCCCTGCCACCATGGGCACCCTCCACCAGGCCCCCACTCATGTCTCCCACCACCCACACCCCCCAGCAGTGCAGGGGCAGCCCCCACCAGGCCCCCACTCATGTCCCCTATCACCCCCACCCCCCTGCCACCAGGGGCACCCTCCACCAGGCCCCCACTCATGTCTCCCACCACCCCCACCCCCCCAGTCACCAGGGGCAGCCTCCACCAGGCCCCCACTCATGTCTCCCACCACCCCCACCCCCCACCATCCAGAGGCAGCCTCCACCAGGCCCCCACTCATGTCTCCCACCACCCCACCCCCTGCCACCATGGGCACCCTCCACCAGGCCCCCACTCATGTCTCCCACCAGCCCCACCCCCCACCATCCAGGGGCAGCCTCCACCAGGCCCCCACTCATGTCTCCCACCACCCCCACCCCCCTGCCACCATGGGCACCCTCCACCAGGCCCCCACTCATGTCTCCCACCACCCCCACCCCCCAGCAGTGCAGGGGCAGCCCCCACCAGGCCCCCACTCATGTCCCCTATCACCCCCACCCCCCGTCACCAGGGGCACCCTCCACCAGGCCCCCACTCATGTCTCCCACCACCCCCACCCCCCCAGTCACCAGGGGCAGCCTCCACCAGGCCCCCACTCATGTCTCCCACCACCCCCACCCCCCACCATCCAGGGGCAGCCTCCACTAGGCCCCCACTCATGTCTCCCACCACCCCCACCCCCCAGCAGTGCAGGGGCAGCCCCCACCAGGCCCCCACTCATGTCCCCTATCACCCCCACCCCCCCGCCACCAGGGGCACCCTCCACCAGGCCCCCACCCATGTCTCCCACCACCCCCACCCCCCAGCAGTGCAGGGGCATCCTCCACCAGGCACCCACACATGTCCCCCTGCCCCCAGGTCCTGACGATACTCAATCATGGCAGTAATGGGCAGCATACCCAGCACAAACACCCAGGCAAGGATTGCATCCACCCACATAGTGAATGCAATTACATGATACAACCCCAATGGCAAGTATGTAAATGAACACATGTCCGTCACACACACATACACAACGGGTGCAAGTGAATGTCAAAACCCATATCATGACATGTATGAAACCAATGAGAAAATACCACCAGTGAAAGTTAAAAAAACATGTATTAAAGATGAAAAATAAGTAAACAAATCAAACATACAACAATGGGGATAACAAAATAAATGGTCCATGTCCGAGAACAAATGTAAAAATAAAAATAACAAAGTAATCCAAAAACAAATGTTGTCCAAAGCAATGTCATGTGGAAGGAAAATAATGAAAAACCATTTCCTCATGGTGAACACAATAATCAATAAAAAAAATGTTTCTTCAAAAAGCAAACTATATACACGAATATTCCAGGGTCCATGAGCCCAACACCATAAATGAAACCTACTACTACCTAATGAAAAAAATATCTACAAAAAAGTGGCCATTGTCCGAGCGGTCCAAAAAAATAAAAATGAATAAAGGAAACATAACACTTACTAACTAAATAACTATATACAAAGGCAGCGGGCAAGTCCTGCGGCTCACTCGGTGATGTTGCTGGCCAGGGCATCATCGAACTCCATGTCGATGTCCTGGAGGCGGGACTCTGTCCTGGCCCCGAGGTCTCGCAGGGATAACCCCATGTCCAGCTCAAACTCCCTGCGAGCTTCCTCGAGGCACTCAGCCCGCCTCAACGCCCGACGCATGGAGAACTCCGCCCTGACCATGGTGAGCCGCTCCTCTTCTGCCCGCTGCCGCTCCGCACCTATCCGCTGGACCAACTGCTCCCACACGGAAGACACCACCATCCCAGGGTTGCCCTGCCCTCCGGCCGATGCCTGCCCC
The DNA here is from genome assembly GCF_040938575.1 of Ambystoma mexicanum. Taxonomy (NCBI): domain Eukaryota; kingdom Metazoa; phylum Chordata; class Amphibia; order Caudata; family Ambystomatidae; genus Ambystoma; species Ambystoma mexicanum. The sequence goes on along the minus strand of NC_090937.1, from coordinate 424,301,479 downwards.
TCTGATCTTGATGGCCCCGAGCCATGATGCCTCCCACGTCGAGCCTGCTGCTGCCTCCGACGCCACTGCCTCTGCCAGCACGATGGCATCCAGGCTGATGGAAACCACCGACGCCGTCGTGCACGTGCCCTGCCCGATGATGCTGTCACATCTTCCATCTGCTGGGGTCCAGTTGCTGTGTTGTCCACCCCTGCTGGACCTCCGACTCCCAACTGTGGCAGGGATGGGATCCCCACCGAGCTGGCTGCATTGGTCGGGGCAGGTCCACAGGGGGCCCTGGTGGCATCTGGGCCGGAAGACGGCAAGGAGAACAACTGGTGTATAGCCTGCACAGAGGAGGAGAGGGCCGCCATATTGGCCAACACATGCAGCAAACCCCCGAACAGGGCCGATCCCAATTGGGCCACGTCGGCACGGTGCACTTCGTGATGACGTGCGTGCTCCTCCCGGGAAGCATGCACGGCATCACGAATCACAGCCGTGCGCATCGCGACCCCAATCAGGACCTTCTCCAGACGGCCAGGGGTTCCCACGTCCGCAGGTGGAGGGGAGTCAGGTGACATGGACATCCCCTCTACCTGCGGACGGGCCTGGGACGGGGCATCCCTGCTGGTGCATGGTGGTGCACACACAGGGTCAGGGACAGCGACATGCACAGGCCCCTCCACGGTGACCTGTGCTGCCTCCTGCCCCTGGCCCTGGACTGCACCACTTGCACCAGCAGGGATGCCCCCACCAGGCCCCATGTGTGCCCCAGTGGCGGCCTCCTCCTCCTCTGTGCAAACCACCAACCTGGATGGCTCCTCACTGTCTCCCACCGTAGCAGGCCCCTGTGGGGGCTCACCCACCCCTTCCGCTGCAGCCGTGGGGGCATCCCCGCCGCCTTGCTCCACAGCGCCGTCTCCGCCCTCTTCTTCACTAGCCGCTGCGTAGAGGGAGACAAAGAACACAAGCATCAGGGTACGGTACAATGGTCCCCTAGACAGGAAGCAATAGCAGATGAGCACCACTGTCAAAGTACACTTCCATCATGTCCCTCCACAACACATGGGTCAGTCCAGGCAAAACACACACAGTAACAGGCATGGTGCATGCCATGGACATTTCCATGCATGTCCAATGGACTCTTGAAACATTCAATGATATGTAACTCACATGCATCATGGCTCATGCCTATCACATGCTGTTAGGGAGAATTCTCTGTTTAGGCTGAATTTCCTAACCTAGTGAGTCCCCCAGCAGCTTTGCTGGATTTCTGGAGTTTGTTTTTCCCATCCTGCCAAGAGTGTGACCCTTTTCCTCTCACTCTTGGACATGTATGTGTGGAATTCCTTTGAATTGTCAATGTGTTCGATGGGCTATGGGGTCTTTTACTCCATAGGGTCTCATAAGTTTTTCTATGTGTGTCACCCCGCACCTTACGTGTCGTGACACGGGGGCACCCTAGCTGGTCCCCCACCATAGACTCCATACCCGGGGACTGACTACCGTCTCCCCGGGCATGTAAAGTCACCATTGGCTTTACTAGACCTAAATTTGCTAACAGAACTAGTACCAACCATCTTATTGTGGACGTGCTAGTAGGGGTAATTCGATTACTCCTGGATCTGTTACTCGAGGGGGCACTGTCCCGTCCCTCCTCGTCGAGTTTTGGCTGGTGGCAGTGGAAACTACTTGTTATGTTCGACCCCGAGCATAACCCTATGGGATCCGTCCCATTGTTGAAGATTAATACTGTTTTTCGTTAATCTCCAACGTACCACCGATCTACTTATCTTAAATAGGTTTATCGAGTGGTATTTTCTGCCAGAACTCGGGTTGTAAAATGGCGTCTGTGTTTTTCTCTGTGACTCCTAAACCAAAGGTTGAGCCCTTTGTTCCACTTTTGGCGGGCCTCTGGACAGAGACCCTCCAAAGTGGTGCCATTCTGTCTGGGTTACCTCAGGGGTGTGGGAGGGGGTTTAGACACCCTGGACCGAGTTGCCTTGCCAACTCAGGTCGCACGCTGAAGTGATTGGCCCAGGTGGTGAGCCTTCCCGCTCACCACTTAGCATGTGTTGATTGACAAGCTAGGCTGAATGAATGGGGGACGTCTGCATAAAAGCAGGGCTTTGGGACTGGATCTTCAGGAAGTCGCCACTGGACCTAAAGAATCCGACGAGGGTAACGCTGAGCCGACCTGCACGACAAAACCTCCGGTGGAGCCCTGCGGAATCGTCTCACAATCTCCCGACGACAGAAGAGATCTCCCTGCCGGAGAGGCTCTTTCCCTGGCTGGTGGGAACAACCAGTCTTCTTCTTCTTTGTGCTTTTTGATCGCCCAGGACGCAGTGGTCGAATTGCCCGTGCAGAGCACCCGGCAACCGGATAGCCACTACTCCTGCATCGTGATCGAAAGGTGGTGCCTTGTGACGGAGCACTCCGCGGCTGGTTTCTTCCCTGGTGGTGCACCGGACATCTTCTCTTCGACGACGAGAGCATCTCTTCTCTTGGCCAAGACCCGTCGTGCATCCACCACCAGGAACAACTGCCCCCGTCGGAGCTGTCTTCCCCAACAAGGTACCGTAACCGCCTGGCTTCCCTTTTCGATCGGTTCGTGTGAGGTATCTGATTCCTCTCCGTTCCGTTGGGTTGCCTCCAAGCTTTATTCACTCTTTGTTCTGAACTGGTGCAACCTGTCGCTAAACAATTTGCTAAACAAGACTTGAGTGCATCATCCGTAGAGACTTTCCAGGACATCGTGCCTTGCCTCTCACCGAGTGGGCCTGGCCGCCGAACTGTATGATCTAGTGTGATTAATGCTTTCTTGCCTTGCATTTTTACCCGCTTCAGTACGAACCGTGTTGACTTCATTACCTGCCTTTCTCTTCTCTCCCTTCCTCACTAAAAAAATATTCGAGTGTCATCTGGGTTTAGGTATACACCTCTGTCTGAAAATAAGTGGTGCCGTAGAACCTAGAGTTGTCGATATTGTGTTTCGGGGGGGTTGAGCTTTATTCCATTCTGCAGAGTAATTGTATTTTGATTTGTTTGCCGTGGTTCACTTTAGTATTTTTCGTAGACATTCTGTTATTAATAAATAACTTACTATCTTTATACTAAAGCCTGGTTGCGTGTTTACTCGTTTTGCTGCGAAGAATTACCCTATCTTGTATACTCCCTATACTGACCAACTTTTCTTGAGAGAAGTCTGACTGCTCAGCCACAGCTACCAATTGGATCTGTGTGGTACAGACTGCTACCAAGTGGGTTCATCGCAACACCTGTAGTCCTAAATCTTTTGCAGTGGTCCCAGAGGGAACTGCACAGGTTTCCGCCTAACACTGGTGGCAGCGGTGGGATTAGTATCGAGTATACAGTTTAGAGTGTTTTTCGACGCTGTAGGACGACTAACCACAAAACGTTACAAAAGCAACTTTCAAAAAACATGTCTACGATGGAAATGTACAGCCAAGAGTCTTTGTCGGATAAAAATACTGAGAGTCTGCGAGCTCTCTGTAGACAAGAGAATCTTCCTGTAAAAGGCAAGAAGTTAGAACTGATAGAGAGATTGCTGGCGAACCAAAGTCTGGGTACTGGTTCAGAGGAACCAAACTCTCCAGCAACTGTAGATAACAGTAATGGTGTTGATCTGAATCGTAATTCTGATGATAGCGATGAAGAGGCTGATGAGGACGGCGAGGCTAACGAAACTGTCTCACCTGTTCCTCTACCTGCCTTACCAACTGTGCCTACGGGGCCAATACCAGGTCCCACAAGTAACCCTGCTTATTTTGAACTTGAAAAAATGAAGCTCGAATTAGAATACAAACGGTTTTTGGCTCAATCTGAACGAAACCAAGAGCTCGAGTTCAGACGGATGAATGCGAATGCCCAGGCTGAGCAGAAACAGGCTGAGTTGAGGCTCAGGGAAATAGAGCTTAATCATGAGTTACAAATGAAAAAGTTGTCTATGGAAAATGCTTCTCTCTCCTCTGGTTCCTCTAGGAGCTCCAGTCCCAAAAGACCCCGGATGCCGAAGGAATTAGTGGGTATGTACGAACCGAGATTGGATGTGTTGGATTGGTTGAAACTGTTTGAATACAATCATGGGCTCCAGGACATCACCGGGAATGCGTTGCTTCCCTGGTTGTTCTCTAGGCTCCCTCCTGTTGCGACTGATGTGGTAATGGAATTGGGGGAGGTGGATAAGACGGATTACGAAAGTGTGAAACTAGCTTTGATAGCTAGATTCGGGAAGACCCCTTCCCAGTATCTTAAGAGGTTTAGAACCCTCAAAAAGCATGATGGTACCCCTTGGGCTACCTGGGTGAGTGAAGGGTTGAAAAACTTAGAGGGATGGATTAAGGGTTACAAAGTTGACACTTACAAGGGTATGCGAAATCTTTTTATGTTGGAGTCGATTTATGATGCCTGTTCTCCTGAGCTCAGACAGCACTTGGCTGATTCGAAGGAATTAGATTCCAGGGCTCTAGCTAAGGCTGCTGACTTGTGGGTTGCCAACAGGGCTACTCACAAGGATTCTGGGGTAACTCAGAAAAAGGACGAGGGAAAACAGCCTAAAAAAGACACAAAGGAGAATTCGAATAACTCACATTCCAAAGAGGGCCCCAAACAAAACCAGAAGGGTAAGCCACCGGGAAAACCACAGCAGAATAGTGTGTCTTCTGGTGCCAAACCGGAAGGAGGTCAGAACAAGCCACCATTCCAGAAAGCATTCGGGAAATGCTTTGTTTGTGGCTCGACTGATCACGTGAAAGGAGATCCCAGATGTAAGGGTAAACCTTCAGGGGTCCAGCTTGTCTCCTTAGCCTTCGCTCCAGAGGAGGAAGTCCAAATGGCAAGTGGAAACTTTCTACTGCTAGCTGACGAACCCATTGGAGTCTCAGCCAGCGTCTCTTTAGTATCTCTGGGGTTGTGGGAACAACAGAATTTAGACGTCTATAATTCTATCCCCGATAATACTAAAGAGTATTATAAGGACAGTGTCCAGGTGAATGGTCAGGAGACGCCTGCCATTAGGGACACTGGGGCCAGCATAACTGTGGTGGATAAATCGTTTTTTCAGGCTGAGGATGTTGCTAAGGCACCCAAACGCCTCACCAAGTTAGCTGGAGGGCCTGTGCAGATGCTTCCCCAATTACCAGTTCTCATCCAGTGTAACGACATGACTGTAAAGATACCTGTCAGCATACAGAGTGAGGTACCAGGACGCGTACTGTTGGGTAACGATTTGAAAACTCTCGGAGTTGTATCGCATACTCCCAGACCTCCTAGTAAACGGTTACAGGAGCTAACCAGACCTGCAAGAGAGAGGACCCTGCGCGGTACTCTCGGGGAGATGATGAAGAAAGAAATCACTCCTGCTCCATTGGAAATGGCGGCCGCTGTCTCTAGGAACACAGAAGTCAAAGGGAAACCTAAAACTTCTAAACCGAAACCAACAGCCCACATTCCGATGCAGCCGACACGGACTTCCCCGCGGTTGTCCAATGTCACACCCGTAACTCCACCTCCAGCTGAGGCTGAGGGGGAAGTACAACCCTGTATGGTAGAATTAGACTCTGAAGAAGAGCTAATGGAAGGCCAGGAACTCATTGGAGATCTGGATCCTGTTGACCATCCTGAGCTGCAGTCGTTACTGGCAGAAGGTGGACCCAGCAGGGCAGACTTCAGTAAGGGACAGAGAGAATGTCCAACTCTGGAAGGCTTCGCCGTCAGGCAGTAACTCAGGCTGAAGGGCAAGAGCCTGGGAAACATAGGTTGCACTGGGAAGATGGCCTCTTCTATAGTGAACCGACCGAGTCTACACCTGGAGACTACAAACGCCTTGTAGTACCCCAAGAGAACAGACCACAGTTCTTGCAGTTAGCCCACGAGATTCCTTTGGCTGGTCACTTGAGTTTCAAGAAGACTAAGGAAAGGCTCTCACTCTACTTCTATTGGCCAAAAATGGGGGCCGAAGTAGAAAAACACTGCAGAAGCTGCCATACCTGCCAGATCTCTGGTAAGGTTGGGTCCAAGAATGTGGCACCGTTAGTGCCTCTTCCCGTTGTGGGAGTCCCATTTGAGAGAGTAGGGATTAATATCGTTGGTCCCCTTGATCCTCCAACCTCCTCAGGCAACAGGTTTATACTTGTTGTAGTAGACCATGCTACTAGGTATCCTGAGGCAATTCCTATGAGGACTGTTACAGCTCCGGCTGTGGCTAAGGCCCTCGTTGGTATTTTTACTAGGGTCGGATTTCCTAAGGAAGTTATCTCTGACAGGGGGTCAAATTTTATGTCCCACTACATGAAAGCCATGTGGAAAACCTGCGGGGTAACTTACAAGTTCTCAACGGCTTACCACCCACAAACCAATGGGTTGGTAGAACGGTTCAACCGAACCATGAAGAGCATGATAGGTGCTCTAGAAGAACCCCTTAAGCGTAAGTGGGACCTTCTATTGCCATGCCTTCTTTTTGCTTATAGAGAAGTCCCTCAGGAGGGAGTAGGCTACTCTCCCTTCGAACTGCTCTATGGTCATCCCGTCAGAGGTCCATTGGCCCTGATTAAGGAGGGGTTGGAGAGTGCTCCTTCCCCCAAGCCAGTCAGAGTGACTGACTACGTGATAGGTCTCCGGAGGAGAATGTCGCACCTGATGACAGAAGCAAGCGATAACTTGAAAGCTGGACAAGCATTGGTCAAGCACTGGCACGATCAAAAGGCTAACATGGTTGAGTTCGCTCAAAACCAGCTTGTTCTTGTCATGATCCCCACAAGGCAGAGGGCCTTGCAAGATAAATGGATGGGACCCTACCGAGTAGTGGGTAAGCTCGGTGAGGTTAACTATCTGGTGGACTTGGGCAACCCCAAGGAGGCTCCAACAGTCTTTCACACCAACCGACTTAAAGCGTATGTCTCACGACCTGACGTAGGAGCGTTGCTTCTAGCATCAGCCGAGGAAGAAGAAGAGAGTGAAACTCTTCCGGATCTCCTCAGAGGCTTACCTTTAGATGAAAACATTGAAGGAGTAAATCTCTCCTCCAATCTGACACCCGAGCAACAAGAAGAGTGCAAGTCTATGTTGAATCAGTTTGCCTCTCTGTTCTCGCTCTCACCAGGCTTGACCCCTTGGGGCCAGCACGAGATACTCACTGGTGACTGTCTGCCTGTCAAAAGCAGAGGATATCGCATGTCAGAAAACGTAAGAACCCACATCAAAGGTGAGGTCAGCAAGATGCTTGATCTCGGGGTAATAGAGCCCTCTACTAGTCCATGGTCTAGCCCAGTTGTGTTAGTACCAAAGGCCGGATCTAAAGAACTTAGATTCTGCGTGGATTATAGAGCTCTTAACGCAGTCACCAAGACTGATGCCCATCCTTTGCCAAGAACAGATGAGTTGGTGGATAAACTTGGCGCCGCCAAGTTCCTCAGCACATTTGACTTGACGTCAGGCTATTGGCAAATAGCCCTGACCAACCATGCCAAGGAAACTTGCATTTTCTACCCCCGTTGGTTTATACCAGTTTACGGTAATGCCTTTCGGACTAAAAAATGCACCTGCTACGTTTCAACGGATGGTAAACCAGGTTCTAACCGGGATGGAGGACTTCTGCATGGCATACTTGGATGACATAGCAGTGTTCAGCAATTCCTGGGACGAACATGTAACCCACCTGAGAGATGTTTTGCAGGCTCTTGGACGAGCCAATCTGACCATAAAGGCGAGTAAATGCCAAATTGGACAGTGTAAGGTAGTCTACCTTGGGCATGAGGTAGGCGGTGGAGAAATAAGGCCTTTGCTCAGTAAGATTGAAGCTGTGCAAAATTGGACAACACCGACTACTCAGACTCAGGTGAGAGCCTTCCTAGGCCTCACCGGGTATTGCAGGAATTTCATAGAGAACTATGGGACCATAGCTTCTCCACTGAATGTCATCTCCTCGCCCAAATTCCCTAAAAAGGTTAAATGGAACGAGGGGTGCAATCAGGCTTTTGAAAACCTGAAAAAGGCTCTTTGCCAAGCCCCAGTACTCAGAGCTCCTGATTACCGCCAACACTTCATTGTGCAGACAGACGCTTCCAATGTAGGAATAGGTGCCGTACTCAGTCAACTGGATGGGAAAGGTAGGGAGCACCCCGTTTGCTACATCAGCCGCAAGCTGAAGGATCCTGAAACAAGGTGGGCAACAATCGAAAGAGAATGCTTTGCTATCGTGTGGGCTCTGAAGAAGTTTAGGCCGTACTTGTATGGTTCTACTTTTGTTATTCAGACTGACCACCAACCCTTGAGATGGTTAATGCAAATGAAAGGGGAAAACCCAAAACTACTGAGATGGTCGATCTGCCTGCAAGGGTTCGATTTCACCATTGAGCACAGGTCAGGGTGTCACCACCAAAATGCTGATGGTCTCTCTAGGATGTATATCATCGACTAGAGGTATGAGATTCATCCAGGAGTGGATTAAATCCTCCTGTCCCTTAGTCTGGGGGGGGCGAGTGTTAGGGAGAATTCTCTGTTTAGGCTGAATTTCCTAACCTAGTGAGTCCCCCAGCAGCTTTGCTGGATTTCTGGAGTTTGTTTTTCCCATCCTGCCAAGAGTGTGACCCTTTTCCTCTCACTCTTGGACATGTATGTGTGGAATTCCTTTGAATTGTCAATGTGTTCGATGGGCTATGGGGTCTTTTACTCCATAGGGTCTCATAAGTTTTTCTATGTGTGTCACCCCGCACCTTACGTGTCGTGACACGGGGGCACCCTAGCTGGTCCCCCCACCATAGACTCCATACCCGGGGACTGACTACCGTCTCCCCGGGCATGTAAAGTCACCATTGGCTTTACTAGACCTAAATTTGCTAACAGAACTAGTACCAACCATCTTATTGTGGACGTGCTAGTAGGGGTAATTCGATTACTCCTGGATCTGTTACTCGAGGGGGCACTGTCCCGTCCCTCCTCGTCGAGTTTTGGCTGGTGGCAGTGGAAACTACTTGTTATGTTCGACCCCGAGCATAACCCTATGGGATCCGTCCCATTGTTGAAGATTAATACTGTTTTTCGTTAATCTCCAACGTACCACCGATCTACTTATCTTAAATAGGTTTATCGAGTGGTATTTTCTGCCAGAACTCGGGTTGTAAAATGGCGTCTGTGTTTTTCTCTGTGACTCCTAAACCAAAGGTTGAGCCCTTTGTTCCACTTTTGGCGGGCCTCTGGACAGAGACCCTCCAAAGTGGTGCCATTCTGTCTGGGTTACCTCAGGGGTGTGGGAGGGGGTTTAGACACCCTGGACCGAGTTGCCTTGCCAACTCAGGTCGCACTCTGAAGTGATTGGCCCAGGTGGTGAGCCTTCCCGCTCACCACTTAGCATGTGTTGATTGACAAGCTAGGCTGAATGAATGGGGGACGTCTGCATAAAAGCAGGGCTTTGGGACTGGATCTTCAGGAAGTCGCCACTGGACCTAAAGAATCCGACGAGGGTAACGCTGAGCCGACCTGCACGACAAAACCTCCGGTGGAGCCCTGCGGAATCGTCTCACAATCTCCCGACGACAGAAGAGATCTCCCTGCCGGAGAGGCTCTTTCCCTGGCTGGTGGGAACAACCAGTCTTCTTCTTCTTTGTGCTTTTTGATCGCCCAGGACGCAGTGGTCGAATTGCCCGTGCAGAGCACCCGGCAACCGGATAGCCACTACTCCTGCATCGTGATCGAAAGGTGGTGCCTTGTGACGGAGCACTCCGTGGCTGGTTTCTTCCCTGGTGGTGCACCGGACATCTTCTCTTCGACGACGAGAGCATCTCTTCTCTTGGCCAAGACCCGTCGTGCATCCACCACCAGGAACAACTGCCCCCGTCGGAGCTGTCTTCCCCAACAAGGTACCGTAACCGCCTGGCTTCCCTTTTCGATCGGTTCGTGTGAGGTATCTGATTCCTCTCCGTTCCGTTGGGTTGCCTCCAAGCTTTATTCACTCTTTGTTCTGAACTGGTGCAACCTGTCGCTAAACAATTTGCTAAACAAGACTTGAGTGCATCATCCGTAGAGACTTTCCAGGACATCGTGCCTTGCCTCTCACCGAGTGGGCCTGGCCGCCGAACTGTATGATCTAGTGTGATTAATGCTTTCTTGCCTTGCATTTTTACCCGCTTCAGTACGAACCGTGTTGACTTCATTACCTGCCTTTCTCTTCTCTCCCTTCCTCACTAAAAAAATATTCGAGTGTCATCTGGGTTTAGGTATACACCTCTGTCTGAACATAAGTGGTGCCGTAGAACCTAGAGTTGTCGATATTGTGTTTCGGGGGGGTTGAGCTTTATTCCATTCTGCAGAGTAATTGTATTTTGATTTGTTTGCCGTGGTTCACTTTAGTATTTTTCATAGACATTCTGTTATTAATAAATAACTTACTATCTTTATACTAAAGCCTGGTTGCGTGTTTACTCGTTTTGCTGCGAAGAATTACCCTATCTTGTATACTCCCTATACTGACCAACTTTTCTTGAGAGAAGTCTGACTGCTCAGCCACAGCTACCAATTGGATCTGTGTGGTACAGACTGCTACCAAGTGGGTTCATCGCAACACCTGTAGTCCTAAATCTTTTGCAGTGGTCCCAGAGGGAACTGCACAGGTTTCCGCCTAACACATGCACACACTTCACCTCAGTCACATCCATCTGGCCCCAAACACACCAAACACAGCGGATACAAGGGTAATTTGGCTGCTTCACTGAATCTGTGCATTGTCACACACATGTGTCATGCATCCATGGCATGCACAAGTCACAGACACGCAGGTCAGGCACACAGACATGGCTACCATATATGTACCTGGCATCAGCACCCATCCCTCACCCCCACCCATGTCCAGGTACAGAGACTGGCATGCTCTCATGTTCAAAATCTGCATAGGGCTCCCCATGCGGCATTTGAACACATGCAACAACCATGTGGGTCACACATCACTGGTCGCACATGCATTACTATGATGTCCCTGCACACATACATGCATACATGGCCTATGGCACACATACAGGCAAGTATCATAGAACCAGCACACCGCAACATGCCCTGTCTCACACAGTAATGCTTGGACACTTACCACTCAACTCCAGACAGGGCTTCCCTCTCAAGGGTCTGGGCGTGGAGCGCTGGGCGTACGCGTTCCAGGACCCTCATCTGGATGGAACTCATGCGGCCCCGGCCCCCCTCCACGAGGCGCCGGGCCTTCACAAGGGTCCTGGACCTCAAGTCCTCCCAGCGCTACTTGATCTTCAGGACGTTGCGGGTTGCCACCCCCTCCGCGTTGATGGCAACCACACAGTCGGCCCAGATCCTCTCCCGTCCTTCCTTGCTGGCGCGAGACGATCCAAAGAGGTCATCATACTGCCCCAGGACATGCTCCACCAGGACACCAACTTCGGTGGCAGTGAAGCTGGTGCCCCTCTGCCCCTCTGGCCTGGGGTTGCCACTGGTGCCAGATGTGGAAGTGCCCGACATGGCAACCCCAGAGGCAGGTGTGGGTGGGCAACTGGGTCCTGGGGCTGGGCTGTGGAGCGATGTAATCCCAGTCGGGAGTCTTCAGTTCCAGCAGGGGTGGACACAGCTAACTGGACCCCTGCAGATGGCTGATGTGCAGGCACCAAATGGCAGGGCACGGTGGCAGCAGGCAGGCAGGCAGGCAGGCAGGCAGCAGCAGATGGCACGTGGGAGGCTGCTCGGGGCACTGGGGGGCAGTAACTCGGCCTTCTGGGCAGGAGCGTGGTCTTCCGTGTGTTTTCGCGTGGCCAGCTTGATACGGAGTGATTTGGCACGTGATAATCCTGCACGTCAGCGTGAAATCCGAGGAAAGGCCCTTAACGCGTAAGCGCATCAGCACGCATACGCGATTCTATTGGGCCAGAGTCCCTCAGCGCGTAAGCACGTCTGTGACGTGACCCGCACGGGTGTTCCCCACTCAGCACGTGATGACGGAGCACACGTGGAAATACTGCATGTCAGCGTGTAATTGGACAAAAGTGCGCGTACACGCGATTGGCCTATGTACGTGTATTTCATGGGTGCGCAGGCACTTACACACGCAAGTACGTCAGCGCACCTGTATCCCGTGGTGCGTGGGAATTTCCACACGCTATTGGACTGGGAACTGGATTCCAGGGGTGCGCGGGTCACACGCTCGCCTAGAGCACGTGCAAAGCATAAATTTGCGCACTTTAACAATAACAAGCTCAGACGCCAGGATGAACATACCGTTCCTAGCAGCAGTGGCAGTGGGCTACCAAAGGAGGAGGAGGAGGATAGTCAGGGCCAGAATATTCACACCCAGAACCAGCCTTTTCGGGATGCCTGATGACCAGGTGTATGGGAGGTACAGGTTTCCACCACACATAATACTGGACCTGGTGAGTGAGTGGGAGGATGACCTCACATCACCCACCCTGTGCTCCCAAGCACTCAGCCCCCTGGAGAAGGTCCTCAATGTACTGCACTTCTTAGCCACTGGATCATTTCAGCGGACAAGTGCCATAGTGGGTGGGGTGTCACAGGCCACCCAGTCACGCTGCCTACACCAGGTCTTGAACATCATCACTGCACGCCCATCAGTCCGCAGGCACATATACCTGCCCAGAACACCTGCAGAAAGGCATGCTGCCGCCCTGGATTTTTACGGTGTGGCACGATTCCCCAAAGTGCTAGGTGCCATCGACTGCACCCATGTGGCTCTACGTCCCCCCAGGGCATCTGAGCACATCTATAGGAACCGCAAGCACTGGCATTCCATCAACGTGCAGGTAGCATGTAATGCCAAGGGAATCATCACCTCAGTATATGCCAACTATCCCGGGTCCACCCACGACAGCTTCATTTACCGAATGTCTACCCTAAGCCGGGACCTAGAAGCTGGGCGGCATGGCGATACATGGCTGCTTGGTGAGTATGTATGCCACTGCACATGCATGCATGTTGGATACTGAGCAAGGTCACAACCCCACCAATGATACCAATCACCACCTCCACAGGGGACAGTGCCTACCCTCTCAGCCCCCACATGATGACGCCAATTCGGAACCCCACCACGCCACCCGAGGTAAGATATAACACAGCCCACATTACGACCCGGGGCATAGTGGAGCGCACATTCAGAGTGCTAAAGTCACGCTTTCGCTCCCTTGACCGTTCTGGCGGCCAGCTGTTATACGCTCCCCCAGTAGTGTGCAGGATCATAGTGGCAGCATGTGTCCTGCACAACGTTGCAACACGCCGGGGCCTGGCTGTGGACATGGTGGTGGCCCCACATCCCCAACCACATGCACAGCCGCTGCGCATGGGAAGGGAAAGGGCACGGGGGGAGGCAGCCCGTACACAGCTAGTGGCTAATTACTTCACATAGAAATCACACCCCTGTGGAGTGCACACTGCCCTGGCACATTCCATCTGACAATCAATGATGACTCAACCTGACACTGATCCTGAATGTCTGGAGAATGAACCGTGAATACCATATCAGCCTGAGATTGTTCACCTGGAAGTGTCACAATGTGTGCATCCCTACCCACACAGACACCACCAATGCAGTTTTGTGGAGTTACACATTCAAGCAGCTAAAAAGAATACCCACTTGCAAAATGCAACAAGAGGACAGTGCCATGTCAGCCAACCCAACCACAGCACCGTCACACGACACACCGTGCCATGTCATGCTATTTGCAGGTAAACAAAGTAATCCCCACAACATGACACTAGTGTCACTATGTACAGTGTCGCTATTAGAAACCTGCAACACCTGAAATGCTCACAGCAATGCCGGACCAACAACATACTTGAGCACGTACTACCATTAACATGACATCACAAATGTTACATATTAGTAGTCTCACGACCTGGAAATGCCTGCACTCCCACCACTACCAACTGTGCAGTGTTGGCGCCATGTAGAGTTGCAGGTGCACTGCTGCCAACATGGACCCCATCTCCAGACTAGAGGTCCTTGTGTAGACATGAGGAAGGGACCTGCAAATTGGGAGGTAGACACAGAAGATGAGTTACACATCAATGCAACATGCAGTGTACAACACAACAGCAATATGCACTAGGAATGTATACACAGTATTGACTACAGACTGCCCACACAGCTCATGGGAGTCCAACGTCACTGTGTAATTCACCGTCACTTGGGCACAACCTTTGCAAGCCCATGGAAACGGGAAGCAGGAGGGGTGTGTGTGACTCAAACCCAAGCATCTGAACCAAATACATTACAAGCCTGCATGTGCCCAGCCACAATGCAGCGTATGCCCACAGGAACCACGGAAGCCAACAAATCGTCCCAAAAAAATAGGGAATAAAATAAATAAAAATAAAAATAAAAATAAGAAACAATCAAAAATGGCCATTGATGGGCCCGGGGGGGTTGGGGAGGCCACCCAGGAGGTCCGAGGACAGGATGCACACCAGAACCCACCTGCGTGGATCCTGGGAAAATAAAACACCTCCATGGGCTCATGGCCCACACGGCTACCCTATTGTGGGAGTATCACTGCTGTCGCTATTATCACCCTGTGCAGCTGCATCCGGAGGTGGTTGCACTATGGGAGGCAGCCCACGCAAGGCCCTAGTCTGCTCCTCCATGGCTGCAAGCATGCGGGTGTGGTAGGTCTGGTTCTGGAGGATGAGTGTGCGGAGGTCCCCATGCAACAACTCACGGGATGCCCGGACCTCCGCCCTCGTTGCCTGCATCTCAGCTGAGAGCGTACGGGTGAGACGCTCCAGCTGCTGTTCTGTCCTTTGGTGTGTTGAAGCCTCAAGCTCAACAAGAGTCATCCTGAGGTGAAGGAGCTCCTGCCTCAGGGCTTCCCTGTGGCCCTGGGACTCTATGGAGATGGCCTCCTGCAGAGTCGCCAGTGCCGCCCGCCTGTCCCTGTTGGACCCCAACATGTCCTCCCTGTGTGACTGGCAGATGGAGTCGGTTGCCTGCTCTAGTCGCTCCATCAGCCTTTCTGGGGGGACAATGGAAGTGGCCACCCTATCCATGGCCTGAGCCATCATCTCGGATGATGCAGCCTGTTGGGTTGCCATACCGTAAATGGATTGCTCCCATGCGGTATTGCCAGGTGGCGTACGGCCACCACGTCGGCGGGCACCACACCTGTCTGGGGCAAGGCAAACTGCGCCTTGCTGTGCCGGCACTGCCTGAGGCTGCAGGACTGCATTCCCCCTCTGATCTGCTGGCCCAGGAACAGGATCAGATGTCGCGGAGTGTGACCCTGCATCCGTAACCACCAAAGGCGTAGCTGCCAACACTGACATCCCCATGGAGGGTTCTGACCCTGGTGCAGGTGGGTGAGACAGAACAGAATCCCTCCCTGGAACACTCACCTGCGACGGCACGTAGGTCTCATCCGAATCAACACATGAGTACAGCTCGGGGGAGGTGCAGCCAGAGACACCCCTTGAGAGCACGACCTGCAGCACTTGTGGGTTCTCCCCCACCACTACACCACGTCCCTCACTGGTGGTTGGTCGGCCCTCGGACCCCTCCTGGGTCTGCACCATCTCCACAACCCCAGCAGTATCAGGTGCGTCTTCCCCTGCAAAGACATGAAAACAAACAAATGGAAACAGGCATTAGCACCATGGCACACAATGAGGGCTGAGAAGCAAGAGAACCAGTACTTGATTGACACATGTCCCACATGACTAAAACCCTCCCATGCATGCACCCTCACTGCGTATGAAGTGCAGGCAAATGGCACACACTGATGACACCAAGATGGAAGATGAACACATTTTCTGCATGCTGCCTGGCAGTGGCATCACACATTGGCCTGTGATTGCCAGGTGAAACACACATGCCATCACACAGATGGCATGTACCATTGCTATTGAGTGAATATGGAGAGGAGGGCAGCACCTATTTATTCAGTCCAGTTCCCGCATGTAATTGCTTTTCTAATTCTAACAGGTCAGATTTTTCACCTGGAGCTGCCAGTCTGAAATGGTCCAATTGCACAGGGACATGTGTGTACAAATGATATCCAGGTAACAAAGTCACTCCACTTTACCATAGCCATGTCAGACATGTGACTAGTGGACAGCGACATGGCTAGTGAAAGTGGGGGAATGCAAACAATCTGACTGAATGAACAGTAAAAAATAAGCAACTATGTTGTGGCAAGGTGACACTTCAAGGGCAACTGGCGTGCAGTTGGGCTAGATGTCTACTGTTGGCAGAAGGGATACTGCTATGGCCAAATGCAGCTGCGCAGGGAGTATTGCATGAAGCACATGGCTGACCCATACGACTCAGGCGCACACACTCTCACCTAGCACACAAACAGAAGCCCTCACACACACACCATGCACATGGATGACACACACATGCATGTGCACTCACCGGACAATGCCTCGTAATCAGCCAGATCTCCCACGCCTTGGATCTGTTCCTCCGTGACGTAGGTCCCAGCGACTGACTCATGTGGAGTGAGTTCCATGTCTACTACTGGAGACCCACCTCCAGTCACTAGAGTTGCGGCATGACTTGAGGCCAGCTTACTCTTTGCCCTGCGCTTTAGGTCATTCCAGCGCTTATAGCAATCATTGGCTGTGCGCCTCACGATTCCAAGGGCACTTACGATGTCCGCAACGGTCTGCCAGTGTGCCTGGCATTGTGCAGGTGTGGTCTTGGATCCTGCAACAATGACCATCTCGTTGTCATGTCCGGACACCTACTCGACAAGTGCATTCAGTTCGTCATCCGTGAAGCTGGGCTTCCTGGACGGGCCGGACTGTGTAGCCGTGTCTGGGGCATCAGCCTGTGCCGGACGAGCACTCTTCCTCTTCCGCTTGGAAGGTTGTGGTGGTGTCCTGCGCCGCTCTGGACACTAGGGGCAGGAGCCCTGGTGGACTCTGTATCAGGAGTGTGGGATTGCACACTCAGCATGGGAGTTGGTGCAGGCATTGGCTCTAGTGTGATGGTGTCAGGGGGAATGTCAGCAGCATGGACTAGGACCAACACTGTCCTGGCAGGGTGTGTGAGGGCTGGGGTGGATGGAGCCGCAGCTGCCCCTGCAGCCTCTCCGCCCTGCCTCCTTGGTGCAGCAGATGACCTTGCTGCCCCAGATTCACGTGGCATGATGGCATCAACGTGCACCAGCGCACGTGTCGTAGCCCTGCTGACCTGGAAGTCAGCCATGGAGTCAGCCAGGTCTGGTGCCACAATGGGCTGGTCCAACAAGGGCTGAGCATGGATGGTGTCAGCCACATCAGCCTCAACGGGAGGGGGGAGGGGGGGATTATGGGTGCCCGTGACTGGTCCTACACATGGGGGGATAGGCTCACCCTGCAAGTTACGACCACGTCCCCTACCGGATCCACCACGGCCACCACTTGTGGCTCTTCCACCTTTGCCACCCTTACGGAATCCTCGCCTCCCAGCCATGGCACTGATGTTAATGTGTGTATGGGAGTGGATGTAGACTATTGTCCTGGGCAATTGGGGGTCAAAGGGGTTGGGTACCAGATGGTAATTGTACCCTAGTGCTCTAGCAAGGCTGAATGTAACCCCTGGGGAAAGATGACGGGTCACGCAATGCACAGGAGGCCCAAAAAAGGGAGATGACGTGCAAGCAACCCCTCCTAGACCACGTGTGCAGAAAGAAAAACCTGCACTACGCTGTGGCACCCAGTAACACAAGAATGAACGTATGCGTGTCACACGCAGCCTAGAATGACCTCTGAAGGGGTAGGCTACACACGGGGCAAGCACAGATGTTAGATACGTGCGTGACTCACCGTCTGCCAGGTAAAAGAGCGTGAAAAATGAGCGCGTTTGGTTGGCAACACCCCCGCCAAAAGAAGATATGTACTCTGTCTGAGGAGACAGGACAACAGTAGAAGGGAACACTGTTTTAGGGAACAGGCCCAGGTAAACCAGTACAAGAGAAAAAATAGAAAAAGCTGTCAGAGGTAACAGGGAGTACGAACTTGAAACGCCGTGAAGTAAATCGC
The DNA here is from genome assembly GCF_040938575.1 of Ambystoma mexicanum. NCBI lineage: Eukaryota > Metazoa > Chordata > Amphibia > Caudata > Ambystomatidae > Ambystoma > Ambystoma mexicanum. The sequence goes on along the minus strand of NC_090937.1, from coordinate 424,283,494 downwards.
GTGTGAAACGACAAGAAGTACAGAATTCACCCACTCGCTCTCCACGAAAAGCAGTACAAGGAATTGGTGTTCTACACGTACCTTATATGCAGGCCCACACGTACAGCGTCACTTACGCGGCGTGTACGTGCTAGGCCCATTCCCACTAATTACACGCTTTGTCACTTCTGCGTGTAGGTCCATTTGCACCAACTACACGCTTTGTCACTTCAGCGTATATGTCCATTTGCACCAATTACACGCTTTGACACTTCTGCGTGTAGGTCCATTTGCACCAATTACACGCTTTGACACTTCTGCGTGTAGGGCTATTTCCACCAATAACACGCTTTGACACTCGGACGTGTCACGCAACTTTTTCCTACGCATGCACGTGACTTCATAGAGCGCATACGCGTTTACGCGCTAAGGGCCTTTCATCGATTTACACGCAGACGTGTGGGATTTTCAAGTGCAAAATCACTCACTACGTATCAAGCTGTCCACGCGTTCACACACGTAAGACCACGCTCCTGCCCAGGAGGCCAAATTACTGCCCCCCAGAGCCCTGAGCACGCTCCCACCTGCCATCTGCTTCTGCCTGACTGCCTGCTGCCCACGTGCCCTGCCATTTGCTGCCTGCACATCAGCCAGGGGTGCTGTTGCTGTGACCACCCCTGCTGGAACCAAAGGCTCCCGACTGCTTTTCCGTCGCCCCACAGCCCAGCCCCAGGACCCAGTTGCCCACCCACTCCTGGCTCTGGGGTTGCCATGTCGGGCACTACAACATCTGGCACCAGTGGCAACCCCCGGCCAAGGAGGCAGAGGGGCACCAGCTTCAGTGCCAGGGAAGTTGGTGTCCTGGTGGAGGATGCCCCTGGTGGCTGGGGGGTGGTGGTGGTGGGAGACATGAGTGGGGGCCTGGTGGAGGGTGCCCCTGGTGGCTGGGGGGTGGGGGTGATAGGGGACATGAGTGGGGGCCTGGTGGAGGGTGCCCCTGCACTGCTGTGGGGTGGGGGTGGTGGGAGACATGGATGGGGGCCTGGTGGAGGGTGCCCCTGGTGGCGGGGGGGTGGGGGTGATAGGGGACATGAGTGGGGTCCTGGTGGAGGCTGCCCCTGCACTGCTGGGGGGTGGGGGTGGTGGGAGACATGAGTGGGGGCCTGGTGGAGGGTGCCCCTGGTGGCTGGGGGGTGGGGGTGGTGGGAGACATGGATGGGGGCCTTGTGAAGGGTGCCCCTGGTGGCGGGGGGGGTGGGGGTGATAGGGGACATGAGTGGGGGCCTGGTGGAGGGTGCCCCTGCACTGCTGGGGGGTGGGGGTGATAGGGGACATGAGTGGGGGCCTGGTGGAGGGTGCCCCTGCACTGCTGGGGGGTGGGGGTGATAGGGGACATGGGTGGGGGCCTGGTGGAGGGTGCCCCTGCACTGTTGGGGGGTGGGGGTGGTGGGAGACATGAGTGGGGGCCTGGTGGAGGCTGCCCCTGCACTGCTGGGGGTGGGGGTGGTGGGATACATGAGTGGGGGCCTGGTGGAGGGTGCCCCTGGATGCTGGGGGGTGGTGGTGGTGGGAGACATGGGTGGGGACCTGGTGGAGGGTGCCCCTGGATGCTGGGGGTTGGGGGTGGTGGGAGACATGGGTGGGGGCCTGGTGGAGGCTGCCCCTGCACTGCTGGGGGGTGGGGGTGATAGGGGACATGGATGGGGGTCTGGTGGAGGGTGCCCCTGGTGGCTGGGGGTGGTGGGAGACATGGATGTGGGCCTTGTGAAGGGTGCCCCTGGTGGCTGGGGGGTGGGGGTGGTGGGAGACATGGATGTGGGCCTTGTGAAGGGTGCCCCTGGTGGCGGGGGGGTGGGGGTGATAGGGGACATGAGTGGGGGCCTGGTGGAGGGTGCCCCTGCACTGCTGGGGGGTGGGGGTGATAGGGGACATGAGTGGGGGCCTGGTGGAGGGTGCCCCTGCACTGCTGGGGGGTGGGGGTGATATGGGACATGGATGGGGGCCTGGTGGAGGGTGCCCCTGGTGGCTGGGGGGTGGAGGTGGTGGGAGACATGGGTGGGGGCCTGGTGGAGGGTGCCCCTGGATGCTGGGGGGTGGGGGTGGTGGGAGACATGAGTGGGGGCCTGGTGGAGGGTGCCCCTGGTGGCTGGGGGGTGGGGGTGGTGGGAGACATGGGTGGGAGCCTGGTGGAGGGTGCCCCTGGATGCTGGGGGGTGGGGGTGGTGGGAGACATGGGTGGGGGCCTGGTGGAGGGTGCCCCTGGATGCTGGGGGGTGGGGGTGGTGGGAGACATGAGTGGGGGCCTGGTGGAGGGTGCCCCTGGTGGCTGGGGGTTGGGGGTGGTGGGAGACATGGGTGGGGGCCTGGTGGAGGGTGCCCCTGGATGCTGGGTGGTGGGGGTGGTGGGAGACATGAGTGGGGGCCTGGTGGAGGCTGCCCCTGCACTGCTGGGGGGTGGGGGTGTTGGGAGACATGGGTGGGGGCCTGGTGGAGGCTGCCCCTGCACTGCTGTGGGGTGGGGGTGCAGGGGGACATGAGCAGGTGTGCAGGGTAGTCCCCTGTTTTGTGGGCTGCCTGCAGGGGCCGTGGAAGGTGTACAGGGAACACCTGTGAGGACCCACCCAGCCTAATTGCGTGTGATAATTCCCGCACACCCCTGTAATACACGTACCTGGCCAAATCGCATGTGAGAATTCCCACGCACCCCTGTAATACACGTACCCAGCCGAATCGCGTGTAGAACTTCCCGTGTACCCCTGTAATACACGTACCCAGCCAAATCGCGTGTGATAATTCCCACGTACCCCTGTAATACACGTACCCTGGCCAATCGCGTGTAGAACTTCCCACGCACCCCTGTAATACACGTACCAAGCCAAATCGCGTGTGATAATTCCTGCGCACCCCTGTAATACACGTACCTGGCCAAATCGCATGTGAGAATTCCCGCGCACCCCTGTAATACACGTACCCAGCCGAATCGCGTGTAGAACTTCGCGTGTACCCCTGTAATACACGTACCCAGCCAAATCGCGTGTGATAATTCCTGCGTACCCCTGTGATACACGTGCACTGGCTAATCGCGTGTAAAACTTCACGCGTACCCCTGTAATACACGTACCCTGGCTAATCGCGTGTATAACTTCACGCATACCCCTGATATGCACGTTACCCGCTTTGCGTTCCTTGTTTGGCAGCCCTGTAGACTGGTCCAGGGTTAGCACAGCCCTTTGCGATGATTTAGCGATTTTGATGGCTTTTCCTTGCGCGAGGGCGTTCTTGGGGGTGTTACTGGCGCTGCTGCAGGGTCACTGAGATACTCTGCGCCACGGCTGGTTTGGGAGCCTAAAATCCATGAATACGCTGTGCGCGGAAATCGGTTTTAGCGAACGTGCCTGGCGCAGACAATCGCACACGGACACTCTGCGCCAGCCGCTTGCGACACTTTTCTGCGAAATTCTATGAATTACCCTGTATATGTGTTGTCAGGATTGTTTGCTGCATTTCTGTGAAGTACTAACATTTGCAAACACAATGGGTCTGTACTGTGTAAGTAAATGTTGTCAACAATTGGTGGTAATTGAAATAGAATATTCATTGCTACATTTGCGTAACAACTTACACCAACTATATTTGAGCATTTAAATCGTCCAGGTAGTTCTGTATCTAACTGCTTTTTGGGAGTTTGTCTTCCTTCTTTAAAGAAGTACCTGGTTTACTTTCCCTAATTGATTCTTTTTTGCTTGTGGTACTTGATGAAGTATTAGTTTCTTTTACTCTCTTTGGAGGATTTGCAGTGACATCCTGTTGCATTTCTGTTTGATTTATTTTTCTTTTATAACGTTTTACTTTTTGTGGAACAGAATATGTGTTTAGATGGGGGGTGTATAGTGAGCGAAGTCTATTGTATTCTAAAATGCAAGGAATATCAGCGTTTATTTTACTTGCATCAAAGTTGATTAGAAATAGACCGTCAAGTGTACGCAAGCGTGATAGTGCTACATAGCTCATTCCTTCTTTAAAGACTGTGTTACCAATATCTATCATTGCTTTGTCTAGGGTAAGACCTTGTGATTTATGAATCATGACTGCGTATGCAAGAGTTAGAGAAAATTGTTCTCTGCGTACATACATATCTTTGAAGAGAAGGAATCTAGCTGTTGAGAGTCCTATCCTTTTTACTTCTGAAAGTTTGTCAAAGAGTATATTGACAAACTGAATTTTGTTGTCGGGTGGGTATGTTTGAAAGCCAACAACTGTACCCAGTGCTCCATTAACTAGTCCTTGGTCCACGTCAAGGTTCCGTCTAAGCATTACTCTGCAATTTAAGGATAATTTTAATACCTTTTCTAAGCCTGCTGTGTTTGAGATTGCTTTTTCTAAACTGTTTAGTCTTGCTGTGGCTTGGTCACACATGGGTAGTGTCATACCATGTACATCTAATTTGTCTGTGGCGCTAATTTCCATGATTGGTTGCATTTCTTTACTTAGCATGATTTCATTGAATTTGAAACAGCTTGCAAGAGTTGGCATTAAGGCCATACAATTGACATTTTTGTGGCTAATTGTTCCATAACATCTGCAGCACATGCATTATCGCCATAAAATGCATTAATGTGACGGGTTTTCAATATTGCTTCTGCTTCTTTAGAAAGTGTACCAACTCTGATACTTTTTAAAATGTTGGCATAAGTGAGATCTGCAGATTGCTGCATGTTTTCTGTTAATTCTCTGTATTGGAAATGTTGCCAAAGGTTGACATTTCCAATGCTGCCAACAGTTTTACGGCAGAGTTTGTGTCCTAATGTTTTAAAAATAGGCTCACCTTTTACTGGTGTTAATTGAAGCAGATCTCCAAAAATAATAATGTGTTTTCCTGCAAAGAGCTCTTCATAGTCTGTTTTGAGTACTTCTTGTAATCTGAGGTGAATCAAAGCTAACATCAGGTTGGAGACCATGCTCACTTCATCTATTAGTAGCATTTTCATTTGTTTCAATACTCTGCGTAATTCCATTTCACCTTCTGCAGAAAGTTTGTAATAGTCTAATTTGTTCTGGTGTTCTACTGGTAATAGTAGTAATCAGTGTAATGTAACACCACCTATGTTGTAGGCAATTAAACCTGTGGGGGCAGTGACAACAGCTGACAGTTTGTTGTTTGTCAATTATTGAAGGAACTTACTAATGATTTTGATTAGGAATGTTTTGCCAGAACCAGCTTCACCACTGACGTACAGTAGTATAGGTTTATAATTATGGCAGGAACATTGTTTATTTTCATGTTTTACACCATGTGCAATTTGTTTTGTTACTTCTTGAAAAATGCTACTTTGCTCATTGTTTAGTTTTGATTGTAGTATAGTTAGGTCTTCCTTATCTTCATACTGACACATGGTGTTTGCTACTTCTATCATAGCTAATTCTGCCTCATTTATTATTAGTGGTTCTCCCAGTGGTTCTTGGCTTCCTGTTACAGAAGGTTGACTACTGTCAGGAGTGTCCTTATCTAGTTGGGCGTGGAGTTCTTCTTCGTGTTGCTGTTCATTGTGCAACATTTTTTGTACTGTGTAAAGTTTACATCAGTTATAGTGCTTTCATTTGCTTTGAAAGCTTCCTAATATGAGTCATAGTTATCTAGTAATTGTTCTTCTTTTCTCCATGGTTTGAAGAGTTGTAGCAGGGACATGTCATATACATCTTTATGTTGAGGAGTCTTTAATGACAATTTGATATGATTAATTAAATTTGGTTTAGTGAGTTTAACTAAGCTACCTTCACAGTTTGTCACTCTATATTTACCTTTTTTTTCTTCGGGTTTCATATTATTTTTGTATGTGTAGTTTTGGGCTATGTGGTATAGACACATGTTTTCCAAAGTATTACTTCTGTTTGGGTAGTAGGTGTCCAATAAATTGTTTTTTAAAATGTCTTGGTTGTTAGGATCATGTTTGGCTATTGTTTCTATATCTTCATATGATTTTAGAACTCTTTTTCTAGATTTAGCTGGACCAAGACTTAGCCATACTATATTTTCAGATTTACCATACAATGCAGTACCAGTTAAACGATCAGCTGCTTCATATGATCCACATTCTCTATGGGTGAGCATTTTTATGCCCAAGCTGTATAATTTCTGAGATACTGTTTTATTGATGACAGGTCATTCCAGAGGTCTTGGAGCTCTGCCTTTTCTGCTTTAGTTAAGTATGCTGTGACATATCGTGCAACTGCAGTAGAATTGTCTGCAATGTACTCCACATCTATGTTTACATTCCATAAGTGGGCAATGATTGCATTATAATCATTGATATATTGTTCTTCTTTTCTTTTTATGTAATATGTATTTTTAGGTGACTTACCTTTAACACTATGTCTAACTGAAGACATGCGGTTTTTCACTTGACCTGTATTTGTAACTGGTCTAGGGAAACCAAATCGGCATTTGGTGTAGTATTTCCCTTTGTTTTTGTATTTGCGACTACAATGTTTTCCACATTTGTGTCATTGAAATTGTAAAATTTGTCCATGAAGATCACTATTTGTGGCTTCTGATGGAATTTCACAAGTGACATATTTTTCAATAAACTGTAAAACAGTGGCATCACTGTCTTGACCAAATTTAGGAGCATCTTTAATCCATAAAAGCATGTGGATATGTGGTGCTCCTCTGGCTTGGTATTCTTTTCTCCAAAAGAAGTGTTGCACTTCTCAAGGGGAGGAACAGTTATATTACAAATAAAATGTAGCATAGCAATGAAGCGATGGTGAAAATATCTTGAAAAATTAACAGGATCCAAAGAACAAAATTCTCCAGGTGTTAGTATATCTATGTTTGTTTTGTTTTTATTTGATATGCTTAGGAAATCATGTAAATCTTCCCATGCATATTCTGCACAACTTAATGTAACAAACTAAGTGGGTGGGCCAAGGTTTCTGATCATACAACGTACATCTCCATGACGTCGAAACCAGTACTCTTTAGCACCACGCATATTTGCTAATAGATTTGTAATATTTGATTGTAAAACCTCATCCTTTTGTTGCACTTTTTCTAATAATTGTGTAGCTGTCATATTTTGAAAGTGTGATCCTGATTTTAATATGTATGCAACTCCGTAACATAAAGTTGCTAGTTCACTTTCAAAGAGTAGGTGGAATATGTATTCCACATTTTGTCTAAATCTGGGATCTTCAGAATACATCCGTAATGAGCGGTATTCTGAAGCTGATATTTGAATAGGTCTATCATCAAACCTTCCTCCTTTGCCAGTAGGAAAGAGTAGAGGAAAAGCACATGCTTCTATACTTTTTTCCCATATGCTGATTGGTGATCCTTTTGTTTGACGCATTTGGTAAGTTTCCAGTACATCTTCTACGTTGTCATTACAGTGCAAAGGATGAATTGTATAATGGTCTAAAGTATTTGACATTGTAGCAGGATCTAGTAGCTCAAATTGAACAGCTTCTTGTGTTTCTTGAATTATTTCAGTTGTATCTTTCAAGTTTTCTTCAATATTAATTTCTTTGTAATATCATTATTCTATTTAAGATATTGGAAGGCTTGTCTAACTTTATATAAATCTACCAGCTGTTGCCATTTGTCTTTTGTAGGTACTCCATTTACTAAGATAATTAAAGATTGCTGCATTGGACGTTGCACTCCTAGAGTACGCACATTTTCTTTTAGATCTAATGGTAAATAAACTACTTTTCCACGAATGCCTTTTACCAATTCAGAGGGAGGTAATTTTGCTGTTTTTGGTTGAAGGCGTATTATTGCTTGAAATGGGTGTACTGTTTGAATGATGATGCTCTCATATGAATTAAGTTGTTGTAGGCGTTTTGGTACTGGGTATAATTCCAAATTATTTGTGATAGCACTTGAAGGAGTTTGGTTGTTGTCAAGTTTTGTAGTGCAGTAACTGCAAAGTATTAAGGGCTCAGTTATTTCGTATTTGTTTTCTGCTACAAGGTAGAGAGCTAATTCAAACCATTTAGAATCTTCATTGTCTTCTATTTTGTATGATAGGTCTACAGTTTTTGTGTTACTTATATAAAAAGCTCTACGGCAACATACACATACATGGTTTGGTATTTCAGCTGATGTACTTTTAAATGTTAGTATTTCTTTTTTGTATGTGTTTAGCAAAAGGTTGCCATGTGTAGAATTGTTGCTTAATTGGTTTAAAGCTATTTCATTCTGTAAATGGCTTTCACTTCCAAAATATTTTTTCTGGATATAGTGAATTTCTTCAAGTAGGTCTTTTGCTGTACCATGTAGAAGGATGTTATTTAACTTTGCTAGTGCTAAAGCAGGACTATTAGCATAGTACAGTTTATAGACTAGATTTCTTGTAGTTGAATGATGTGTTGATATCCTTTTCATATCATGGAAAGTGGTTTAAAAATAGGTCCTGTAATGCAGGCCAATGAATGTCCTTGTAGTCCTGTGTCCTTGCGCACTGGAGAGGTATCCATATTTTGCAGTAATTTAATTTTGATTTTGTCTTTGCTTTTTACATATTTATTGAGGAATTGGCGTAAAGATTTGAAACATTGTTTGGGAATGTTACACATTGACGTGCATGGCCATTTGTACACTAGACGTTCTGATTCAGTTGAATGGAGGGGTAATTCTAAGTTTGCAGGGCATATTTTTTAAGGAGTACTTCTTGTTCCATTATGGTATTTTTCACTTTTTCATAACCTCGACCACTGCTATGTATGGCAATTGTATTTGTTTGCTTTTGTTTGTACGCTTCTTCATGAAAATATGCTTCTGTGCTCGTAGTGTGATTCCATTCACCTCCGCAGTTACTTAAGAAGTTCTTTCTGTTGACATTTCGCTTATTGAGAAGTCATTTTTGTAATTTAGTTATTAGTTTTGTTAGTGGTTTCATTTTGTTTAACAGTAAAATAAATAACTTTCTTTTGAGAAGAATTGCACTGTCCATCAACGCTTCTAAGATTAATTTCCTACGATAGGTTTTAAGCATTGATCCTGATTTCTCTCCTGTTTTTATAAGATTTTGAAGGACTTTGTGACGGTACATTTTGGCTAAAATAATTTTCTTGGTATGCTTACTTTGCACTATATTAAAATTTGAAGAAGTAGTTTTATCTGTAGTGATAGCTGATTTTCTGTTAATTGTTTTTCGGTTTGTTTTACATTTTGATAGAGGAGGCAAAGTTTTTATACTTGAAACTTCTTGTGTTTCACTAAATGACTGTATTAGCTGTTTTGTTTCAACTTTTTTTAGAAATTCTGCTAGAGATGGATGCTTATGTTGGACACTTTTATTTTCATTTGCTCTACTTTTGCGTTGCTTTCTACGGACTTATCTTTTGGTAGGCATTCTCTAGAGTCTCTTTTGAAAAAAATAAAGAAGATATGGGTTGGGGTGTTTTGGAATGTATGTGTGCTGTGTGCATGAGTGTTTGAGTAAGATGATAAAGATGATTATAATGGTTTGTGATTGTGCATTGGGAACTACAACTAGTAGGTATAGGTATTCTTGAATTTATGTGTTACTAAACTGGGGTTCAGATGACAAAAAAAAGTAAGCTAGTGGTGTGGAAAAGTACAAATAGTAAATCTAATGTATACAATTAAAACAGTTGTTTGTTCTATAATATGAAAATTATAGCGGTTCAGTTGGGTAATTTGTGTGTCCAAAAATAGGAATTTGTGGGCCATTCTGGCTGTAAATCGCTGTTTAAGACATGGATATTTTTGGACAAAATGGTACACAATCTCTATTTTTAGGCACAGAAATAGCTTGTGTTAACATTATAGTATGTTTGATTAATAATACAAATATTATGGTGATATTCTACTTACTTTTTTTCTTAAATTAACAGGTAACTTCTTAGTTCTTCTTTGTTCTTCGAATTCGGCTGCTTCTTTTCAGGAGACTGGTCTTCACTGCAATTGTAAAAGCTTCAAATTAGTAACTTTGTTTGTATATAGCGCTGTTTTTAATTTCAACATTGATTTTTTTAATTGAACTCCTCAGAGCCTTCTTTAAAACCATTAAACTGATTTATTTACATAGGATACATTGCATCAGTTCAGAACATATGATATGTTCTTAATGAACAAATTGTATTGAATGACTAACTGTAGCAAAAAAAAAATATCTTTACTATGTCTTGTGAAATTATTAATATACCAGTGAATACCACTATTTCTGTAAGTAAGCTGTTCTAGGTAATAGCGCCTCAATGTCATGTCTAAATTAAAGTAATTAAGTAAATAAATAAATAAAAACAAAAAAATATGAAATTGTATAAATATTTTTTTAAAGATTTAAACATAGATTGTGCTTGCATACAATTTTATTTGAATATATGTAGTCTATATATTTTATTTAAAAAATGTTAGTTTAACATGATTTGAGTGTATGTGTATAAAGAAAGTAAATCGTATGAAGGTTTATAAGTGATAGTTGATTTTAGGAAATTGAGAAAAATACAGTAAATTCATTTTACAGATTACACAAGCTAAAAGTCTATTTGAAAATGTGTTCATCTACTGTACAGAAAATATGCATACCTGAAGTTTGTGTTCATGCATATGGATATACATGGAGCTGCACGTAGAAATATTGGAGACTTGTACAGTATGTCTGGTAGATGATGCTTGCCAATGATATGACACTTGTACTCAGAGAGATTCACAGTACATTTGCAGTGCTGATCTATGATGATGCAGTTAGATCTAGAGGTCTTGAATGTGATTGGTGCATGGTCATGTGATTTTTTAGTTGCATCCAATGAGGGAATGGCAGAGAGAGTGAAGTGGAAATGGTAGAAGGGCTGTTCATGTTACGATATGTCTGCGGACATGGCGGTAGTTCGCGGACATTGGGAGTTACATCCGGGGATTTTTGGGTTCAGAAGTCATGCAAATGAGAATAAGCACTGAAAGGGATTGGTCAGGAAAGTTTAATGGGTGTGTTGTGCCAGGAGAGAGTTTCTCAGATACTCTTTTTGCTGAGAGAACAAAAGATAGCTATGGCTGTGTGTTTCAGAAAACAGATTGTTTGGATTTTGGGAGATTCTTGGATACATTGGTTGAAGGTGCATGCAGAAAGCTGTGGAGTAGCTGTAGATCTTGTATTCCCACATGTGGAAGTACACTGGCATAAAAGTATGTGGAATGAAGTGGTTGGACTTGCTACCTCTCTGTGCCACTTTGGAGACAGAGCAACATCAAGACAAAATAGTAATTCATTTTGGAGGGAACAGTTTAGGACATGTGCCTGGAATTTCTTTGCAATTTGCTATGAAAGAAGGACATGGGAAGGTTATGGACATGTTTCCTAATTCTCAAGTGATATTTTCACGGATTGCGCAGAGACAAATGTGGCTTCGTTCTTCTTCATTTGGTCCACAAATGGAAAAAGCAAGGTGCAATGTTAATAAGGCTGTTTGTGCCTTTCTAAGAGATTTTGGCAAGTCCTCTTTTCACAATGAAAATATTATGTTTCGTAGTACATACATTTTTCGCAGAGATGGAGTCCATCTTACTTATGCTGGCAATCAGATTTTTCTGAGAAATGGACAAAATGCATTGCAACCTTTTTTGGAATAACAACAACCATTTTGAAGTAGGTGTTAAGCATTTATAATTTTTGACTTACAAACACCACCAAAAGGCTCTTTTCAGAGCCACCACTTCTTCCCAGAGAAAATTGCAATGTTTGTGATGGGGTAGCAACCCAATTTTTTAAATGTTCGTGAACTGTCCGCGGACTTCTAAAAAATGCAAAGAGCCCTGCTTCATTTATTTTCACTTTTATTTTTTAACTGTGAAAGGCGGCTCTGAAAAGAGCCTTATTTATTTTTTGATTTTTGATATTTTGTATTTTTTTTGTTTTTTTATACACGACACACTAGGAGAGGAGGGGAAAGGAAGGTAAAGGGGGGGACACCAACCACAGGGATAAGAAAGGGCGAGCTGAGAGAGGAAGATGTAGAGTGGGTTTTATTTGGGTAGTGAGCAGATCTTCTCATGCTCTGAGACAATAGTCTCAAAAGCACTACGAAGTCGCTCCCCCCTGCAGAGTACTGTGTCACAGTACATACATACAACTGTGACCCTCGAAAGGTAAGGGTCATCAGCATTCTGTATGGCCTGTGAGGCAGCTTGAGGAAGACGCTGCCCCACAGAGGTGGTCCTTGTGGTGACAGGATCAGAAACAGAGGATGAAGTAGAGGAAATCAACCTGCTACGTTCTTCGCAAGGTACAACCCTGCGAATAGCCCCAGAGTGAAATGACCTCAGGTGTCGCTTCATAGTAGTGGTCCCAAAGCTGTACTTACCGTGCTTCCCGCGACTGAGTATCATTTTGCACTCATTGCAGGTAACACGGTTCGCACGAGCCTTAGGAACATTACCATGAATGGTAAATAACCACCACACCCAAGACTCACGCCTAGTGCGGGTAGTAGGGTTTTCCTCTACCTCATTCTCATCATCCTCTTCTTCCTCCTCCGCATCCTCACTCCTGTTACTCTCTTCAGGCCCTTGGGGAGGTGGTGGTGGTGGAGGTGGTGGGGGTGGTGCTGAAGCAGGTGCAGCATCAGGTGGCAGTTCTGCAGCCAGGGATGCCATCTCGATGGTGAAATCAGCAAGTTGCACGAGAAATAGCTGTGCTCTGAAGAATAGCCAGAAACACAATGAGAATAAGCTCTAGGGCGTGGTCTTTTATAGGGGTGCTTGTGCGCGGTCCGCGGACTTGCGCGCTGTCCGCGGACAGATCAAACACAAAAAAAAGTTTGAAAAGTTTCAAAAGGTATGTAGAAACTCAGGATTACTACGTGGTACTTGTGCCATGGTGAGATTTTATTGAAAAATATTATGGATTAATTGAAAATGTACTTTTAATTTGTTCGGGGACCCGAACAGTGTCCGCATTCAGAACACGCGATCAGCGTGGGCGTGGTCATATGATCCGTTCGCGAACAAGTCCGCGAAGGAAGCGCATGTCCGCAGGACACCAAATGCATGGAGATTGGCTAGCGCATGCGCGTTGATGTTCTACGGACACTGTTCGGGTCCTGAAATAATTAAAATTGCGTCACACGTGAAACGAACATTTCAGGACACTGCGTGTGTTCTTAGAACAGTTTAAATTTTCTAGCGAACAGTAAGGGCAGATACAGTGTTCTTCAGGACACGTTCAATTTCGTTTATGTACGAACATTTCAGGACACCAATTGTGTTCTTAGAACATTTTCAACTTGCTGGCGAACAGTACGGACAGGTATAGTGTTCTTTAAGACACCTCCATTTTCGTTTAATTACGAACAATTCAGGACACCGCGTGTGTTCTTAGAATAGTTTCATCTTGCTAGCGAACAGTACGAAAGGGTATAGTGTTCTTCAGGACACCTCCATTTTCGTTTATTTACGAACATTTCAGAACACCTGCACTGTCCGCGGACACCTACATTGTTTTAAAAAAAAAATGAAACTATTTACAACACAATATAAAAATTAAACTTTATTTAACATTTATTCATAATTTATGACAGAGAAGGTGAGGCAGAAACAGAAACAAAAACAGGAGAATTAGGGGTTTCGTCATGATTGTTATTAGGTGAAGAAGGGATGGAAGTCTCATCAAAACGTTTTGGGTTATGGAGAGGGTTTGGGGATGATTTACTGGGCTATGGTGAGGAGGGACAAGTACATGTGGGGCAATGGTACGAGGTTTTTGGTTTAAAATGATCTTCCACAAAAGTTTTCAAACTATTAAAATTAGTCAACAATAAATCCATTTTTTCTTCTATACTGTGAAAAGTGTTATCCATAACAGGTTTTTCTGAAGTATTTTCTATTTTGGTATGCTCTGTACAAAAAAAAAATATATATATATATATATATATTAAATATATACAAAATAATAATAATTAAATGGTTTATATTATAAAGTGTTTACCATTAGTTTCACTATCTTGTGACATTTCTTCATGTGGGAAATGTTCCTCTAGCCATTCCAGAGTACTATGTATTTATGTGAGAGAAAAAAAAAAAGATAATATTTTTTTAATCTAATACAGAAAGTTTATAAAGATATGAATACAATTAAGTACACTTACTATTTCAGGTAAGATATGCCCTATGTACTCAGTGGGTCTGCTCTTGTTCTCAGTTCTGTTGTGTTTGTGAGGTAATTATGTTGGAAGACAATTTATTTTCTTGTGGTATATTCCATTTTAGAACATAGTGCATTTAAATGAATGGTTAGTGTGTTGTATATATGGGTTACATTTCTTATGTATTAGTACATATAATGTGTTTGTGTGCTTTTTTTTGAATTTGTTAAATTGTCCTATTTTATGATATAACAATCAAACATACCCCCCCCAGAGTTTTTTAGGTAGTGGTACTGTTCTTCGAACATGTCCGCGAACAATAAATGAGTTCGCGGACATCAAGTACAGTAGAAGAGATTCAGTCTGTTCCATATGATATGTATATGAAGTGAAAGTCATTATTGTTAAGTTACACTACTAAAAACCTACGAAATTCAATGAAAAAACATTGTTAAAGGGACGTTATGGTTAAGTTGCGCTACTAAAAACCTATGAAATTCAGTGAAGAAACTTTGTTAAAGGGACGTTATGGGTAAGTTGCGATACTAAAAACCTATGAAATTCAGTGAAAAAACTTTGTTAAAGGGACGTTATGGTTCCAAGTAAAACCGAAAAACCCTTGAAATTCGCCAGTTATGGTAAGCTAAGCAACCATAACTCGCGCCACCACCGTGCACTGCTAAGACTAACACCCAGGACATCAAAGTTGACATCACAAATGGCAGATCCTTAAAACTATTAGGAACGCTGCGTTTATTTAGAAGGAGATAGGGGCTGTATATATATAACTTGCACCATGGAGCAGTGTGGGTACCCAAGAAAGATACATGAAGGTGTGAGGAGGCTGAGAGGATGGCAAGGGGGTTTGGTAATACAGAATTATCAAAAGGGGGGAATGTTGGAGAGCAGGGGCTGAAGTCCTGGCCCCTCAGCAATTTCGAATGAGGCAATTGTAGAAGGAGATGTTGTCAGGGAACTGGGAGAATGGAGGGGGTGGGGGAATCACCTGTAGAAGCTGGATTGTAGAGGAATCATAGTGAATTTTGGTATTAACATTACATGTGCAGTAAAACTCCATTTTAGAAGATAGACACCATTTTGAAATTCAAGCATAGTGCCACAGCAATGCCAGTATGCTTCATTTTGTCACAAGGGTTAGCAGGGTGTATGCACGTCTCTTGCTTTGAGCCCTGCGGAAGAGTAATTCAATTGCAGACACACAGTTCTCCAGTATCTCTGATCATTAGTACATGTCACCAGAGAGTGCAGAAGTCAATCTTTGAAGAGCTATCCCATGAGGAGTGTGAGGGATCTATTTTAATATTCCATTTAGTCTGGAGCACAATGCTATTTAAATTGCCTAACTTTCCTTCAACTAAAGCTTATCCTAATGTTCTACCTACCACATATTTCTGGCTCAACCTACCAGACTGACCTGAAATCTGAAACAGGCATGCCCTATTTATAATAAATTAGACTGGACTCACCTAAATCTTTTAGCCGAACTCTTGAAAGAAGTTTGGGAAAACGCAAACTAACTGAAACAACAAACATTCCGTTGATTCAGAATGCTCTCAAATATGTTTTTCTGTGCTTACTCGGAAGGATAATAAGGCTGGTCTCAATGGCCACATTAATGTAAATAGTACTTCTCCCTAAACATATTAATAATCGCCATATAGAAACTGATACACATGTTCTGCTATATTTAGAAACTGAACAAACATATTTAAAGATGCATTGTTCCTCTCTACACAGATTGATGTATCATCCCCATGCTAAAGTAACTGTTTTACAATTTTACAATTCATCATTGTATGATGGTAAACCTGTCTGTTAAATGGGTCCATTGATGTGGACTGCCCTACATACTTGCAGGTGTGGTGGCTGCACTCGCTCTCTAAGCTTTCAATACAAATATTGCAAGAAGATAAGCTGTCCAATAAGTGAATTGTTTTGGTTAGTGCAGTACCTCTTCAACTTTATGCCACATCATGCTTTTGCTTCATTCAAGGCACATTATCCACATGGCTGTATACCACACATTTACACTGCATTGGAATGGTAGTCTTCCACATGACTATAATTCAAAAATTCAATCTGGCCAATTCTGTATGATGATTTCCCTCATTATTACATATTGTAAGCTATATTTTGGCCAATGCATGTATATTATGTCAGGTGGGTACCCCTAATCTAATAACCCTTAATTATATATTCCACCCCCATAATTCTAGCAAGAAATCAGAGGTTTTCTCAGACCTGAAATGTATATAAAGTGAAATAAAGGCAAATGTGGTCTCCTGCTTTATGCATGGGAAGTCACTGCAATGTTACATAACAACAGGCAACTTGTCTGCACAAAACACAATTAATCTACCTGCATGAATATCACTATTCATCATACACTTGCATCCATTCCCATAATCAATTCCATGTACATCGTAAGACTGAATAGCACAGACATTCTAGTTGCACTTCTACTGCTTGTCTGCCAGAATCTCAAAATCCTTGACTTTACAAAAATGTCTCCAAATGAAGCTACTTCTGTAGGAGTCTGTCCTGATAAATTCTGGTTTCACCATCACCGTCTTGTGGCCAATGCTGGACTTGACTTTTATGGACTTTTTTCATTCACGGTGCGTCACCCTTTGTCAACTCATATGCTGGACTTCCTTTGCATCTTGTACTCATGGTGGCCCTGAATCGTGCTGTTCCCATCTTCATCTTGTATCCTGACTTGCAATATTATGTGTTACTGCTGACTTCTGCAATTGTATTCACTCTCCCCTCTTGTTTCTCCACTCTTTTGACTGCTAACTCTCTGTTCTCTCCTCCTTTCCCTTCTTCATTTTCCTATCTCCTCCCCTTACTTTCTTCTATGCACTTACTCTATCAGAATTGTCCCTGGACCTAGTATGATAGCAACCTTGTCTGTCTCCCACCCACCCCCCCAGCACTATCTGAAATGTTGTCAGACCTAGTATGATAGTCCTTGTTTTGTTCCTCCCCTACCTTTCTGCACCCCTCTCCCTCACCTCTTGTTTTTCTCCGGCTGTACCAGAAATTTCGTCAGGCCTAATACGGTAGTCGCCTGTCTGTTTCCATTTCCTTCCCACTCTCCCCCTCCCTTCCTTATCTATGTCTTAGCTTTTGCACTATCTGGAATGTCATCAGGCTGAGTACAATAGTTAATTTCACATCCTTACTGTTCATGGCCTGTAAGAATGTCATGCATTTTCCCTTGTTCCCTCCCTTGCCGTGAAGCACTTTGAAACACATTGTATATAGGCGCTATATAAATAAACTATCATATCATATCAAGCATGAAGACACATTTACAAAGGAATGAATAAAAATACTTTACTTTCCCCAATAACACCAGCACTATTTAGAATTAGCAAACTATTGCATGTCTCATGTTTCCCATGTAGATC
Organism: Ambystoma mexicanum; assembly: GCF_040938575.1. NCBI lineage: Eukaryota > Metazoa > Chordata > Amphibia > Caudata > Ambystomatidae > Ambystoma > Ambystoma mexicanum. The sequence goes on along the minus strand of NC_090937.1, from coordinate 424,265,972 downwards.
TGCTGATGTGGGCTGATAGTATGTATTTGCAGTTTAAAATGTGCTGACATTAAGTTACCTTAGAGTTCTGCATGTTTTGGATTAGGGACGCTGTGTTACTCATTTAGAAGGCACAGATTTCAATTCCCCCACACAACCAGGAAGAATGGTCTTAGATTGTATTGAACATGTATGCATACAGACCAATACCCGTTCAGATCAGGTATGAATCTCAAAGTGCAATTTCCAAATGAGAGCATATATGGGAGTTTCATTCACACAGGTTATGGGAATTTAAATGGATCTATTAAACTTGCTCCCATTTTCAAACTTAGTTTAAGTAACTACGACCTATATAGAACATATATTATTGAACTGATCCTCATTAGGCCATGGTACGGAACACTTTCAAACCATGGTCTCATCTCGACTATATCTGTGAAAACACCTTTGGTACATTTTAAATATCCCTTATAAAATGCTGCACTGTCAGTGCTGTGAAATGTTCTCTATTTTACAAAGTGCTCACAACACAGAAAAACATAATGTGCATTTATTTGCATGCAATCTTCCTCAGCTTGAAATACAATGACAAATCATTATTTATCTCACAATTACTAACTGCAATATCTTATGTTCTTTCTTATAACTGCTTTGTTTAAGCCTTGGCACTTTTTCCACAGATGTGACATATTTTCTATATGCAGTCAAATATAATTTTTAAAAAAATATGATGGGAATAAATGTTGCATTTCACGCAAAATACCAGCTTTTCTTTTCTATTTGGAATGAGTGCACCTTAGTGGCATCCACCATCCCAATTCCCTCACGCTCCAAGGAGTTAAGCCAATTTTTGAAGGGGGCTTATCTGTTATATTTGGTGAGGTTTTATACTCACTTTGAAATCTTTCTTTTAAGATGCTGAGTAAAAATGTGCCCTCATGTGTTTCCAAAACAACTCTTGGTCAAGTTTGTATCCCATCTGGATAGAAAATCTGCTCCAGGTTAAGTTGGTTCAGGATGTCTAATAGACACGGCCCAATTTCCAGATAGCATCCAGGTTCAGCACTCATCTAATAGGGACAGGTGTTCTTCTTCCCCACAACCTTTCCAGAGTCAGAATGTTCTCCTCTGTCCCCAAACATTTTAAAGAGTCCAAGGTTCCCACCATCTGTCATAATAGTGTCACTCTATGTGATTGGCTAAGTCCTTTCATTAGTCTATCACATAGGTAGAATCTGCTATTGAATACATGCCATACACATTGTTAGATGGTTATAATTGTATACTTGTGATCAGAAAAGGTGGGGTCCTTAAAACCACTCCTAACACTTTACATGCAATGTTGTTTTTCTTCCATAATATATAACAGCATTGTGCAAATTTAATGGGACTAAGAAGACCAGCGTGTGGGTATAGGGCACCACTATTTGTCATTATGCATCATAAATGTGGGATTTGTTCTCATTTTATTAATTATAACAACTGGTAGACAAGGCGGTTTTGGTGTCAACATGAAGAGGTTCTGACTTTAGAGACATACTAAGTCTCAAATTCCAGAATTATGACTACTAGTCACTTTCACATTTAGGGCCTCATTACGACCCTGGCGCTAATCGGTTAACGGTGCCGTAAAAGGCTGCAGCGCCGTTAACCCATTAGCGCCTGATTATGAGGTCCCTTTGCGGGACCCGACCTTAACGGCTGGTCTGCACCAGCTGTTAAAGTAGGGACCCGCAAAGGGACCTTGGTGCTAAGTACGGTACCGCAATGTTATTCGATCCACACAACATAATTACTGCTTTTCTGCATATTATAATGTGGGATATTATTTAAGGCCACTATATTATGAGTTTTATAGAATAATATTACATGTGTTGGAGGAATACAACACTGCATTAATAGATTCTATGGCCTCTTTACACGGATGGCGCTAAGGGTTTACCGGCACCGGTAAGGGCACTGGTGCCGGTAATCCCTTAGCGCCATATTACGAGGTCCCTCAGCGAGTCCCGTCCTTAACGTGTGGCCAGACCACACGTTAAGGAAGGGACCCGCTGAGGGACTTCAGGGCAAATAACGGTACCGCGAATAGCGGTACCGTTATTTGCTCCTTCCCCATTCCCATTGAGCCCTACGGGGGCTCAAATGGGAATGGGGAAGGGCCTTGGAGAATGGGGAATTACTGCCCCGCCAACCTTGGAATGGGGGGAATTCCCCCATTCACCAAGGCGGAATCGGTAAAATACCGGCGGCAACCATGGCGCTAAAAGCGCCATGGTTACCACTGTCCGTGTAATGAGGCCCTATGAATGATGATTCCTTGCCTTCATTTTATGTATGGTAAGACATATATATGCCTGCCACTCAGAATACTTGACAACTTTCTTTTACTGCCATTTAATTGTTTTAAAATGTCTGTGTCATAGTTCATGTTCTCCAGTTAACAGGATTGTATTTGTGACAGATTTGGGTCTATCGACACTTTTAGAAATAAAGTTCCATTTTAAACTGGTGCATTCTGTGCCTCCTGGATTCCTTGACATTGATAACAACCCAATCTTTGGGTGGATGTATTCAAAGGCCCAAAGGGTTGAGTGCTAACTCTCAGGTGTGAACGTCATTACCTGCATCCTGCAGGTGCCCACTGGTGGTGGTAGCGAGTAAGGCTCGGAAGTCATAGCTTAAATGATGCATGCTTCTTGTGCCTCTCTCATTTAAACTTGAAACAGCATCCACTGGCCTTTGATTTTTTCTACACTGAGCTATCTGCCTCACACTTAATGGAGCAGCACTGTTCAACGTTTTACAGTATTAGTTTGCAATAGGTAAGTAGTCTTGGATCCATTTACATTTAGAATATCAAAAATTCAGAAGTCTCACTCAGGACAGATGACTGTACAGGACTAAATGTTGTGGGAGGTGCTCCATCTTACTAATTGTAGGCACACCTCACAGCACTATAGAGCCCCTGAATGCCCTTTGTGTCATGAATATTATGCTCTAAACAGTTTAATATTTCCCAGATTTAACTCTTCCTCACTCAGCACAGATAAAACCCACCGTACTAACTGATATAGAATATGTTCTTTCTCGGTCAGCAGAGTGCCTCTGCTGGACTGAGTGTTCTAAATTGCACTCAGCAGAATGTAGCACAGTGGCTCACATTGCTGCATTTCACGAAATGCAATCTGATTTCATTACATGATTTCTCCCATATAACTACGTATGACTAAATGTACTCAGGACAAAGATTTCACATATCTTGAATCACCATGCAAAGAGTCGACTGGTTTGCCTTTCCTCACTTTCCACAAGCCCATTTACCAACTCTTGCTTTGGTTGAGTCCTTTTGTTTGGTCTAATGTTCAAAGTTGGACGGGCTTTGGAGAGGGCTAGTGTGCATCAGATAAACATGCAGATGTGATCTTCATCCACTTGGGAGGAGACAGACTAAGCTCATCTTTCCTTGTTTCCCTGCCTCATGGATTCCTCCAGTAAGGTAGGAACAGTAGCACGCCAATGAAAAGAGGCACTTACATCACGTGACTGACGTTTGCCACTTCAGCATCATTTTTGTTGTCTCTGTGTTACATTCTTGTCAGCTGAATCAGCTCTCTTCAGCCAGAGACCTTAGTTCAACTACTGGGCAACACATTCCTCACAATGGTTCACAGCAATAAATAATTGGATTGCTCAAGGATAATCAACCGTTATGAGAGCATTGCTTTACATTTCACCGACAGCCTCATTCTTCCCGAGACCCTACTTCAAGCATTTAGTAAGATTACCGAAGACCTCTTGTTGCAGTGCGCCTCATTTTCACCGAAGCACTATTATACATACATTTGCCTGAGATTTATCCAAAGGAAAAGCAATAAAGTACTCTTAATGGCTGTGAGACTTGGAAATGCTATCATTGTTGGATATGGCCAACCCGGAAAGCAGCTGCAGAGATAGTGATGTTTTAATAATAAACTCCCCAGACTAATCCGCCCCTGGTTGCTGTGCCGCCTATGGACATTAATCTGCACCCAGCTGAGGAGGGTAAACCGCGGTCCTGGGACTACAAACAGGAGCTGCAGATCAGCGTAGGTTTCCCTTTTCCGTTCGGCTGCACTGTATCTCGCCTTGCGCTGCTGGTGGAAATTGTCTCTCTTTGGGCTGCTCTTCGCGTTCTCATCTCTGCTGAACGTGATGGGGCGTTCATTGCTTGTACATGCGCTCAGTGGGATAGCTGCCGATTTCAAAAACTATCCAGTGCCATCAATCCGAGAGCAAGCAAGGGACGAAAGCTGGAACAGCTGAGACTTAAGAAAACTGCAGCTAGTCAGTCAGCAGGGCTCTTGCTGTGATCAACTGTCTAAATTAGGCAACACTCGGTGGAGTAATAGCACCATTTATATAATATACCTCACATGGACACAGTGTAGTTTTATACATACTAAAAACAGATATAGACACTGCCACTTACAATTGGTCACATAAATGTGCTTGGAATCTGCAGTGTTGACAAACTGGGTGATTCCTCTCAGAAACCATCATACGCCACAAATCAGACATTGGATAAACCCGTGTTAGAATTTGCACAACAGATAGATTTATTGGAAACAAAGGACCCGTTTATTACAGCCGCCATATGTAATTGTGTTGAATCTTTCAAGTAACGCAGGTTAAAATAAGTGTTTTCTGCATTTTAAGAATTCGCAGCTGTGTTTTACAAGTCAAATACATAGTTTTACGACGCAGACTGATAAACTGGACGCTCTAATGTACGCCTCATTTATGAGCACTTCACTGAAATGTTAGAGGGCTTTCAATGTCTTTTAACGTTAATGGAGTGCAACGAGATAAACGGCCCGTATCTACATTACACCACCAGTTCTGGAAAATCGTAGTAACACGAGATACAGTAAAGGCGCATTACACAACACACGTTCAGGGAAAGATTGGGTAAGAAACCAGACCGTTTATTAGTGGTTTTGTAGGGTAACTCCAATTAAAACATGCTATAGATGCAAGTCACTAACAGTGCGGCTGAGCCTTTTCCAACACATTTTCATGATACCTTTGCCAACAATAAATGACAGTATAGAAACATGTTCACGCTGGCTGTGTCCATGCATCTGCATGCTGACTGCACCAAAATATGCCAGCATTCATATTAAAGAAGATACTCATATTTGCTTTGGTAATGTCAGTAATGATACTATAGGAAAACATGTCCATTCTGGCTTTGGCAACATATTGCAGTGTAAAGTAGGCCCAAAAACCAGATTCATATAAAAATAATCCAATGAGCCAATAAAGTGCACGAGATGCAAATCAAAGAAATGTTTATTAGACACACTCTTGGCTGGGAACAATCCAAAAATCCTTCAACATTACATCTTAAATGGGGTTTTATATGGTGAGAAGTGGAGATTACCTTTATACTTTGTTCCAAGATACATGCACATTCACATTCTCTGATTGGGCAACCTTTGCTGTGCTATAGCTGAATGTACACAATACCTAGTCCTATTGGACAATCCTATCCCTCATGACCATACTAATAACTTCGTCTTGACAATCATTTGATAATGGGGTCATCCATTTTCTCAAAGTTTGATTGGACAGTAGACAGTTTAACATGTTACAACATATTTCATGGTTAATCATTGTTAGTTCCATCTAAAGTGTTCCTGGGTGGGTTGTTGCCACCTCAATTGACCAATCACTTTGTGAGGAGTAAACGGTGTGGCAATAAAAAAATAATACTTCACATCTTTACTCACGGGACCCAAATGTTGGCAGCAGCTTACTGTTCTCACCCTTGTGACTTTTCAACTGCGAGTTAATATTGCGAGTTCTCATTGGAAACATGTTCCCCTTCTCAACCTATCTCATTCCATTGTCATGAGTCTGGATGACTTAATGGGGCGTGCTTCTTGGCCTTTTGATTCAGGACCATGTGCATATCTAAATTGTGTGTTATTGTGTGGTTGGGCATGAGTGGTCCTAATACTTATAAACACAGATATAATTTAATAGGTGTCAGGTCATCTTATGTTTTCCCTATTAAATTCCATATGTTAAGGAACTCTGCAGCTCTATGATCATAAATACCAATCTCTATATTTTCTTGGTTGATCAGTGTTCATGATTTCACTCCAATGTGGATGTTTTCCTACTGGGGTCAGTGCGTGTCTTTCACTTGATCGACTTTGTCTTGTGCTCACTTCTGCACAATACCTCATTCTCACCGACCTGTGACCCTCATCTTGTTAGTTTTTAAAGAAATCGGTAGGTACATTATTGGGGATATGTTTAATTTGTATGATGATTGTGAACCTGCTGCACCTTCTACACCTACCCAATCCCTGTGCAGCTTTTACATCCTATCTCACGTGGTCTGCACAAAGTTGCAACATTTGATTGATACACTGCTTCCAATGCCATTGCCTGCGAATTAGCTGCGCCTCTCTGTCCTGACCAATCACAACACGGCTTAACACCCTGTCCTACGAGGCCACAGACCTTGCATATGTCTCTCTCTAAGATGTACCAGAATTGGGTGTATTTTACTTTGTGGAATAATCTATGTATTTCTGAGGCCTATTAATTCTTAATTGTCTACAAAGCTGCTTTGGCCTTCAAGCCTACTCTATATTTTATACATCTAAATGAATGTCAGATATGCTTATAATATGTTTTTGTGATTACTGCCTTCAGTTTTTCTAATTAAAGCTCTTATTTCTGCTCAGAATACACATTTTTGGCTTGATTCATGGAAATCATTGCGTGGTAAATAGGGACTTTGTGTTCCAAATTACGCGTGAATCCCTTTTCATCGATTCATGGAAAGCAATGCACAAGGCTTACCTGGGACTTGTGAGGAATCTGTGCCAGTCTGCCACATCACTGCGACTCAACAATTGGTTTGCGCAAGACTCCAAAAAGTGGGTGGGCCTTGCATGCACAGCCATCTAAAAAGGGGCTGGAACAGGCGAAATGAGGAAGAACAAGTGGAAATATGGGCGTTATGAGGGATGTTCCACCGTCAAACAATCGCACCACCCATACGCGCGCAAAACAAATGTATTCATGGAATTGAACAGGCAACGCTGGGTCGTGAAAAAGCATGCACAAATCCCGAAATACCTATCAACACGCACACTAACAAATGCATAAAAAGCATGCATAAACAACAAACACACGGATACAGCCACAATGAATGCACCATTTCTTTCAGCAATCATCCAGGGACGCCGCAGGAGAAGGAGGATGGCCAGGGCTTGGATCTTTGATGCACAGACCAGCCTTTTTGGGATGCCTGATGACCAAGTCTTCAGCAGGTATATGTCCCCCCATATCATCCTAGACCTGGTCAGGGAGTGGTAAGATGACCTCACATCACCCACTATGTCCTCCCAAGCACTGAACCCCTTGTAAAAGGTGCTCACTGCTCCACCTTCTTTGGCCACTGGGTCATTCCAGTGGAACACTGCCATAGTAGTTGGCATCTCCCAAACCACACAGTCTCGCTGCTTGCACCAGGTGCTGAAAAATCATAACTGCATGTCATTCTTTATGCCGGCATATCTATATGCCCAGAAGACTGGCAGAAAGGAAAACAGTGGTCCAGGATTTCTATCGGGTGGCAGGCTTTCCAATAGTGCTAGGTGCTATTGATTGCACCCATGATGCTCTACATCCACCTAGAGCAACAGAGCCCATCTACTGCAACCAGAAACATTGGCACTCCATCAATGTTCAGGTTGTGTGTGATGCCAAGGGCATCACTACTGAAGAGAATGGCAGCTATCCTGGTAGCACTCATGATAGTTACATCTTCAGGATGTCCCCGCTACACTCGGCCCTGGAAGCTGAGAAGCATGGCAACACATGGCTCATTGGTGAGTATGAATGGCCATGCACATGCATGCATGTTGCAAACAGACCAATAGACACTGTCAACAAATGTCAATAACAACTATTCTCACATCTACAGGGGACAGTGCCTACCCTCTGAGCACATACATGATGACGCCCATACGCAACCCCAAGACACCTGCTGAGGAAAGGTACAACACCGCCCATATTGTGACTCGGGGCATAGTGGAGGGCACATTCTGAGTGCTCAAGTCATGTATCTGCTCCCTTAACCACCCTGGTGGTGTGTTGCTATATACACCACCAGAAGTCTGCAGGATCATTGTGGAAGTATGTGTCCTGCACAATGTTGCAACACAGCGTGGCGTCCCCATGGACATGCTGGTGGCACACTATCTGCATTCACAGGCACACTGCTTATGTATAGCTGGGCAAAGGGCACATGGAGAGGCTGCACGTACCCAGCGTGTGTCTTTTTTAACCGAAAATCCTTCCCCTGTGGAGTGCACATAATCCAGCCACATCCCAGGTGCCATTCAATGATGACAATGGGCCAATCCAGTGTGCCCACAAAACCACCTTGAAAAAGTGATTTTGGAAGTGAAAATGTGTGTGCATCCCTTAGAACTAAAAAGACATTGCATTTTGTGTTTCCAAAATAAACACATTGAAAATGGAGGATACCACTACAACCATTCCAACCATTGAATGAAATCACCCATTTGGCACCACAAACATCCCATATGACTAACTAACATACAAGCCAAATGTGTAATCAGCGATAAATTATGAAACTCATCAAAAATCATATCTGAGGTGCAAGCCATGCATGGCATCCAAAACTAACATGTCCACAAAATACAAGAAGCGCAATGGCATATTGCTGCACACATGTCCAAGAATGTGTGTGATGCACACAAACATGTCCCTATTGAGGGGTGTTGAAAACCAGTGCATTAACGATCCACATGTGACAGATTCTGACAACATGACCACAATAAACCCCATCCCAAAAGAACCAATGACCAAGAGGTAACTGGACATTGAGACACAGGTGATGATCTTTTGAAACTGGAATTTGAGACAAAGAGGGCAACACACCAGAATGGCCATATCCAGACAGGCAGCAACTAATGTAGCCTTTCTACAAGGATCAAGATAAATGCACATCTTACCAGTCCCCTGGGCATGCGGTCGACAGTCAAAATAAATCACATGAAATAGCCATCATCCCCTGACGGAAGGATCTGCAGACAATGAAAAAAATGAAACATAGTACAGCCAACACATCCATGCACCCAAAAAGTCAAGACACACGTGCCCCACTCAGTGACATACAACACATGCAAACAACAACTCACAAGAAAACAATCAACAAGTGCCCCAGCACACATGCAGCAACACCTGCACACAGCATGCAATTCAAAAACACAAAACACACACACTGAGAAACAACAATAACCACCACACTGCCTGACCCCCTGAATGACATGCAGCAAATGTGTATGTCACATATTCCCATTCCCAAGCTGATGGCACATACACAACACACGCATCAGTCAACCTGCTGTATGAAAATGAGAAGACATTAGATATGCTGAAAATTGAGTCCTCAAAAAAGCAAGGGCACATCTGTGTCAGGAAAAGACATGTGGCAGGGGGCATGAGTAAGGGGAGGACTGTGGCAAGTGGCTTAGGCAAGTGGAGGACACTGGGTAATAGCAGGAGGAGGCACAGGTTCATTTACACTAGCAGGTTCCTTTGTTTGTTTTGCAGAAAAGGGCTGGGGAACAAGAGAAACACTTCTGGACTGCATTTCTTAGAAGGCCCGTGTGAGCATGAGCCCTCGAGCACAGCCATAGCCACACGTTGGAACACGTGCATGCTTGCATCACACCCACAAGCTTTTGCTTGCGCTACAGCCATTCAAGCTGAACGGACGTTTCACTGTGGAGCTCCTGCAGGCTATTCATCGTGGGGTCATTGCCCACCTTTACTATAGATAAGTGAAACGTTATCCTGATTACGCTCTCCTCTGCTAATCTAGTTACAGAACGACTAAGTCGCATGTAGCAACACTGTGCTTGAGGAAGACATAACTTCAACATGATGAGCCAGGGAATAGTAACGGTCACAGGCTAGACTGGGAAGCTATTGCCCGCATTGTGGAGAAGCAGGAAAAAATCTACAGCCACATGAGAGGGGCTGCAAACTCTATCGTCAAGATGAGTCAGGGAACCCATATGGTTGCAGAACAGCTGGCGGCCGTGTTGTTCGAACGATAAAAGTGTTACGCAGCTTGCCGCCCGTAATATGTATAGACAGCTTCCAAAGCACATTCTCACAGTTTTCTGGCTTACTTTTACAGCGGAGCCTCCCACGCTGGAAACAGACACCCAGGCAGTGGCAAGCAGAGCAAAAACAACCGCAGCTAAGTGGAGTTTACTTAATTAAGGCAATGTGTTCAAATGCTATGTGTTACTAAAGCTGATGTGTTACGTGCACATACACTCTGCTAGAATGGAAATAACATGAGGGAATGTTTACCCAGTTAAAATGTCAAATAGTGAAATGTGAACCTTACTAGGTATGTTGTAGACAAGGTGGCATTGCTAAGGAAGGGGCATACAATGCAAAGCTACTGAGAAAGGTCTAAGCTCTGAGTGTGAGTACGGTATGAATGGGCAGAGACCACCAACCCCAGGAGGGGGCACTGAGGCCGAGGAGCATGGTTTTCTCCAAATCCTCTTAGCTATCCATAACCTATACCTAACCCTGGTTACCCTTTTCCCCCTACCTATCCAATCTAGCCTACCCTAAACCTCTTTCCCCAGTGGGTTGAGGTAGCCTGTGTTAATACACAATTCCAGGTGCCAAGACCCAACAGGGAGGCAGGAGTTCATGCTGCCTCCGCCAACACTGGGCTAATATCTCACAAACTGGCAGAAAAGCAATGAAATGACAAGGCATGCCATTACCAGTGCAGTATTGCGATAGTGCAGTGAGCACAGTCATGGGAGTCTATGATGCAAAGCACACGAAGGCCATTACACAAATACTCACCGATTGCACTCCAGGCAGGATCATGCTTGAGGCAGAATTTCACAGAGGCCGATGTCAGACTGGAAGGCGGGCCGCCGAGCCAACTGCCATGGAAGACTTAAGCAGATTGGGGCCAGGGCATCTACTTCTACAACACGCCCCTGACCCCTTGGGGTTGGGGAAGATGCTTCCACAGCATGCTCCTGACCCTGGCCCAGTCTGCCCCTTTTCCCTCTTTGGGCCTTTCCACTCATGTTCCAGGTGGCACTGAGCAACACAAAAAATGCATACACAAACCCCGGAAAGCTTTCAGAAAGGTAAGAATAGTGTTACGCAATACACAGGGGCACCCAGACATGGAAAAAATGTGTACGCAACTCACTATTTGCCTCACAAAAATCAAAAGTAAATATGCAGTACTCCACTCTTCTGTCTCCTTGCCTTTGTCTCCTTGCCTTTGCACGCACGTTCGGAGTTGCTTTTACACATACTTATGTATCGCTGACTATGGTGTGCTCTACGCCTGCGCACAGCGCATGTCACATAAGTTATGTGCTGAGGGCCTTTCCTCTGATTTCATGTGTCCACGCTTTTCTCAGTTTTTACGTGCAAAGTCCTTTCACCCTGTTTCTGTCTGCCTTCATTGGGACAAAGGGAAGATCCACGCTCCTGCTTCCGTGCCATCTTACCTGCCTCCTCCTGCCCTATGTTGCCTCTAACTTTGCCATCTGCTGCTGCCTGTACAGTGTGTGTGCTGATTGCCCACCTGCACTGCGTTTGGCGTGCCTGCTGTCCAGCCATTACCTTTCTTCTGTCTCCAGCCCTGTCACCACCTCAACTGCTTGGTTGGACTCCCACTGTGCCATTCCACCACCACTGCTCCACATCCCAGCTCCAGGACCACCTTGCAGGCCCACACCTGCCTCAGGGGTTGCCATGTCAGCACCATCATCCTCAGACCAGAGTGGCAACCCCATGGCAGCGAGGTAGAGGTCTGTCAACTTCATTGCCAGGGAAGTTGACATCCTGGTGGAGAAGGTCCTAGAGCATTATGATGCCCTCTTCAACCCTGTGATGCAATGTGGCAAGGAAGGACGTCAGCAGATCTGGGACAGGAACGCAGCTGCCATCAATGTGGAGGGGGTGACAGTCCACACTTTCAAGACCATGCACAAGCACTATGAGGATCTGAAATCCAGGACCCATGGCAAGGCCCTGCCCCACATCCAGGCCAGTCCTACCGCAGAGGGGCTGAAACATGTCTGGGGATGCTTGTGGTCTCGTGCAGAAGGGATGTGACCTAGCAGTTCGGGCTGGACTGCCCCTTTTGGGGTAGGACCATGCCTGATTTTCATATGGTTTTTCCCCTTCTGTAATGGCTTGGCAGACTGAAAAACAATGGTCTGGAGGGTTGCCCAGAGCTTTGCCCGTGGTTATGATTTATTCAAAACCTTCCAGCCATCACCTTTTCGTTTTGCTAAAGTCACCCCGAGTGGGACGGGTATGCCCAGACGTGGGTCCCGAGTCTGCCGGGCCTAGAGACCCAAGCTACTCCTCACTGATGACGCCCAACAAGGCTGAAACATGTCTGGGGATGCTTGTGGTCTCGTGCAGAAGGGATGTGACCTAGCAGTTCGGGCTGGACTGCCCCTTTTGGGGTAGGACCATGCCTGATTTGCATATGGTTTTTCCCCTTCTGTAATGGCTTGGCAGACTGAAAAACGATGGTCTGGAGGGTTGCCCAGAGCTTTGCCTGTGGTTATGATTTATTCAAAACCTTCCAGCCATCACCTTTTCGTTTTGCTAAAGTCACCCCGAGTGGGACGGGTATGCCCAGACGTGGGTCCCGAGTCTGCCGGGCCTAGAGACCCAAGCTACTCCTCACTGATGACGCCCAACAAGGCTGAAACATGTCTGGGGATGCTTGTGGTCTCGTGCAGAAGGGATGTGACCTAGCAGTTCGGGCTGGACTGCCCCTTTTGGGGTAGGACCATGCCTGATTTGCATATGGTTTTTCCCCTTCTGTAATGGCTTGGCAGACTGAAAAACGATGGTCTGGAGGGTTGCCCAGAGCTTTGCCTGTGGTTATGATTTATTCAAAACCTTCCAGCCATCACCTTTTCGTTTTGCTAAAGTCACCCCGAGTGGGACGGGTATGCCCAGACGTGGGTCCCGAGTCTGCCGGGCCTAGAGACCCAAGCTACTCCTCACTGATGACGCCCAACAAGGCTGAAACATGTCTGGGGATGCTTGTGGTCTCGTGCAGAAGGGATGTGACCTAGCAGTTCGGGCTGGACTGCCCCTTTTGGGGTAGGACCATGCCTGATTTGCATATGGTTTTTCCCCTTCTGTAATGGCTTGGCAGACTGAAAAACGATGGTCTGGAGGGTTGCCCAGAGCTTTGCCTGTGGTTATGATTTATTCAAAACCTTCCAGCCATCACCTTTTCGTTTTGCTAAAGTCACCCCGAGTGGGACGGGTATGCCCAGACGTGGGTCCCGAGTCTGCCGGGCCTAGAGACCCAAGCTACTCCTCACTGATGACGCCCAACAAGGCTGAAACATGTCTGGGGATGCTTGTGGTCTCGTGCAGAAGGGATGTGACCTAGCACTTCAGGCTGGACGGCCCCTTTTGGGGTAGGACCATGCCTGATTTGCATATGGTTTTTCCCCTTCTGTAATGGCTTGGCAGACTGAAAAACGATGGTCTGGAGGGTTGCCCAGAGCTTTGCCCGTGGTTATGATTTATTCAAAACCTTCCAGCCATCACCTTTTCGTTTTGCTAAAGTCACCCCGAGTGGGACTGTAGGGTGTCCTGACCCACGTTTAAGCTACCCTGCTACAACATTTGGTGCTGTGGGCTTAGGAAATTCAAGATGGCGGAAAACCCACATGTGCGCTGAAATCCAGGAAAGCTGCGCAGTTTGTGCGCCCACCAAAATGGTTGCCTCACTTGCCACCCACCAGTGCGAGAATGAAAGGCCGGGTTGCCATGAGGGAAATGGGTTGCCAAAGGAAAAACAGTAGCGCCGGTTAGCTTCAAAGCGCTTTAAAACCACCATTGGACTACCCGCACAGTAGTCTGAAACCATTGGGAATGGCAATGCTGATTGCCAAATGCAACCTAGAATTGTGGGGAATTCATTTCTTAAATCCCAAAAATGGGTGCAGTACCAGTACTCACCACTATCCAAAAGCCGGCGTTTTAAAACCACTCTGTGTGTTTTTCTGAAGGCAAGCAAAATGCCTATTTCAAACCTTGCAACATGTGCAAAATATTCACTGAACACCAGCAGACATTTGGCAGAATGGAGTTTTGTGTGCCTACAAAATCTGGGAAATGAAGAGCCCAAAAACAATGCTTATAACAAAAATGCTATGGAGTCAGCAGCTTAAGCCTAACTACAACTGGATTTAAAACCACCAAAATCGAAAATGTTAAATTAAATGAGTGACCTATGTTTGGTGTCACATGCCTTTGTAACTGTTGAAATGTCATAGTTTTGCGCTTAGAATCAGCATTCTAGCTGCATGTGTAAAATTACAAGTTATTTTAAAAGCAACAAAAAGTTAGCTGAAGGTCTGGCTTAAGGAACTTGATTTTGCCTAGCAACTACCCATCAGCAGTGAAACTTGAGTCACCACTGTGTTCCCAGGCCAACCTTCCTTTTGCTGCCCAGGCTAAGGATATGCCATCTATCTGATAATTGAATTTCCTGTGCTCTGCCAGAGAGTGAACAAAGCCCTCTCCACTCAGGCAAAGGTTTTTTATTACAGACGTCGTAAAAAGTGGCTTCCTCCTGGAGAAGCTGGGAGGAGCACTGCCTGTGAGAAGCAAGCTGGCTTGGCAGAAACTGGAAAGACTGGTTTCTGTACCATGTGACCTGAAAAGACACACCCCTGCAGCAAGGATATGGTTTTATAAAAAGGGGGATAATTCATAGAGCGGACATGTGAAAATTTTATAAATGATACCATAATTCTTGTGATTTTTCTGCCCACAGTTTAAGACGTGGTAGGAACCGGTGGTATGTTCAGGGGGGTTTTAGCGGAAAAGTGGATATTACTCTAAATGTGTGCATGTTAAAAATCTGAAACTTCATCAGTTAATGTCCCTACCCCCTGCACACATGTATGTAAAGTTGGGTCCATGTCGGAAATTGGAAAAGCAGTTAAAAAGTCAATTATGTACACTCTTTGAATGCAAGCTCCGAGCATGAGCAGATTTGGACATAGACATGGCTAAATTCAGCCACACCATGTATATGTAAGTTTAAACAAATGTGTACCTGTGCAAATATGTTTTTAGGTCAGATATAGATTGTGTGTAAAGTTGACAGGGGTGGGTTCTCTGTATCATAAACAGACCTCATCATGATGACACTTCATTTCATTCCCCCAATCAAGGGGACGAATGAAAGCTGACCAATTAGAAGCTGAGAGAGAGGTAGGGTCAGTGATGCTAGAACACACCCACATTCTAAACACATAAAAGCAGACAGACAGGACAGATAGAGACATTCAAAATCCATCTGCCGCTGGAAGCCCTGCCGGAAAAATCCATACTTACCTCCATCAAACTCCAGAAAGCCAAACTAGAGACTTCAATCTATCCAGAGCAGAGAGACCCAAAGAACCGGTGCCTAGCAGAGACCAGACCCCTGTGAGCAGTTCCAGAGGCCAGGCGCTGTGAGCAGAACCCGGAAAGACCTGACCAGACTGAAGTCCGTGACCAAGTCGCTTTCCTGTTCAAAATCTCTTGTGAGTACTTAGCAAAACTCAGAACACATCTCTTAGTTTAAATTCATCTAATTCAATCTATTTAACCTAAGTAGAACTGCCTCCTAGCTGTCACCTGTCATTCTAGCTGAAAAAAATTTGTCACTTGTCATTTTGAAAAAGTGTGCGTTTAAAATTTACAAAACCAAAAACGACCTTTACTAAATTACTCATATCTCCGCAACCGTTTGGGCTAGAGACTTGCAATAACTTTCATTTGGAAGCTGAGATCCCAGGCTTTTCTAGGACCCCAAAACGGTAGAGATAGTCCTTGCGGTTCCTTTGTAATAGCGCTCGGCGCATCCGCGAATTTTACCGCGATTTGCAATTTCTTCACATGTAAAAACGGCTGCTGCTGATTTCCATTTGCCAGAAATTCGTTAACCTGCTAACTATCCCTGCATCATTGCTAGTGTGAGCCTGGACTAATATTAACTAGATACCACTCACCCTGAACCTCTATAAGGGAATTAAAAGCAAATTTAGCATATTTCTCATTCATTGCCAGCACATATCCAAGCATTGCCTGTGTTTTCAAAACTCCTATCTGTTTTCTGTTGTCTAAGCTTGCTGGGATTGAACTGATTACATTGATTGCATTTCTGAGGACTGTGTGTTTCCTTCCATTTCCTTGCCTTGCATCAAGGGGGGGAGGGAATAGCCCGAGAAAAGTGATTACATTGTCTGGTTGAATCATATTGCGTATTTTCTGTACTGCATTCATTGAATATTGCATCCACCTGAGCTACATAAAGCATCCTCTACCACATTATACTTTTGTTCCTATTTACCAGTGTGCTACCTTATCCATTTCATATCAACTCATTAGTGATTATAAGAAGTGTGCTAGTGCCAGATTCTCCATTGTTAATATTTACCATATCAGATTAAGTGTGATATTCAATTATTAATTTATTAAAAAGTGTGATATATATTTTAATTTATCAAATAAACCTTTTAAACTTGCAAAACAGAATTACTTCTTGGCTCAGTGGGGTCAGGGGGATTCCAAGAGAGGGGTGTTATACAAGGGTAGTCATCCAGAACGCATGAACTGGACCTAAAGATATATCAATAAGGGTTTTCATTCAGTATTCTAGACTAGGCGTTAACTGGGCTGTAGTGCTGAATTGAATCCTCTTACAAAGTGGGGGCTCGAGCCGAGACGTTGGGTTAGATTTACCATTTGTGCAGATTAATACAGTGTGCTAACTGACGGGATACATACATCCAGTCGGATCACCACGCTGCATTACGCTGTGAAGCATTCCTAAAAAGGGACACTCCAAGAAAAGTTCTGTTCTGCAAAAATAAAATACAAACTTCTGTAAGTCAGGACAGAGACCAATCTCTAGAATGACGACCTTAGTAGACATGAAAATAGCCAGAGAGCACCTCTTGCATAAGCTATTTGTGAGAGGTGAATGGACCGAACAGGGCCAGGATGTGTGGTTGCAGGCCATCACACAACAGGTCACTGAAACAGGGTCAGATATATATAGAGATCAGGGTCCCTTACATGTGGCCCTGAGTGAACTATATATGGCTCCTAAAGCCAAAGAGGAACACAATAAGATTGCCAGGATAGCAGCATACCTGTACCTATACGTTGGAGACATGCAGGATAGATGTGCGGAAAGCCAAAATCTGGCAAATAGGCAACAGATGGCATTACAGAAGGCCCAATCTGATCTGGACTCTTCTGAGCAGAGGCTGCAGAGGAGCCAGGAGTCAGAAAATGACAGCAGACGGTACATCACTAAAATAAAGGAGGATATGGATGTGCTGCAAAAGGAAAAGTCAGAACAGGATACCAGATTTCTGGCCCTACAGAAGGAGCACCAAGACAGTTTGGACTCCTTACTGCAGAGCCAGAAAAAGCTGGAGCAACAATTAGACTTTAACAGGGCATGCACGGAGCAGGTAGCCACCCTGCAAAGTCATCTAGATAGAGTGAAGGTAGAGAGCAACAAGCTGATCTTGAAAGACCTGGATACCCAGGCAGAGTTTGATGAGGAGCGCCAAAAAGCTGGTGCCCTTCAACGGCAAAGGGACGACCTGGCGGCACAAATGCAGGCTCTTAGTCAGGAAAGAGACGCCTTAGGCCAGGAAGTCTGCCATTTAAAAAGGAAAATGGAAGAAAATCACCTGGCCCACCAGGGGCTGGGTGACCTCCAAAAAGAAAACCAGAACTTGGTAGAGCACACCAGAAGGGTGGAGGATGCTCTAGCAAGAAAGGAGCAGGCCAATAGGGACACAGCTCAGGAGGTAACCCTCCTGCAGCAAAGACTGGCCCAGTTCTCCAGGACCAACCAGGAAGCACAGAGGGAAAATGAGGCCCTCTGTCAACACAATGATAGGCTCCAGCAACAGGTAGCGATGCAGGAGAAACTGATAGAGTCGAGTAAGGCCTTAACAGAGGAACTGAAAGCACAAATGCAGGCTCTTGCATTGCAACAGGGAGCAGGGGCGGATAGAGATGAGGTCCGCTGGGAAAGAGAGACTCCTGACCATAACCGCAGGAGCCCTAACACCAGGGGCCTTCATCTTCCCCAGTCCCTGGACTCTACCACCCCCGTGTCCCCTGGCGCACATGAGCACAGGGCCACAGGGATGGCAGATTACTATCCAGCTAAGAGTATGGGGCTCATAGGCCAGTACCATCCAGGAATGGAGGGGTGGGCATCCGGGTATGGGCACCCAAGTACAATACAGTTCAGTGGGGAACCCCAGGAGAGTAGGCCCATTAAGGGCATCCTGAAAACCTCTGCCCAGTTAGGTCAGTGGAGGGGGTACCCATCAAATCCTGACAGCAAGGAGGAATCTGAAGACTCCTCTGAACTGCGCAGGACACAGGAGACCAGGTCCCCACATTCTGCCAGCCATTCCCAGGCTCGCAGAATCCGGGAAAACCTGGAAGAACAGACGGGAACCTCTGGGAGCAGTGCCTCTGAGTCCGACGAAGAATGGACAAGGGTTACCCGAACCAAAAAGGCCAATAAGGCAAAAAGGGCCTTGCTCAAGGACCCCTTAAAGCAGATTAAGGCGATCAGGAGCGTCATCACGCCTTACCATAAGAACGCTAAGTATTCTGTTTGGGAGCACTTAGAGTTGTTTGAACAAATGATGGAGACTTTCCATTTGAAGGACAGCCAAAGCTGCATTCAATATGTAAAGTGGACCTTCTCCCCGGAATACTCCAGTTTCTTTGCGGGGCTGGAGGACCAAAATCATTTAAGATGGTCCACCTATAAGGCGGCCATCCTGAAACATTTTTCTGTTCACAGAAATCCTCAAGAGGCTCGCAAGGCAGCCTACAATTTGCAATGTGGGGAGGATCAGGCCCCACAAGAATTTGTGCAGGAGTTAAAGCGGGCTTTTGCACAGACCACAAGAAGGGTGCGCACGGATAGCCGTGAATTTATAAACACGTTTTTCCATGCCTTGCCCAAATATATCATGACCCAGCTCGTGAGGGATTTTCACGAGAAAAGATCTTTAGACTGGGTCATTGAACAGGCTACCCGCGTCTATGAGGTGCAGAAGCCCATAGAAAATAAAAGCAATGCCCAGAAAAACCCCAAAGCCAACAGCACCCCTGCTGCTGCCAAGGTGGCAGAGGTAAAGGTCACCCCCGTTTTGGATTTGGAGATGGGGGGGCCTAAAAACCTACCTGCACCTAATAATGCTAGGCCCAGAAGGTCCTCGGGCCAGTCGCAGACAGGGAGCCAGGGAGGCAGCCCCACAAATGGGGTCCCTCGCTCTCCTGACTATGTAAGTCCTCGCTACAAAGGTAATCGACCCATCCTGGGTTATGTGTGGACTCCTCCAGCCCAAGGGGGGGGATCCAGACAAGCACCTAACCCAGGGAACTTCCCTCCAAACTTCCCACAGGAGGGCAGAAATTTACCAAACCCTGGGCAGAACTTTTTCCCCAGATATCCACCCGACTTTCAGCCCCAAAACCATCCATCCTTCTTTCCCCAATTCCCTGAGCCCAGACCACTGAATCCGGGAGAGGGGAGGCCAAGGGTGGAGGGGTACCCGAATCTTCCCAACCCGGGGTATTACCAGAGGAGGGACAGCTACCCTTCCCGGGATCAGCCCAGGGGAGAAAACAGGGTCCCGTATCAGCCTGAGCGGGTTTCCCAGTTAGAGCGCCAGGTCCAAAACATGGCGCGGGATATGGGTCACATACTGAGGGCTCAGCAGAACCCTCAGATCAGCATGCCGGCGCAGAACGCACCCAACTCTGGACCTGGTGCTCCAGAACAATGACGGGGGCAGCACCCCGATAAATCACCGGTTCCCAGGGAGGAGGCACAAAGGGAAGGGGGGTGTAAAGCCTTGGAGGAAGCTTCCTTCCTCACTTGTAAACAGCCCCTGGAAACCCAGGAACCGGAAACAAAATCTCTTGCCCCTGAAAGTCTGCCTCCTAAGGAGCAGAGGGGGGGTAGGAGAAACAAAAGACCCAAACAGACTCAGTTTGAGGAGGAGGTACAGATCTTCCAATTTGAGGGAGAGGGATCCTCAGAGGATCCTGAGAAAAGGATCTTCTCCTTCAGAGAGGGGGGAACTCCTCCCAAAGAAAAATGGGTCCTTAGGGATGCAAATCCAGACTGGGGAGATGTGGAGACTGAGCTACCGCCGCCCACCATCTCATCCCAGAACCAACAGCAAGAAAATCCCTTGGTTCAAACCCATCCTGGCGACTGCCTCCAAAAAGGGGGGGGCGGCCCAGAAACGGAGCCAGGGGAACCCACAATGGCTCTGATCTCCAGTTGCAAATTTTTTCTTTCAGATTCCCAAGACTCTCCACAGAATTCTGCCCAAATCTCCTCGCTAGCGATGTCCAAAACCAGAAAATTAGCCCACCAGTTGTCCAAAAATGTACATTATCTGTGCCCCCTTGAGGAGAAGGAGGGAAGATATTATGCCCCGGTACAAGTACAGGGGCAGGGTACAATCTCAGCACTGGTGGACACTGGATCTCAAGCTACCCTTCTGTCCAGAAGGGCCTTTGACGAACTGAATGCAGGAAGGGGAGAGAATTACCAAATTCCTCTCACCTCTCTTCCGGGACAACTGCAGAACTTTGACGGGAAGGAAATTCCCGTCGAGGGGACGGCAGACTTGGACATTAAGATCGGGCGACATAAGTTGAAACACCCGGTCATAGTTGTGACCCCAGAGGGCACCCCTTGTTTACTAGGGAATGACCTCCTGAGAAGGTTGTCACCCCTAATAGATTGCGTAAACAAGGTCCTCTGGACTCAGACTAGCCGACCCATAAAATTAAAACAGAGTGTCAACCATGTTAGTTTAAACGGCACATGCCACATGGTTGAACAAAAATCTGACCAAGTAGAATTTCACTTCCAGAACAACCAAATTCCAGACGTGACGGTAATAGCAGTAGGACAACAGACTGGTGATGGGGGGTCCTCTCTATTTCTGAAAATCAACCTTCCTTCCAGTCTAAAGTGGTATTCCACGCTGGAAGGAAACACTTTGAAATTCTATACCAATCCACAATCTGAAACTCCCACTCCTATAGTCCAGAAAGATGTGAAATCAGCTCAAAGCCTGGCTGATATTCAGCAAATTGGAGAGCAGTTGTTCATCCCTGTTCAGTTAAATGATGGGAAGGACTCTGTTCTCGCTCGAGTGTGTGTAAACAACGGTAAGAGCTTCATCAGCGAAGCCATGTTCCGCCAACTCCCAAAAGATCCAGCCATTCCCACCTTCAAACTGATAGACAAATGGGAAATGGACCTGGAAGTACCTAATTCCAAACATCTCCTGCCAAGCAGGTGTATGCTCAAAATCTCCATTGGCAACAAGAGCATAGTCCACAATTGTTGGGTCGTGCGAGACGTCACTGCCGCCTTTTACTTAGGCAGTGACATTCTCAATCGCTTTGCCATTAGTTTGGACCTAATAAACTTCAAAGCTTGGTCCCGATTAGCGGATAATCCCATGGGCTTTGATGATCCAGAAAAAGCATTTAGGTCAGCTCAATTGCTACCTTATGCAGTCGAAATTCAGGTTAAAGAGGAAGTCACCATCCCAGAAAGGACCCGACAATTCTCCCTGGAAGTGAAAGTGAAAAGGGGACAAGAGTTGAAAAACCCTGATGCTTACATACATCTAAATGCTTCTCTCCAACAGCAAGGGTTGGGGGTAAACCCGACTCCATTAGTCAACATAGAACATGACCCCATTCTAATAGAGGTGGATAACAGCGACTTAAAGAGTATTACTCTAGCCGCAGGCACCATTATTGGAATGGCGGTTGATGACCGACATTTCTCCATTGATCTTGTAAATGAACTGTTAGGACCCATCCCCAAGGACTGTTTTGACAGTGACAGTGATGACAACGCAACACCAGACAGGATTTTTACCCGGCATGGGGGGAACTTCCTGGTGTACACTTCCTGCCCCTATGGTAAGGAAGATGTGACCTGTGACTTCAGGAGGGATGAGGTGATTTTCCAGGTCCATGAGGGCTGCCTTTCCCACCTGAAGCCTCCGGTCCAAATCAGCACTCTGACCAGGGACTTCTCCACCCAGCTGGAGGAGGCCGCGGAGATAGCCAAACCAGAAGTCTTTCCAGGCTTCAGGCAGATGGTGGAAGAGAGAGTCAACCTAGCTGATGCCTGTGTGACTCTGGAACAAAAGCAAAAGTTGAAACAAGTTTTCTTGGATTTCCAAGATCTCTTTGCGGTAGACTCATATGACTGTGGTCGCACCGACATCCACACCACAACAATCCCCACGGACCCTGGCATGACTCCAGTGTTTGTGAAGCAATATCGCTTGCCTCTCGCATCAATGGAGTCCCTTACTGAAATAATTAAGAACCTTGAGTCCCGGGGAATAATCCGTCCAGTCCACAGCACCTTCAATAATCCGGTGCTGGGAATATTGAAGCCAAACGGCCAGTGGAGACTCTGCGCTGACCTCAGGGAGCTCAACAAACGGGTCCACACTTCCCGATGGCCTCTTCCCTACATTGACCAAGGGCTGGCCCAGATTCAGGGGTCACAGGTATTCACTGCAATAGACCTGACCAATGGATACTGGACCGTGCCTGTCAGTAGGGAGGACCAATACAAGCTGGCTTTTACCTTTGGGGGCCAGCAGTACACATGGACCCGGACTCCCTTCGGATACCTTAACTCCGGTAATGAGTTCAATATTTTCCTACATAAGGCCATGCCCGACCTGGGTACGAGGGGTAACCTGGCTTATGTAGATGATGTCCTCATCAAAAGTTCATCTGTGGAGGAACACATAGCAGAGATCCGTTATGTTCTGACACAGTTGAGGGCCGCCGGAGCAAAACTTTCCTTTCAGAAAGCACAGTGGTGTAGAACCCGTGTTAATTTCTTGGGGCATGAGATTACTCCTCAGGGTCTCTGTCCCCAGGAAAAGAAAGTGGAAGCACTTCAGAAACTGAAAGACCCCACAACTCTGCGGGAACTAAGGAGCCTCCTTGGACTGACTAATTACAGCAGAAAGTTCATTGAGGGCTACGCAGAGATCACCAGACCCCTGATTCATCTCCTGAAGGGGGGGGTCAAGTGGGAATGGGGTCCAGAACAAGCCGAGGCAGTAAAACAACTCAAAAGAAGCCTCTCACAAGCGCCTTGCCTAGCTTACCCGGTCAGAAACAAGGAGTTCTTCCTGGAGACAGGGTTCTCTAATACGTGCTTGACGGCAGTATTATATCAAAAGCATGACAAGGTCAATAAAGTAATCTCCTATGCGAGCAAAACTTTATCCTCTGTGGAGGAAAAATTCAACGATTGTGAGAAGGCACTCCTGGCAACGGTGTGGGCATTGAAGAATTACCGCCCGTTTATCCAGGGGGAACACATCATAGTGGAGACTCCACACCAGCCTCTGCAATATCTCCAAAGTGACAGAATCCGGGCCGGAAATGTGAGTAATTCCCGAATTACTTCCTGGATTCTGTCAATGCAAGGCTTTCCTGTGGAGGTCAGATATGGCCAAAACAAGAAGAGTCCCCTCGCGCAAGGTCTGGCTGACTTGCATGATTGTGCCAGAGAAAACTGTCTCGAGGACGAAAGTCTAAAAATAAAGGACAACATGGAGGCATACCTTAATTCCCCACACAAAGTCTTTGAAGAAGACAAGTGTGAGGGAATGCCCACTGTG
This sequence comes from Ambystoma mexicanum, assembly GCF_040938575.1. Classification (NCBI taxonomy): domain Eukaryota; kingdom Metazoa; phylum Chordata; class Amphibia; order Caudata; family Ambystomatidae; genus Ambystoma; species Ambystoma mexicanum. Next base: position 424,242,111 of record NC_090937.1, on the reverse strand, counting down.
TATGTGGATGGATGCTCTTACCATGTTGACAACGACGGGGAGAAAGAACTGGTGGCTGGCGTAGGGAATGCATGGGTGAATGAGTCCCCAGAACCCTCCGCTGGATACAAAATTGGTCCCCGAAGTAGTCAGGTGGCAGAATTGATGGCTGTGCATCAGGCCATCCTCACTGCTGTCCAGCATCAACTCCACGAACTGGTCATAATCACAGATTCGGATTATGTACGGAACGGGTTCGTGGAGCACCTGGTTAATTGGAAAACCAGAGGCATGTTATGTGCTAACAACAAACCCTTGAAACATGGGAAGTTGATCCAAAACGTTGATGATCTGGTCACATCGAATGGGATGACCATCTACTGGAAAAAGATTAAGGGTCATTCCAAAGTAGAGGGACCAGACAAAACTGGAAATGACTTAGCTGATCAGCTGGCCAAAACCGGGGCCATCCAAGGGGATCTAATTGAGATTGAGTCCCTGTTGGGGGAAATCCAGGTCACTGCCATCACTAGGTCCCAGACAAATGCTCACAACGACCTCTCAATTGCACAATGGAGTAAGGAGACCCCTGATGCTGATTTGATTACTGCTCAGAAGGGGGATCCAATAATTGGTAAATTTTACCAGCACCTTGAGGACCCTGAGAACTTTCCCCTGACGGATACCGATTACATTGGGAAAGAGGACCTAAGAGTGTTGATGAAATGTCCCAAAATGTTCCGGATCCAAGACGGTTTGTTGGTAAGGAAATCCAAAGCTGGCCACGATCAGTGGGTGGTTCCTACCTCATTCCGAAGCCTGATGTTAAGTCACGCCCATGATGCGGCCACTGCCGGTCATAGGGGGTTTCACACAACATTGGAAATCTTAAGAGAGGTTGCATACTGGCCACACATGGGGCAGGACCTCGACCAGTACCTGAAGGGTTGCCTTGTATGTGCACAATTTCAGCCATCATCCCTCACACACCGGGCGCCTTTACAAAAGAGGGGAATGACACTGCCATGGTCAGATTTACAAATCGACTTTGTAGGCCCTGTGATTCGCTCGGCTAGGGGGAATAAGTACATGTTGACTGTGACATGCTTGTTTACCAAGTGGGTGGAATGTCTCCCAGCCCCAAACTGCAAGGCAGAAACTGCAGCTGCCTTGATGATTAACCACATCTTTTCCCGTTTTGGTCTACCTCAAAGGATTGAGTCAGACAGAGGTAGCCACTTCACCAGTGAAATAATGACAAAGATGTGGGAGATACTGGGGGTCAAGAGAAAGCTGCATATTGCTTATAGACCAGCTTCTTCTGGGGCAGTAGAGAGATATAACCGGACAATTGTGAGCATATTAAAGAAGTTTGTGGCAGATTCTGGGCCAAGTTGGGATATCCGATTACCTCTGGTCCTAATCGCTATCCGATCTACCCCTTCATCTGCATCCAAAATGTCACCATTTGAGTTGATGACTGGGCGCAAGATGGTGCTTCCTCAGCATTTGCTCTATAGGACCCAAGAGCAGACACTGATAAATGCCTCCACTACTCATGAGTATGTAGAGAATTTAAGGAAACACCTTCAACATGCTTTTGCTTATGCTCAGCGGAATCTAGAAAGATCGGCTGATAGCATGAAGACCCATTATGACCTGAAAACTTCCAGGAAGGAATATCAGGTGGGAGACCGGGTCTATCTATACAACTTCCAAAGGAACCAGGCCAAGCAGCGCAAATTTTTGCCTACATGGAAGGGACCCTTTGAGATCGTCGATAAGATCTCCCCTGTGGCCTACAAAATCCACATCCCCAAAGGTCCTTTGGCAGAGGGGGAAGACAAGTGGGTCCACATAAACCAGTTGAAATGTTGCCATCCCAGGCACACTCTGCAACAACTGGAGGAATCCTCTGGAATCCTAGCAGGTACTGTATCAGACTAATTCAGTTCCAATCATAAAACATACCACATCTAGTCTCTAACATACTGTGATTGTATGAAACTGTCTCTTAGTCATACTGTTTTTATTAAAATAAGAATGTAATGTTTCGTTATGATAAAATGCATATGCTGCCCCACTATCTCAACAGTGGTGGAAAAAATCGCCTATGAGTAGATATTGCCGCTTTTGCTTTATCATCCTAGGAGAGATGAAACCATGAAGGATGACCAAGAAGGACGATCCGGAGACCGGGAACGGAGATCCAATGGGCCCAGTGGACCGCCCAATACTCCCATCAGGACCGGCGAGGAGAACCGATCGATCAGTACCGGATGGAGAAGAAGATGCTGAACTGTGCCATCTACAGAAGAGGAAGAAGATTATGCGGACAGACCGGTGCATGGGTCAAAACCCTTGTGCACGCGACTCCCCATCGACCCAAACTCAAAGTGCAGTCATGTGGGGGGGCTTGTAGGGTGTCCTGACCCACGTTTAAGCTACCCTGCTACAACATTTGGTGCTGTGGGCTTAGGAAATTCAAGATGGCGGAAAACCCACATGTGCGCTGAAATCCAGGAAAGCTGCGCAGTTTGTGCGCCCACCAAAATGGTTGCCTCACTTGCCACCCACCAGTGCGAGAATGAAAGGCCGGGTTGCCATGAGGGAAATGGGTTGCCAAAGGAAAAACAGTAGCGCCGGTTAGCTTCAAAGCGCTTTAAAACCACCATTGGACTACCCGCACAGTAGTCTGAAACCATTGGGAATGGCAATGCTGATTGCCAAATGCAACCTAGAATTGTGGGGAATTCATTTCTTAAATCCCAAAAATGGGTGCAGTACCAGTACTCACCACTATCCAAAAGCCGGCGTTTTAAAACCACTCTGTGTGTTTTTCTGAAGGCAAGCAAAATGCCTATTTCAAACCTTGCAACATGTGCAAAATATTCACTGAACACCAGCAGACATTTGGCAGAATGGAGTTTTGTGTGCCTACAAAATCTGGGAAATGAAGAGCCCAAAAACAATGCTTATAACAAAAATGCTATGGAGTCAGCAGCTTAAGCCTAACTACAACTGGATTTAAAACCACCAAAATCGAAAATGTTAAATTAAATGAGTGACCTATGTTTGGTGTCACATGCCTTTGTAACTGTTGAAATGTCATAGTTTTGCGCTTAGAATCAGCATTCTAGCTGCATGTGTAAAATTACAAGTTATTTTAAAAGCAACAAAAAGTTAGCTGAAGGTCTGGCTTAAGGAACTTGATTTTGCCTAGCAACTACCCATCAGCAGTGAAACTTGAGTCACCACTGTGTTCCCAGGCCAACCTTCCTTTTGCTGCCCAGGCTAAGGATATGCCATCTATCTGATAATTGAATTTCCTGTGCTCTGCCAGAGAGTGAACAAAGCCCTCTCCACTCAGGCAAAGGTTTTTTATTACAGACGTCGTAAAAAGTGGCTTCCTCCTGGAGAAGCTGGGAGGAGCACTGCCTGTGAGAAGCAAGCTGGCTTGGCAGAAACTGGAAAGACTGGTTTCTGTACCATGTGACCTGAAAAGACACACCCCTGCAGCAAGGATATGGTTTTATAAAAAGGGGGATAATTCATAGAGCGGACATGTGAAAATTTTATAAATGATACCATAATTCTTGTGATTTTTCTGCCCACAGTTTAAGACGTGGTAGGAACCGGTGGTATGTTCAGGGGGGTTTTAGCGGAAAAGTGGATATTACTCTAAATGTGTGCATGTTAAAAATCTGAAACTTCATCAGTTAATGTCCCTACCCCCTGCACACATGTATGTAAAGTTGGGTCCATGTCGGAAATTGGAAAAGCAGTTAAAAAGTCAATTATGTACACTCTTTGAATGCAAGCTCCGAGCATGAGCAGATTTGGACATAGACATGGCTAAATTCAGCCACACCATGTATATGTAAGTTTAAACAAATGTGTACCTGTGCAAATATGTTTTTAGGTCAGATATAGATTGTGTGTAAAGTTGACAGGGGTGGGTTCTCTGTATCATAAACAGACCTCATCATGATGACACTTCATTTCATTCCCCCAATCAAGGGGACGAATGAAAGCTGACCAATTAGAAGCTGAGAGAGAGGTAGGGTCAGTGATGCTAGAACACACCCACATTCTAAACACATAAAAGCAGACAGACAGGACAGATAGAGACATTCAAAATCCATCTGCCGCTGGAAGCCCTGCCGGAAAAATCCATACTTACCTCCATCAAACTCCAGAAAGCCAAACTAGAGACTTCAATCTATCCAGAGCAGAGAGACCCAAAGAACCGGTGCCTAGCAGAGACCAGACCCCTGTGAGCAGTTCCAGAGGCCAGGCGCTGTGAGCAGAACCCGGAAAGACCTGACCAGACTGAAGTCCGTGACCAAGTCGCTTTCCTGTTCAAAATCTCTTGTGAGTACTTAGCAAAACTCAGAACACATCTCTTAGTTTAAATTCATCTAATTCAATCTATTTAACCTAAGTAGAACTGCCTCCTAGCTGTCACCTGTCATTCTAGCTGAAAAAAATTTGTCACTTGTCATTTTGAAAAAGTGTGCGTTTAAAATTTACAAAACCAAAAACGACCTTTACTAAATTACTCATATCTCCGCAACCGTTTGGGCTAGAGACTTGCAATAACTTTCATTTGGAAGCTGAGATCCCAGGCTTTTCTAGGACCCCAAAACGGTAGAGATAGTCCTTGCGGTTCCTTTGTAATAGCGCTCGGCGCATCCGCGAATTTTACCGCGATTTGCAATTTCTTCACATGTAAAAACGGCTGCTGCTGATTTCCATTTGCCAGAAATTCGTTAACCTGCTAACTATCCCTGCATCATTGCTAGTGTGAGCCTGGACTAATATTAACTAGATACCACTCACCCTGAACCTCTATAAGGGAATTAAAAGCAAATTTAGCATATTTCTCATTCATTGCCAGCACATATCCAAGCATTGCCTGTGTTTTCAAAACTCCTATCTGTTTTCTGTTGTCTAAGCTTGCTGGGATTGAACTGATTACATTGATTGCATTTCTGAGGACTGTGTGTTTCCTTCCATTTCCTTGCCTTGCATCAAGGGGGGGAGGGAATAGCCCGAGAAAAGTGATTACATTGTCTGGTTGAATCATATTGCGTATTTTCTGTACTGCATTCATTGAATATTGCATCCACCTGAGCTACATAAAGCATCCTCTACCACATTATACTTTTGTTCCTATTTACCAGTGTGCTACCTTATCCATTTCATATCAACTCATTAGTGATTATAAGAAGTGTGCTAGTGCCAGATTCTCCATTGTTAATATTTACCATATCAGATTAAGTGTGATATTCAATTATTAATTTATTAAAAAGTGTGATATATATTTTAATTTATCAAATAAACCTTTTAAACTTGCAAAACAGAATTACTTCTTGGCTCAGTGGGGTCAGGGGGATTCCAAGAGAGGGGTGTTATACAAGGGTAGTCATCCAGAACGCATGAACTGGACCTAAAGATATATCAATAAGGGTTTTCATTCAGTATTCTAGACTAGGCGTTAACTGGGCTGTAGTGCTGAATTGAATCCTCTTACAGGACGGGTATGCCCAGACGTGGGTCCCGAGTCTGCCGGGCCTAGAGATCCAAGCTACTCCTCACTGACGACACCCAACAAGGCTGAAACATGTCTGGGGATGCTTGTGGTCTCGTGCAGAAGGGATGTGACCTAGCAGTTTGGGCTGGACTGCCCCTTTTGGGGTAGGACCATGCCTGATTTTCATATGGTTTTTCCCCTTCTGTAATGGCTTGGCAGACTGAAAAACAATGGTCTGGAGGGTTGCCCAGAGCTTTGCCCGTGGTTATGATTTATTCAAAACCTTCCAGCCATCACCTTTTCGTTTTGCTAAAGTCACCCCGAGTGGGACGGGTATGCCCAGACGTGGGTCCCGAGTCTGCCGGGCCTAGAGACCCAAGCTACTCCTCACTGATGACGCCCAACAAGGCTGAAACATGTCTGGGGATGCTTGTGGTCTCGTGCAGAAGGGATGTGACCTAGCAGTTCGGGCTGGACTGCCCCTTTTGGAGTAGGACCATGCCTGATTTGCATATGGTTTTTCCCCTTATGTAATGGCTTGGCAGACTGAAAAACGATGGTCTGGAGGGTTGCCCAGAGCTTTGCCCGTGGTTATGATTTATTCAAAACCTTCCAGCCATCACCTTTTCGTTTTGCTAAAGTCACCCCGAGTGGGACGGGTATGCCCAGACGTGGGTCCCGAGTCTGCCGGGCCTAGAGACCCAAGCTACTCCTCACTGATGACGCCCAACAAGGCTGAAACATGTCTGGGGATGCTTGTGGTCTCGTGCAGAAGGGATGTGACCTAGCAGTTCAGGCTGGACTGCCCCTTTTGGGGTAGGACCATGCCTGATTTGCATATGGTTTTTCCCCTTCTGTAATGGCTTGGCAGACTGAAAAACGATGGTCTGGAGGGTTGCCCAGAGCTTTGCCCGTGGTTATGATTTATTCAAAACCTTCCAGCCATCACCTTTTCGTTTTGCTAAAGTCACCCCGAGTGGGACGGGTATGCCCAGACGTGGGTCCCGAGTCTGCCGGGCCTAGAGCCCCAAGCTACTCCTCACTGATGACGCCCAACAAGGCTGAAACATGTCTGGGGATGCTTGTGGTCTCGTGCAGAAGGGATGTGACCTAGCAGTTCGGGCTGGACTGCCCCTTTTGGGGTAGGACCATGCCTGATTTGCATATGGTTTTTCCCCTTCTGTAATGGCTTGGCAGACTGAAAAATGATGGTCTGGAGGGTTGCCCAGAGCTTTGCCTGTGGTTATGATTTATTCAAACCTTCCAGCCATCACGATTTTCGGTTTGCTAAAGTCACCCCGAGTGGGACGGGTATGCCCAGACGTGGGTCCCGAGTCTGCCGGGCCTAGAGACCCAAGCTACTCCTCACTGATGACGCCCAACAAGGCTGAAACATGTCTGGGGTTGCTTGTGGTCTCGTGCAGAAGGGATGTGACCTAGCAGTTCGGGCTGGACTGCCCCTTTTGGGGTAGGACCATGCCTGATTTGCATATGATTTTTCCCCTTCTGTAATGGCTTGGCAGACTGAAAAACGATGGTCTGGAAGGTTGCCCAGAGCTTTGCCCGTGGTTATGATTTATTCAAAACCTTCCAGCCATCACCTTTTCGTTTTGCTACCGCAGAGGGGCACCATGTCCGCAGGTGCCAGATGTCAGGTAACAACATTTACATCCTAGAGAGGTTGTACCCGATGCTGCATTCCCAGATCTGCAAATTACGCTAATGTATGGAGTTGACTGGTTTGTAGCCATGTTGTGCACTGCTCTACAGTTCATGTGTCTTGTGCATGTACCAGCATGTTGGCAGTGACCCCCTTAGGCTTGGCGCAAGTATGAGTCTGAGACAGATGTCTGCCTGCATGCCCCAGACAATGCTATCGTTGTGTGAATTCAGACATCTTTGGATTTTAAATGTGCTCTTACTTGCATTGTGTGTTGTTGTTTAGTTTAGTTTAGTTTATTTATTTGTACCGCGCACCGAACCCTGGGGTAGCTGGGCGCCGGGTTGTGCTGGCTTGCAGACCGTGCACATGCAATGTTACTTGTGTGTGAAACGTGCCAGTATGCCAAGTGTGCCAGTTGAGGTTGTGTTGCCTATGTCATGTGCATGCATGATGATCATGCGTATGTGCCCAAAATGGGAATGTGTGATTGGGCATCACTCACGCCTGGATGCAACAGGTGCATTTGGATGTCTGGCTTAGTCAGGTTGAGACATTGCAGTTCATGAGACTCTGATATGATTGTTCATGGCACTGCTTTGTCCCACTGAGTTGATGTGTGTGCGTGATGTGTGTATGTGCTTGTTGCTATGGCATGCTTACATGTGCATGTGCAATTGATGCATGAGTGTATAGCATATGGATTAAATTGGTTTTGACAGTGGCATGTCATTTGATGTGATCATGTGAAGTGATGCCCAGGCAGGTTTCTGCATAGATGTGTATGCAAGTCCACGTGTGTGGTTGTGGAGGTTGATGGCTGTTCCTTTGACAAGTCATGTTCCTGTGAATGGTGCACACTGATTTTGCTGTTCTCTGTCTCCTTTTCCACAGTTGCATCTGATGAAGAGGGCAAAGCAGTGCTGTGGAGCCTGGATGCAGGGATTTCTCCACCAGGCAGAAGCACATGTCCCCATCCCAGCTCATCTACGGGGATTGATGTGGCTGTGGCAGCACCAGTGACATTGGGAATGGCTGCTGGGGCTGAGTCCAAGAATTTGAAGGTGAGAGGGGACTCCTCAGCAGCAGTGGGGCCATGTGATGCCAAACAGGGGCCATCCATGGCTGAAGATGCCCTGGAGTCATCCAGGTTGACAGAGGGGAGGTGGAGGTGGAGGAGGTGTCCGTTGCAGCCCAGCCCACTGGGTCAGGTGGGGGTTTTGAGGTGGGCATGCTTACTGCAGTCCTGTCCCATGGGTATGAGGATATGCAGGCCACTGTGGAGGTGCCTGTGCAAAATCCAGTCCCTGGGGCTTCAAATGCAGCAGTGTGTGCCTGCCAGGATGCCTCCACCCAGACCAGCCCACCCTTGTTGGCTGGTGTGTCCACCCAGACGGACAGCCCCTTGACATCTGGTGTGTCCATCCAGGATTATGTACTGCCCCTGCTGGCTGGGCTGATGAGACGGAAAGGTGTCATTCATGATGATGTGCAAGCTACTCATAGTCTACTTGTACATCATCACACTGACCTATAACGCCTTGTGTCCTTGCAGCATGCCTGTTCTGTGGTGTACTCCATGGGTTGTTCACTGCTGAGACCACCTCTTCGTCTTCCTCCTCTGTGTACCTGTCATCCTCCAGGCTGTCTTACGGCCAAGATACCAGCAGGGCCCCCTGTGTAACAGTCTCACCCACAACACCCTGCCTGGTGGAGCTCACATCCACGTTGGGAGTAAAAGGCACAGAAGCTGAGGTGTTCACCGTACCTACCCAGGCACAGACAGGGTCATGGGCAATGGAGGGAGAGCAGGCTCCTATGAGAAGTGCAGTTTTCGTACACCCCCATGGATCGTCATCATCTTGGAGGGAGTACCAACGTAGCAGGCACCGGGCACTGTGGCAGCAGGTGTCAATGATGAGGAGGCTATTCTTTTGTAGGGAAGACCACCTCAAGGAGGCAGGTGGGAATTGTGAGGAAGAAGGCACACATGGACATGAGGCACAGAATGTTCTCTATGATCCAGAGTTATGAAGGGGAGATCATGGCAGAGAGGCAGTGGGCACAGGAAGCAGGAGTAGTGATGGCCAGGGCTGGGATTGCACTGCATCTGGAAAGGGGACATGCTGCCATCCTGGAGGCCACTTCCAGGGAAGCGCGGGTGGTAGGGACACAGATGCTGGACAACCTACAAGCCCTCCAGGCAACAACAGAGCCCCGCCTGATGGGGGAGGGTGCGTGGCATTGGACCCAGCCCTGGTGGAAAGGCTGAGTGAGATCGGAGAGGAGAACTAGCCCACTGCCTTTTTACATAGTTATTTAGGTGTAGGTTTTCGTTTTGTATTTATTGTTTTTCCAGACTTTGCAGACTGTCCTTGCAAGTTTGTCATGGATATAGATATTTAGGCCTAAGGTTTTTATTTCATTTCATATTTTCCCCTGGACTTTGACCTTCATTCTCGTTTTAATTGTACATATTTTTATTTGATACATTTTGTTACATTCCATGCTTCATGCAGTTAATTTCTGTGTCGGCAACTTTGATAGTTCACGTTTCTGCAAGGGAATCTCTCCATTGCAAGTCATGTGTCTTTTGGCATGCATGCATGTGTGTTGTTGATGTGAATGTTGAGGCTGGAAGGATGCACATGTGCCTGACCTGTGGGGGTGGTTCCATCAGATGACTGGGTCTACACTGTATGTTTTCATTTGCATTTGGCTGTGCAGCATCACTGTGTGTCTGCCATCCGTGTGATTGGGGTGGAGGGAGGTGAGCTCACTGTTGAGGTGTCCCATGGTCACCTTAATGGCACATTTGTTTGTCATTGCTGTGTTAAACACATGTCATGCAGACATGACCACCAGCATGTGCAGTCACACACTGCCTTCCCTCATGTGTTGCTCCACATCGGACACTGGAATACAGTAGTGAGCCATGTTTGCTCTTTCGGAGTGTCAGCACAATTCTTCATTCTCTGTGACTCATACACTCTCTGACTGCCCTCCCATCATACATGCATGGCCCTGTCATGTTATTTTTCCCTGACAGGTAATTAGTTATCCCTTCCACCCAGGTCACTGATGCTCAGGCGGTGACGCACCTGCCCATTGTTTGTGGATATTTAAAATGTATAAGTAGGTTTACTTCTGTCGTGGGCACACATTCAGTTAGTGTGCTTTGATGCCTTGGCAATGCACCATGGCCAACATGCACATGCCACTTGCCATTGCATTCACTTGTCGAAAGTGTATGGGGTGGAGTGATTAAGGTCTTGAAGGGTGTGTCAGCAGATGCTCCTGTTCTGGATGGATTTCCAGTGGTTCCTGTTGATTGTGTTTGAGGTGGGCATGTTGGTGTTCCACTTCATGGTGCTGGCAGACCACAGAGGTTCAAGTGAGCTGCAGAAATGCATTCATTGGTATTGTGGGAGACTGTCAGGGGGCTGTTTGGGGAGGGGGTATCACAGGTGAGGAGGTCTAGGTGGTGGTGTTCAGACTGGAGGTGCCTGCCTGGGGGGGGGTGTCTCAGGTGATCTAGGCTGGGGGTGGTGTTCAATATGGAGGGGGCTGCCTGGGTGGGGTGTCACAGGTGAGGGGAGCTGGGGAAGGTGTCCAGAATGGAGGGAGCTGCATAGGGGGTGTCACAGGTGAGGGGTGCTGGGGGTGGTGTCCAGTCTGGAGGGGGCTGGAGGGTGGTGTCCAGACTGGAAGAGGCTGTCTGGGGTGTGTCACAGGTGAGGGGGGCTAGGGAGTAGTGTCGAGACTGGAGGGGATGCCTGTGGTGGGTGTCACAGGTGAGGGGGCCTGGGTCCTAGGGGTCTGGGGGTTGGTGTCCAGACTGAAGGGGGCTGTCTGGGGGTGTCACAAGTGGGGGGGGGGGCTGCAGGGTGGTGTCCAGACTGGAAGGGGCTGCCTGGGGGCAGTGTCACCGGTGAGTGGGCCTGAGGGCTGGTGTCCAGTCTGGAGGGGGAAGAGGGTAGTGTCCAGATTTGAGGGGGTGGCCTTGGTGGGTGCCACAGGTGAGGGGAACTGGGGGGATGGTGTCCAGACTGGAGGGGGCTGGAGGTGGTGTCCAGACTGCTGGGGGCTGCCTGGGGGTTGTCACAGGTGAGGGTGCAGCCTGGGCTTCCGAGGGAGGGCCTGCATTTTGCAGGGGTACAGTCTGTGCTTGCAAGGTGAGGCATGTAATTTTGCTAGGGTGCAGCTTGGCCTTGTGAGAGAGGGCCATGTTTTTGCAGGGGTGCAACCTGGGCTTGTGAGGTGAAGCACGCCATTTAGCTGGGGTTCAGCTTGGCCTTGTGAGGGAGGGCCCATATTTTCTCAGGGGTGCAACCTGGGCTTGCGAGGGGAGGCAAGCGATTTTGCTGGGGTAGAGTTTGGCTTTGCGAGGGAAGGCCCGTGTTTTCACAGGGGTGCAGCCTGGGCTTGCGAGGTGAGGCATGTGATTTAGCTGAGGTAGATCCTGGGCTTGCAGGGGAGGTTGCCTTCTCACAGGGGTACTGGACGGTGGTTCAGGGGTGGGCGCAGTGGCTTGCGCCTGGTTTGGCCTTCAGCTTGCTTTTCAGTGTACGTGGGGACGTATTGTGGGCGTTCCTCGCGCAGCTTGTTTTTCTTGCACGACGGCTAGCAATGCGCCTTTGAATCCATGGATAGGCGGGATGTGAAATATTTTCTCTGCGCCATTGCTCGCGCAGGGTGCTTCTCGGCATGCGGCCCTTGTGCCATTTCTGCACCCGATTCCATGGAACGGGCCCTGTGACTTTATCCTGCTTATGTGTTCAGCCCTAATGCTCTTTTGCACATTATTCGTCAATGCAATTTTAGATGGGCTATTCTCTTAATGTGTGTAAATGTGCATATTGTGTCTTACCGTCTACATTTCTTCATGGGAGGCTCTCCGAAATGTATGAATACTTTTGTTAGCTTCACCTAAGGCCTATTGTGTTATAAGCATTGGCTGGATGTCGGGTCTAATTTCCGTCTCATGTTATTGGGACTTCCTTAGCTTGTATGTTCTCTCACCTTTGGGACATTGGACGTTCTTCCCAACAGCAGTATCCTCACATGAGAGAATATGAATGTTGGCTTTGCCTTTAAAAATGGCATGCCAAAATAAGAAAACAAATCCAAACTGGCTGCACAACGCAGGGAATCAAATACATGGCATAACACTTCTCATGCTTGCTTTATCAAGGATGCCCAGAAAAAATATCATGCCACGGAAGGAAATGGCTATACTGGCTGCACCAAAATGCCAGTCTAACCATGTAATAACACTTAATATGCTTAGTTGATCATAGATGCTCAGAAACAAATTCCATGCCACAGTAAGACATGGTTAGACTGAATGGCCCATAATGACAGTATAGCCTGGTAATAACCCTTAACATGCTTCCTTTATCATACATGCCCAGTAAAAAAATAAATGTGATGCAACAGTAAGAAATGGCTAGACTGGCTTCCCCAGAATACCAGTGTAGCCACTTAATAACACTTAACGTGCTTGCTTTATCATAAACGCCAAGTAACAAAAGTCGCATGCCACAGAAATTTCTTTTAAAATAATCAACAGCATTTTTTACTGTGCATCGATAATAGATGTTCAGTAAAACAAATTATGTTACCACCTCCACGCCCTACCTGCCAAAATCAGTACCCTGGCCTAGCAAAACACAAGCAAACACACATTAATTTACACAACATGCACTCACTCATTCACACGCAAACCCATACATCATACACTCACTCATGCACAAAATAATCATAATTAATAAAAAAATATATAATCTTACCTGCACTCATCTCCAGTCTGCCCCAGCTGTGACTCAGCCTCCAGAAAGCCCTGTGGCTCCCGCAAAGCACAAAGAGGTTTCTGAAAGCAAAGTTTGCTTTTCTGACACAGCATCCTATTCTGTTTGAATGTGCAGGGAGGCACATAGAAACGTGAAGTTTCCCAGCATGCATGGGCCATGCAAGGCTGGGAGAAAAAAAAACACCCAGCCTTGCATGGTATATTGGACATGTGCACTAATGAACAAAATTGTCAAAGGGAAACCATGTTTCCCTTTGACATGTCAATGAAGCCGAAAGGTTCTCCCTCAGCTGCAACAAGCAGCTGAGGGAGTGCTCCGTGTTTCCACTTGGCTAGGGTGGCTCCTCCATAATGGACGAGGGTTCTGGTAGGTTAGCGCTCCTTTGCCCACTATGCACACCCCTGCACTTGGCCAACCAATGTTTACATTCCCGGTCCAACAAAAGGGCATGTGTTGAGGCTAATCAAGATCTGGAACTTTCTGCAGAAAGTAAAACCAGTTTGGTATGAGAGATGCCACAATAATTATACACCAAGGGTGTCTAATCAGTGATCAACAGTGCATCGTGTATCAGTTGCATTTTGTGAGAAAACATGTCATTGGGCCTCATTACGAGGCTGGTGGCCGTGGAATGAACGGTGCTGGTAAGGGACCGGCACCGTTCATTCCGGGCAGCCAAATTACGAGTTCTGCAGTGGGTCCCGCTCTGTACGCCTGGCCAGACCAGACGTGAAAGGGAATTACCGTGCACTCCAGGGTTGGGAGTAGCCATGCTGCTAAAAATGGCATGGCTTCCTCCAAACTCGTAATTAGGCCCATTGTCTATAAATGCTTTAAAGGTTAACAGGCGAGGATGCAGCTGAACAGAAAGTCAAGATATTAAACTATAAAGATGCTTTCACAAATCACAACACAACTACTGACTGATATGGTGCAAAGAAACAACCAATCAGGTTTATTTAGCGAAGGACATTTTTGTGGTCTAATGTACATTTCTTCTAGCAATCACACAACCCACCCAGGGCTGCCTTTATGCCATCTGAGCATGACTTAACCATGGATCATATTTCACTAAAAAATAACAAACTAGTATATTTGAAACGTTTAATAAGTACAATAGCTTTCCTTAGCCTCTTATTGAGATCCATTTTTAACAAAAACCCATTTACAATTATCGGAAAACAGTTGATTCAAGTTTGTACCATTTTTACTACCATATTCAACATGACCATATCAGTTGCATTATTGAACAACATTTTACTTCTTTTACATTACTCTTTTTATGGGCGTGGAACGCATTATTTCTTCATTCTCTTTGTAGTGTGTGTGTGTTTCTGAATAGATTTGCACCCATGGCAGTATTACTTCTTAAGCTTATTTCAACTACCAGAAATTATGTAAAGGTTCCACCAAAAATCCTAAACTTACAGCTGTGCATGATGTTGTTGATCTCGGAATGAGTGTAGCCTCTATCATCTTGCCTCTATTCTACTCTCCACTGGCCATTGCGACTTTCCAAATACATATTTAAACTACTGCACTTATTAGATTCCATGTGAACCTGAAAAAAAGGAATATGCTTATGATCTCTGTGGTTACTTCAGCATGCTACTATAACCGTCTGTGGTGTGTGTCTTTCCATCACACTCTTATACCAGATGGATATTAATTTCATGGCAAAACTATTGCTGACTTATATGCTTCAATTTCTTAAATGATATATTTCAACAGCAATGGATTGTAAAAAATCTACCTTTCCCTGATAGTCTTGGAAGAGAAAATAGTTTAAAACTTTATAACATGAGATCCAACAGAACAATTCTTTACACAACTAGCCTATGAACCGTGGTCCTGTCTCTGACACCTCCTCCCCCTTTGCTGCTTTTACTAAAGATGAATGCCTCATTTAATTGTCAATGTTCTGTTAGCAGTATGCTTGCAGGGCATTATTTGGCACTTTTATTCCTGGTGTGAGGTTACTTTTCTGGGGCAGGGGTTTATCACTGCAGATCTGGTAGGCATAGATTGACTTTTTTGGTCTTTAATGCTCTTTGACTTTTCTTCCAGCTCATTTGTTCTAAGAACTGATCAATTGGAAGGAATGTTATAGAAACATGGGTTTTTCCATTTGGAATTTGTTAGAAACATTAATCTAGTTGTTTGAATCTCATACTCAAGGAGACAATGTTGGGCAACCTCAAAATCATGTCTCTATCAAATGAGCCTGATATCGATCTCCAGATTGTTGCACAAATAATCACCCCGCTCTCCTGTAAAGAACAATTAGAAGAGATATGCAACCAAGAGTGGGTAAGATAATGTCACCCAATGCTGCAGAATATTTGTGACATGGACTGTTGAGACATATAGACAAGGACCCAAGGAATAATATCTGAGATGTATCTCAATGACACAATACGAATTCTCATTAACTCACAGATTGCCAAGGACGCTCACCACAAAGAAATGTAAGGGAAGTTCTTGGTGCACATGTCAGACTAGGATACTGCACCTGCATTTGCAAAAATAAAGTAGTTGCCCATCAACCCTATGGAAATCAGGGTCAGCAATAGGTGCAGCTTATTATTCTAAAAGGGGGAGAGAGTGTATTTGTATTTTGTTCAAAACGTTATTTACAAACAACAGCAATTTGGCAGGTAAAACAATGTGATGTAGGATTTGTAGAAAAAGGGTTGGCTCTTACAGTTTTTGCTTTTTAACAAAAGGACATGCATGACCCCCCCCCCCCACATTGCACTGATGGGATCACATACAAAAGCACATCTTTGCATGCAGTCCACTCTGCAACTTTGATCCGTTTTGACAGATGGTGTAATTCAAAATGGTGAGACCTTTATTTCCATGTTTGAATTACATCTTTTTACAAAATGGATCAAACATGCCTCACACAATCTATGTTCATGACTGAAGGCATATGCCCGAATTCATAAGGAACCCAGCTGCTTTGAACAGATGCAAAACACGTGCATATTATATATCCATTGCATCTCCAGCAGAATCAAGATCACATGCTGACAAATATGTCATCGTATTGTGAGAAAATGTAGGGAGAAGGTGGAACAGTAAATTGCACCCTGTGCCCCTGCTCTCCCTCACAACTAAAAAACAATCCTGCAGTGTGGGAAAAACAGGTATGCGAGGTTGTTACTGGCTGTATGCATACTGTCAATCGTGCTCGCCCTCAATGTGTTGATTTATTGTATTGCGAGTACAAAGGAGAGAGATTCTATTTAGTATTTACACATATTTACAAAGGGCATAGCTGGATCAAACATATAGAATGAAAAATACATATTCATGAAAAATCGTACATATTGTGCAAAATAGTCATCAACCCAAACAGATGAATCACAAAAACATGAATCATCAAGAACAATTTGTTAGGATTTTAAAAGAAAACTTTTTGCAATGGGTTAGGACTGAGTCAACCATGCCATTCATTTGAAACAACTTCACTGACATAATCTGAACATTGGGGTACTGAATTAGCCACAGTCTTCTCCAGAGCCAAAGCATTATGGATGATCTGACCATCTGATCCAGAGAGTCAGAATGTCTCCAACTTGGAAAATCAATTATTGGCCACCTCAATCACTAATGAATCATGGGCTTGTCAATGCAAGTGGCACATTTCTATTCATCCAACCACTGTAAAGCAGGTCATGCTTTCATTGAGGAAACAGTAGTCTTTGACACTATTGTTGGGTATATTTCCTATTTTAAAATACAGCATGCTTGTAGAAACCTTTAGCACCTGTTTTGTGGATATGCCCAGTTATATCAGGGCAATTGTCTGCAAATACAGATCTAAATGAGAAGGTGAAGGACCAAGTGGATTGAGTTGATCCAGGTAGATACAACTGTTTTAGGAAGTTGGGAACAGGTGGCAGTTTCGGGAATGTGAGCTGCTATATCACTGCAGAGATGCACACAAACCTCCTGCTTGAATATATGCTAAGCTTGGAGGGATAGCCGCTTCAAACAGGTCAACTATGTCTGCATTTCAGTAATCTATATGCAAAGGAAAAGAACAGAAGCATATGCCAATTCATCAACTCCTAATCACTGATTATTATTATTAGTAATATTTTGGTGATTTAAATAGTACTTCATAGGGATCAGCTTCTAAGCACTGCAAACATCTGTATGTATCTTATTAACCACGTGCAGTACTCAATGTATCCACCTACACAGTAAGACATGAGTTTGTTTGCCTCAGAGATTAACCCCACGTCTAAATGCTTTTCCACCCAGGCTCTATGCAACATATCTATGGTTGTGGACAACAAGCAGCCAAAGTCAGTCTTTCCTTTGAATGGTTGAGGCTGACACCAACTGAGAGGTGCTTCTAGACAACCCACCAATCCAGACTGAGCAATGGCTGTTTTCACTTCCAATGATAGGTTGTTGCCATTTGTAGAAACGCGTCTCGTTCTCTTCAGGCAGTGCATTGTTTTTGTGTACATCAAGTGTGGCCCTTGATGATGGTTCATTTATTTTCATGAGGAGATGAAGCAGTTGGGCAGGGAAGCAAAGGACCTCACTTGGAAAGTTGTGGTCGTGTTCAGATCGCAACAACCAGTATTATTTCCAAGCAACCACTGTGTTGTGAAAGACAAAAGAAGATCAGACCAATGATACATCTGAGAGATTTCAACAAATGGGTTGCGTACCATCACTTCAATGTGGAACATTTTCTCTTTTTCCATTCATGGTAAAATAGAGTCGGTCCATCTGAGTAATCTAGATTTGAGGGACGTAAAATTGGTGATTCTGATCCGCATACCCACGTAGGACGTGTCTTCAGTTGCATGGGTGCGATATAAAGCCTTCTCTTCGACCTCTGATCAGCATCATGGTATTCCAAATAATTTCAATCAGTCAATGTATTGTCAAGCAAAACAATGCCATCACAGTACAAAATAGTAAAATACAATTAGTATTTTCTATTCTAAAATTAAAATATAAAGTGTGTGATAGGGGGATTATTTTCTACCAGATAAGACTGTTACCTCGACCAGTGGGAAAGTTGAAAGATAATCATCTACCTTAGATCCAATACTCTTTGATTCCTGGGTCATGCACTGATGAAGGACCCATTATTTTGCAGAACATCTTCACATTTTCTTCGAGTTCTAGGTTGGAACCGAACACAATTTCTGCCCAGCATAAAGAAGCCTTCTTTAATGCAATAAAGCCAGTCAACTTGCAAGTAATTATTCAAAGCTAGAGCATCTTTGCCGCCCTCCATGAACAGTTCTTCATCATGGTTAAACCATTGCCAGACCCAATACGTAAGTGGGTTAAGGTCAACCTGGTCCAGAATGGAGGTGACTCACAGCTTGCATTGAATGACAATTGAGGGGCACCCTGCCAAAAGGAAAGTGAACTGCAAGAAATACTTTTTATTATGAGGGGCCAAAGTGTTTAATCTAGTGCCGCCCATAATTCTGCGTCATAAACAGCTGTCCTGCAGGAGTTGGCCCAGTAACCCCAGTGAACATGAGAAATTGGCATACCCTACAACTTCCTGTTAAATGAAAGGATACCATTGTCAGCATAAGTCAGAGTGATAGCATATTTATGTATTTAACCCCAGGACCATTACTTACAAAATTCAGTTTTATTAGTCAGTTTAATGAAGTTATTCCAATACACTGGCATAGCAGAGGGCCCATCAGCCCCTAGGGGTTGGAGGGACCCAGGAAAACGGGGGGACCCATTATGGCCAGTCATACCTCAGGTGCTGCAGGGCCCCTGCTACATCCCAATCCTTTTACTGTTATTTCTAGGTTTTCATGGAAGTTGAGCTTATTTCTATTTCTGGGGTTGCATATCTTAAAAGGAGGAAGACAACCATAATTTCCTTAGAAACCAACACAAAACATGGGGACACCCACAAGACTGATGATAGAGTGAGGCTCCCCATGCAGAAACCCCACCTCCACCAAAGCAGTAGTCATGGCAAGTAACACAAAAAAATGTATGCATGCATGCTTGCTTGAGTGAGCTGAAAATGTGTGCATGCATGTATATATTTATGAGATTGAGTAATTGTGTATTTGTGTGCATATGTAGTTGGCGGCATGGGCTGAATCATTTTTAGAGCAACATTGCAGTCTTACATTGTGTGCGCAATGTGATGTAATCAAACTACTTTTTTACACATTTTGGTTGCAGCTTCATGAAAGTGATTTATTGTCTCTGCACCTGCCTTGAGCGTAGACATAGTTTCAAGAAAATGATTTGAAGTGACCATTCTGGCATAGTTTATGGTTGCACCTTAATGAGTGATCCACTGTCATCATAGCATGATAGATTGTGCCTACTGCTTCATGAAAGTGATTTATAGGGACCATACAGGAGCAGAGCTCCCAAGGGTCCTATTGCCATACATAAGAAGGCCTCCCAGACCCAACAGCTGAACAATCACATTAAATGTGATCATGCATTGATATAACCTCCAGTTGAACAACTGGAAAATCTGTGCAATGAAGCTACACAAAAATGTATCTCATCCCAAAATAATTTTAATAACGTAATCAAGGTATACATCAACCAAATAAGTGAAAACATATTTAACTATTCCAAAAAGTGAAATAAAATTATGAAGCAGATTTTTTTTAACCATGTTCGAAAGATATAAAGATACACAGATATAGATTATAATATACTTAAAATTACAGAGAAGAATGATAAAGCACTAAAATTTACATGCTATGTACTATATATAATTTCACAGTTTGGAGAACTAAACAGCCAAATAGATTTATGACACATATTTGAATGAAGACTAGAATTCCTGAATAGATAGTATCAGTCTAGTGATTAGAACCACAATATGAAGCATAATGGAACAGTTCAAGTCTTGCATATGAGGCAGTTGATGAATTCATTTTTACATGTGGTATGTGTGTTTAAAAGTTATAGCCACGTTTGATTAAGCATGTGGATATTCATGTTGGCGGGGGTATCTGGAGCTGGAACTTCTCTATCCCTCCATGTGAATTCAATGGATCAGTGGTTATGATCCATAAAATGTTGGACCAGTGGAGTAGTGGTCTTTTTTTTTATTTAACTTTATTACACATTTAAAATGTAACATGTTAAACACCAGACATTTTGGAAACAATAATGTATATCAACATCTTAAAATGAATTGAAACCAACACCTCTCTACCACCCCCACCCAAATGAGGATGGGCATGTAACCTCACAATGCTGTTCAACATCACAATACATATAATTAGACAGTGCCCGGAGACAGTTTCAAGTCATACTGCTAACCACCCCCCAAACAAATCGCGTGCAGTCGCCCCATTCAAGAACACCCTCAACCCAACCTATCAACTCCCATGCTCCCACGGAATTAGCCGACTGCATAGCATCCAATTTATTCAGTAATGGCAGACACTCCATTTCCCCATAGGGTCACACATCACAGAGTATCCCAGTGATATTCTTCATCTCATATATCTCTCCCACCTTATGCAACCATTCTTTTTTCTCTCAGAAGGGTATCCCTCTTCCAACCAATAGTTAAGCAAGCCCTTGTTGCAACAAAGAAAAGTGAACCATGTGTAGAAAAGACATTCATCCCCCTCCCATCTCCTGCATACCAAATAAAACCAACATCAGATATAAATCTCGCTCAAGCCATCCAACTCCTTTATCCATCCAAGCACCTCCCATGAAAAGCCTGAACCTTGACACAGGACCACCACATATGCAAGTATGATGCCCACTCCCTGCAATTTCTTCAGCACCCAGGACATACTGTGGGAAAATCTTAGTCAACTGTATTTGATCATATTGCAATCTATACAATCATTTATTCCCATGATACCTATACTGGCACTAAATGGAAGTCCCAGTACACATTTCCCCCCACAACGTACACATCTTCTCCCACAGCACTTCATCCAACTCCCTATTCGGGTCCCATGCTTTTCAAACCTGACACCTCTTCTGCTTTAGCTACCACCAATGCTTGATAAAGAGCGGAAGCAGCACCTTTATGAATGGAGCATATTTAGTATGCACTCCATGGGTAAGATCCCTCTCTGAAGATCCTCCTTCCATGTATCCACCATAAGCACTCCCTTGAGTTGCAAGTACATGAAAACAGACTTCCTACCTATATTAAGATGTTCCTCCAGCTGCTGTATGATGATAAAAGCCCCAACCACCCACAACTGTCTCACCCTGCAAACATGATTGAAATTTTATAGGGTCTGGTATGTAATCCCAAATGGGGGACCCTTATGTGACTCAAGGGAGAAGGCCATTTAGTCACCCCCAACATCAACCTTTGCTGCTTACAAATATCCCAATATAGACCTACAATAAAGTATTCCACAATTCTTTTCAGTATCATTTTCCACAGGACTCGCAGTCATTCCCCAATGGTCGCTGACTTCAGCAAAATATTCTCAAGACCCTGCCATTGCTTCTCAACATCACCTCTGAATATGTCAAAATCCTAATTTGCTCCACCTTATAATACTACTCCAGGTCCAGCAGGCATACTCCACCATGTGCTTTCCACAAAATCAAAGTATTGTAGGCAAAGCTCTCTGCTTCTTCCTTCCCCAAAGGAACTCAAAGTCGAAACCCCCATGTCCCGCAACGCCCTCTCCAGGACCCTCACTGGGAACATCTTAAATGAATACAATATTTTCAGGAGGATATTCCTCTTTACAGCATTCACTCTCCCCATCCATGAAAGAGGCAGGTGGGCCCTTAAATCCAGTCCCCCATTAAGGCTAGTCAAGAAGGCTGGATAATGTGCCTAATATAATTCCTCTACTGTCTTGGTAATCATTACCCCCAAAGGCCTCATCCCATCAATGTAAATCCCTACCCCCAGTGAATCCAAATCGTGGATCCCCTCAACTGCACTCCTACCAAAGGGAAAAATAATACCTTTTCTATTATTTGTCTTAAACCCAGATAGTGTCCTATACTCACGGATGACTCGGAACACCTCTGAAAAGGATGTAACAGGGCTATGAAAATGCAATTGGCTATTATATGCAAATAAACCCAATTTGTACTCCTTGTCCCTGACTGTGATCCCCTCAATAGCTGACTCATCTCTTATTTACACTGCGAAAGGCTCCAGCAATAACACAAATAAAAGCAGTGATATGGGACAACCCTGCCTCACACCCCTCTTCAAATTAAAGGAGGTCAACCTCCTACCATTCACTACCAAATGCACCGTAGGTTCCAAATACAATGCCCAGATCCCATGCAAAAGCCTAACCCTGAAATTAATCTTTTATAAGACTTCAAAAAGACACCTGCAGTCCACCCGATCAAAACCCTTCTTGGCATCAACGGACAGAAGTACCAGATCTTACCCCTTGCTCTGTCATGCACAATTAAATTCATTGTTTTCGGCCCATATTAGGGCCTTACTGAAGGACGGTGGACTAAGCTCCATCTCCATGATATTGTTGCAAAGCTTCACCAAATGTGGCAGAAGCATCTCAGCATGGTGGTTATTGAAACCAAAGGTGAAGCCATCCTCACTGAGAGCCGTACCTGCTGGTATCCTGCCAATCAGTAGCGTAACCTCCTCAAAGTTGATTGGAGACAAGCTCAGATATCTCCTCCTCCATCACAATAGTAGGACAATCCCATCCAAGTACCTCTATGTCAATTCCAAGCTCCATGAATTTATCGGCATCCGACAATGGGGACTTACCGGGCATTACAGGCCCGACGGACCCGGTAAATCACCATTGCTGGGTGCCGGTAATTATTAATCCCCATTTCTATTTGAGTCCCATTGGACTCAATGGGAATGGGGAGGCCGGATTCACCGGCATCATTCATGAATGGTGCAGCTGCATCTGTCGAGGTCTGCTCACATTGCCGGTACGCTGATAGGTCAGACGGGTGGGCAGAAAGGCACCCGCGAGAAGAACTCGTAGTTTGCCGGTCCAGTAACAACGGTACCGGCAAGCTTATGGGTACTGTTGTTACTGGACTGGCAAACATGTAATGAGGCCATATATCTGCTTAGCATCAGAACAATGTATCTAGCTACTGTGCCCAGCTACCTGTGTCAGCAAACCTAATAGCCAGGTAATCAAACGTAGAAACCTGATCTAATAGGCTGCTGGCAATAACAACAGTAACTTGGGATGCTTTCTTCTTGGTGTTTTAAAAAACATACATTTGGTTTTAGCCTGATTAATCGTTAGACCATGCTATTTACAGAAAGCAGAAAATAGGTCAACCTGCTTCCTGATCCCCATTGGAGTCAACAACACCAGTGCAGCATCATCAGAAAAAAAGAATGCATGGTATTTTGCCTGGGCTAGCGAGGCGGCATCAGTCATATGTGCTAGGAAGATCTCAATGACACATTATTTGTAGAGGTTAAACAAAGTGGGCACCAGGACAAAGCTCTGGTGTACACCTTTCTGTACTCCATGGGGTTCCATTATAGCTCTTCCTAGACTCTATCTCACCATGGCCTTGTAGTTAGAATAAAACACAAGAATTGATGACTGGAAGTTTTTGAATTAATATTAACCTCTGACATTGATCTGGGCAACCGTCCAGACCATGGTTCTTCGCCTGCCAAACCATTACAAAAGTAGAAAGACCAAATCAAATCAGGCATGGTCCCACTCCAAAGGGGCAATCCAGCCTAACTGCTTGGCCACATCCCTTCTGCACGAGACCACATGCATCCCCAAATATGTTTTGCCTTGTTGGGCCTCATCAGTGATGAACAGCTTGGGTCTCTAGGCCGACCATGCACGGGACCCACATCTGGGCATTCCCGTCCAGATGGGGGTGACTACATGTATTGCTCTCCCAGAGTGCACGGGCAATCACAAATCACCAATGCAATTACGGAGCCAATACTTTGAACGCAGGAAGACAAAATAACTTGCAACCACACACTCTTAGAAAATAATGAGCACTTGTACGGCTATTTATTCAAAGCTTAGAAGCAACCAGTGATAACATAGAAATAAATCACAGACAAAACATAGAAACAAATCACAGTAGAACCAAAGAATTCAAAAGGAAATACATCACCGTGAGCGTAACTGGATTCCTCATCTCGCCAGAAGCGGCTGGAAGACCCCGATAACAGCCAGGCTGAGAGCACAACAACCCACAGGTATGCCGGACGAAAGCGTCCCCCTCCGGGTTGAAGTCTCACCTGACTGCTCAGGGGTTCTGCATATATACACCCTTCAAAAGGGGTGGCGATTTCTTGAAACTTCTGGCAACGCACTTGCACATTGATGAGCAGCCGTTGGTTGCCAGCTGGGTCAACCGACAGTACCCTCAAGGAGCAAAGTGCCTCCCTCCTCTAAAAACAAGTACCACAAAAAACAGTCCCATAGCTCATAACGAGACATAACAAAGTTAGCTATCCCAGCAGAAATGTCCTTGACTGCATACCAGGTTTGGAAAGCATGTTTTCTTCAGCATCGTGAATCTAACTCTCAGCAAAATGCGTGCAGCTTTTCACTGCGGCATGAAGTAAATATCCATCATGGCTCCGAGCGCCCCCAGAATGCACTGCGCACCAGCGCCATGGTTTAGCTCAAGCATAACAATTTCACCCTTGGATATTTATCTTCCATAGCCCAGTGGCAGAGGGGCCGGTCTCTGAAACCGACGAAACATTAAAATTAAATTAGGAAGGCATTGAATACAACAACAATAAGCTATTATGATAGCTAATATAATGCAAATGCAAGCAAAAGCGTAAGGTAGTGTGCCCCCAACATCAGGAATCCATGAAAATAACCAATCCCACCAATTCCCAGTATGATCTTGGGACACTTGAGAAATGAGATCCCTCAAACCTCAAATATGACTTTCAATGGATCGTGAATGGTCACTTAGATTGAAACAACACATACCTTCAACTGCGTTACACCCTAAATTATGCTTTAGCAATAGATAATCAACAGCAGCTCTGTTTTGCAAAGTTGCTTTTCTAATAACTTGACTATCAAGGAGTAATTCTTCTAATGCCTGAGAAGTATGATTAAGTCCTTTGACTACTAAACATGCTAATTTAATCAAAGATTTGTAACCCCCAGCAGCTAAACCCCAAACTCCCGCTAATGAAAGGGTTAATGCTAGAACCTCAGCTTCTGATAACAAATGTACATGTGAATCAAAATCGGGAGATAGACCCACAGACTTGAAAGTTGACCTTTTGCCTCAAGTTATCGCTGGGTGTTAAGGAAACATCATTAGTCCTAATCGAGTTAAGGCACATGGACCTCCGGAAATGTTAGATGGAATATAAGTGTATGTGATGTTACCACATGAAAAGAGCCATCCTGTTGGAAGTTTCACATGATTCAAATGACTGGCAGCTATCACTGCTGGCAATAACAACAGTAACTTGGGATGCTTTCTTCTTGGTGTTTTAAAAAACATACATTTGGTTTTAGCCTGATTAATCGTTAGACCATGCTATTTACAGAAAGCAGAAAATAGGTCAACCTGCTTCCTGATCCCCATTGGAGTCAACAACACCAGTGCAGCATCATCAGAAAAAAAGAATGCATGGTATTTTGCCTGGGCTAGCGAGGCGGCATCAGTCATATGTGCTAGGAAGATCTCAATGACACATTATTTGTAGAGGTTAAACAAAGTGGGCACCAGGACAAAGCTCTGGTGTACACCTTTCTGTACTCCATGGGGTTCCATTATAGCTCTTCCTAGACTCTATCTCACCATGGCCTTGTAGTTAGAATAAAACACAAGAATTGATGACTGGAAGTTTTTGAATTAATATTAACCTCTGACATTGATCTGGGCAACCGTCCAGACCATGGTTCTTCGCCTGCCAAACCATTACAAAAGTAGAAAGACCAAATCAAATCAGGCATGGTCCCACTCCAAAGGGGCAATCCAGCCTAACTGCTTGGCCACATCCCTTCTGCACGAGACCACATGCATCCCCAAATATGTTTTGCCTTGTTGGGCCTCATCAGTGATGAACAGCTTGGGTCTCTAGGCCGACCATGCATGGGACCCACATCTGGGCATTCCCGTCCAGATGGGGGTGACTACATGTATTGCTCTCCCAGAGTGCACGGGCAATCACAAATCACCAATGCAATTACGGAGCCAATACTTTGAACGCAGGAAGACAAAATAACTTGCAACCACACACTCTTAGAAAATAATGAGCACTTGTACGGCTATTTATTCAAAGCTTAGAAGCAACCAGTGATAACATAGAAATAAATCACAGACAAAACATAGAAATAAATCACAGAAGAACCAAAGAATTCAAAAGGAAATACATCACCGTTAGCGTAACTGGATTCCTCATCTCGCCAGAAGCGGCTGGAAGACCCCGATAACAGCCAGGCTGAGAGCACAACAACCCACAGGTATGCCGGACGAAAGCGTCCCCCTCCGGGTTGAAGTCTCACCTGACTGCTCAGGGGTTCTGCATATATACACCCTTCAAAAGGGGTGGCGATTTCTTGAACCTTCTGGCAACGCACTTGCACATTGATGAGCAGCCGTTGGTTGCCAGCTGGGTCAACCGACAGTACCCTCAAGGAGCAAAGTGCCTCCCTTCTCTAAAAACAAGTACCACAAAAAACAGTCCCATAGCTCATAACGAGACATAACAAAGTTAGCTATCCCAGCAGAAATGTCCTTGACTGCATACCAGGTTTGGAAAGCATGTTTTCTTCAGCATCGTGAATCTAACTCTCAGCAAAATGCGTGCAGCTTTTCACTGCGGCATGAAGTAAATATCCATCATGGCTCCGAGCGCCCCCAGAATGCACTGCGCACCAGCGCCATGGTTTAGCTCAAGCATAACAATTCCACCCTTGGATATTTATCTTCCATAGCCCAGTGGCAGAGGGGCCGGTCTCTGAAACCGACGAAACATTATAATTAAATTAGGAAGGCATTGAATACAACAACAACAAGCTATTATGATAGCTAATATAATGCAAATGCAAGCAAAAGCGTAAGGTAGTGTGCCCCCAACATCAGGAATCCATGAAAATAACCAATCCCACCAATTCCCAGTATGATCTTGGGACACTTGAGAAATGAGATCCCTCAAACCTCAAATATGACTTTCAATGGATCGTGAATGGTCACTTAGATTGAAACAACACATACCTTCAACTGCGTTACACCCTAAATTATGCTTTAGCAATAGATAATCAACAGCAGCTCTGTTTTGCAAAGTTGCTTTTCTAATAACTTGACTATCAAGGAGTAATTCTTCTAATGCCTGAGAAGTATGATTAAGTCCTTTGACTACTAAACATGCTAATTTAATCAAAGATTTGTAACCCCCAGCAGCTAAACCCCAAACTCCCGCTAATGAAAGGGTTAATGCTAGAACCTCAGCTTCTGATAACAAATGTACATGTGAATCACAATCGGGAGATAGACCCACAGACTTGAAAGTTGACCTTTTGCCTCAAGTTATCGCTGGGTGTTAAGGAAACATCATTAGTCCTAATCGAGTTAAGGCACATGGACCTCCGGAAATGTTAGATGGAATATAAGTGTATGTGATGTTACCACATGAAAAGAGCCATCCTGTTGGAAGTTTCACATGATTCAAATGACTGGCAGCTATCACTGTATGATTACAAGACATAGTATTATTCACACTGGTACATGTGCGTGGCACTCGTGAACATAATCGTTGCTCAAACATCGTATGATTTTGCTGTTTGGTTAAATCGAGCTGTTGGCATTTGCCAATTTCTTTTGCATTGCATGTCATAAGGTAGCACACATCGCCTTGGTTATATTATAGGTTATAACACGTGTCAAATTTCTCCATTTGCGATCGGTTTCGTGGCAAAATCTGCAGTACTCATAGACGGAAAAAGATTGCCTAATATCGATATTTTGAACCAAAGAATCATTGTGTGTGAGACGCCGAAAATATGCTTTAGAACCAGATCAGGCGTCGGCACTGCTACTAAGCACGTAGTTAGTAAGGTTTCAGCATTGGGCACATCAGTAAGGCAAAAGTGCGTAATGTTGTTCACCTGTT
Organism: Ambystoma mexicanum; assembly: GCF_040938575.1. Classification (NCBI taxonomy): domain Eukaryota; kingdom Metazoa; phylum Chordata; class Amphibia; order Caudata; family Ambystomatidae; genus Ambystoma; species Ambystoma mexicanum. Next base: position 424,214,056 of record NC_090937.1, on the reverse strand, counting down.
GTGCCAGTTATATCCACATATTCTCCGTTTGTGTAATCATGGGAGAATGTTTTCGCCGTCCTGAAGATGCCTCTCGCATGACTGGCATCAAGGTTGTTTTCACTTGCTCCTGACGTGTTTGCCGCATTTCACGAATCCATGTCTTCGGTCTGGCTGGCTTTTCGGCATCGGCATAAGGCTGCTTTTGGACAACATTACTCATCACTATCAGTATCCCCTTGATCACTGGCACAGATGTGACATTTTTCGTTGGTAGCAGCATGCTGTTTAACTCTCCCAAATGGAGTCCATTTAGTACCACAATTACACCAGCCAGACACAGGATCTACAAGGCAAACCCAGAAAAGAGATATCAGTGTTGTACATCACTCTCTCAGGTAACATTTGTCTGCGGGCACATATTGCCATTTCTTTCTACCGGGCTCCATTACTAAAACGACTAGGTCTTTGCCTGATGCAATGACATCTGCGGGCACAGGTGGGCCACTTGACCTTTCCACCCACACCTTTGCACCCGGTACCATACTATCTGAAGAGCCAAAACCACGATCTCCACGGGTAGTTAACACTGTAGGAGGCTCCCCCTTCTTAATCATGAACAACTTAACTGGAATGATAATCAATTGGGCCACCCGATCACCCTTGTGGATCGATAACAATTGGTCCCCACTATTCATCAGGATGACTTTGATCTCGCCATGGTAATCAGCATCAATTACCCCTCCCAACACTTGAACTCCCTTCAATGCTAGGCCAGATCTAGGGGCAATCCATCCCATATGATCTGGGGTAATATGTACTCCAATCCCTGTTTCAATTACAACAATCCCTCTTGGGTCTAATCTGATTTCTTCATGGGAATGCAAGTCTACCCCTGCTGACTCTGGAGTCGCCCAATAAGGAGCTAAAGAACCTGGGCTAATTAACCAGTACAATAGGGTTTCTCTGACTGAATTGGGTTGAATCTGTAAAGTAGGAGTCATTAGCCGCATCAAAGGAGTTTTATGCTTATTCACAGGCCTATTGTTTAATACTTGCACCGCATCAAACACACGATCACGCCAGCCTGCCAAACTGCCATCTACAGATTTGCGTAGCTGTTCTTTCAACAACCCATTCATTCGTTCAATCAGCCCTGAAGCAGCAGGGTAATAAGGCACATGGTACAGCCACTCAATGCTCTTTTCCTGACAATACTCCTGCATTAGCTTGCCTTTGAAATGTGACCCATTGTCACTTTGAATCTGCAAAGGCACTCCATAATGTAACATGATCTGATCTAACAACATGATGGTGTTCAGTTGTGTTGCACGCTTGCACGGCAAAACCATCAGATATCCTGAGTATGTATACACAATAGTGCATGCATACTGACAACCTTTACTGATTGGCAGGGGACCGATATAATCAATCTGCCAAATTTGAAATGGTAGTTTTCCTCTTCGCAATGTACCCCGAACAATCTGAGGGATAGGTCTATGCTGTTGGTGTTGGCACAACATGAAATTGCAAAATGATCGTTTTCACTACCTCTAAAGGAATACTAATTCCTCGAGCTTGTGCCCACCTGATAATAGCCTTTTCTCCAATGTGCCCACATTTCTGGTGAGCCCACTTGGCCAAACCCTCCAAATCGTCTTCCTGAGCCTCCGCATCCACAGATGAAATCTTGGTGTGTTGGTCTGCAACAGAATTAAACCAACGTTCTAATGAGTCTGTGGCACAATGCGCATCCACATGATACACAGTAACTTCACTTTGTGATAATATTTCTGCAATATCTTGCCACAGTTATTTTCCCCACAACTCTTTTGAATGAATCTTCCACCCATTCTTTTGCCAGGTTGGCAACCACACCGCCAATCCATTCGCCACTGACCATGAATCCGTGTACACATGACATCGACCAGGGGTCTCTTGTTTCAATGCTTGGTAAACTGCATAAAGCTCTGCAAACTGACTGCTCTTCCCTTTCCCTGACGTTGTCAACATCTTTTTTGTCTTGGGATTATACGACACTGCTTTCCAGTATCGATCAGTTCCCACATATCGGGCTGAGCCATCCGTGAACCAGGCATGCTCTGTTTGCTCCACGGTCATGTCGCTGTAAGGTACTCCCCATTTCACGGGAGACTCACGTTTTTCAGGCACTTCTGGTGGTATGTAATCTGAGGGCGATATGTTGGCTACTTGCTCATGTAATTTCACAACTTCACCCTTCCCTGATTTGGCTCTGTCTTGAATGTACCATTTCCATTTAATTATGCTGGCTTCTTGAGCATGTCCTATTCTATGCGTTTTAGGAGAGCTCAGTAGCCATTGCATGACTGGTATTTCTGGCCTCATCAATACATCATGGCCCACCGTCATTTTCTCGGTATCAACAAGGGCCCAATAACATGCCAGCAACTGCTTCTCAAACGGAGTGTATGAGTTACCAGCATCGGGCAACTTACGACTCCAAAACCCCAATGGCACATGTTTCCGGTCGTGTTTCTGCCACACACTCCAGTTAGTATAATTGTCTTGTACAGACACATTCAATTCCACTTCACCTTCCTTCAATGGACATAATTAAGTGCACCTGCTGCGTGGTGTCTTACGCCAACTTAAATGCTTTCTGCTGCTCTTTCCCCCACTGAAACTCATATTTCTTGCGTGTCACCTTGTAGAGGAGGGCCAATATCTGCCCTAAATGGGGAAAGTGCTGTATCCAGAAGCCAAACAACCCTATAAACTGCTGAGCTTGCTTTTTGTTCATTGGAGTGGTGAATTCAAGTATTTTCTGTCGGGCTTTTGGCACCATTTCTCGATGCCCATGATGCCACTGAATCCCTAGGAATATCACTGTTTCAGCTGGGCCTTGAATTTCATTCGGGTTAATCTCCCACGCTTCCTTCTTCAATCCTTCCATTATGACATTTATCTGACTTTGCACACTGTGCTCATCCTTGCCCTGAATCAAAATGTCATCAATGTAGTGAGAGATTTGTATGTCAGGTTTACACGGTATCTTGTCTAAGTGCTCTGCCACCAGCCGTTGATAGATAGCCGGGCTATGTATGTACCCCATAGGTAACCTTGTAAAGGTGTACTGACGCCCACTCCAAGAAAATGCAAACTGCTCTTCACACTCTTCAGCAATTGGCACAGAGAAAAATGCATTGGCTAAATCGATCACTGCATACCAAGTCCCCACAAACTTTTGGACATTCTCAATCAAGGTAATGGCATCTGGGACTGCGGGCACTAAGGGAGGAGTGTGTTTATTCAACTCACGGTAATCCACCATCATCCTCCACGACCCATCCCCCTTTTTAATAGGCCAGAGAGGATTGTTCCATGCGGTGGTGATAGGGCGTAACACACCCGCCACCACATACTCTTTGATGGTGTCTGAAATTTCCTTGTGCCCCCCAGGAATGCGGTATTGCTTCATTGCTACCCGCTTGGTTGCCACAGGCACTTGCACTGGGGGCATCTTCAATTTGCCTACGGTAATGGGTGTACAGATCAATGCACTCACCCCAAACTGGTAGTTTAACCTCCAAGTCCCAAAGTCAACCCTTCCAGAATGTCAAAGCCAATTATATATTCAGGTATCGGGACAATCAACACTTGGTATTTCTGCCTATTCAGATTGCCTATTTTCATCTCCACTTTCGTTTGTACTGCGGGGGTCTCCTTTCTCCCAAGACCCGTAATAGTAAATTGTTTGCCTTTAAATCGTGCTGGATTGCCATGAATCAGAGAGGCCTCTGCCCCGGTGTCTATCAATGCTCGCACCCCTTGCGTATTTCCTGGTCCCCAAAAAATCTTAACATCAACATGGGGCCGCCTATCAACTTTTATGCGAACAGACGCTGCCGGAGCTTGGCCGTAGCCCTAGTCAAATTTCGAATGAGTGTGACTTCACTCCGCCTCTAACATTGCACTCACCACCTTCCTCAAATCAGCGTATGTTGGCTGGTACGGGGAAGGTGTCCCCATAGTCCCTTCTTCTTGTTCTTCCGCAGGCGGAGCGGAAGGTGTGGTGTCCCCCTGTGGCTTGGTTACTACCTCTTTCTTAACCTGTTTATAGCGCTCTTTGGCTGCAAGTCCTCTTTTTTTGTATAATTCATACATTACTCTGGTTTCAATGCCATCAATTTCTTCTCGTGGCACACCATCTTTTAACAAAGCCAGAAACATGTCCTTTCGGGACACTCGGGAGTCTCTACTATCTTGCCTCCTGCCTTTGGTTCTTCTCTCACTACGCCACTCTCTCTCCCGTGGCTTGTCATCACACTTGTCCCACTCCCCTAAATCTGCCAGTTGCCAAATGGCGTCCACTACCTCATCAGTGGGTTTGCCCATCATACCTACGAGCAACGTCATAATGACACTTTTGTATGCGGGTGGTGCAGTTCTAATCACCATGTTTCGAGTTGAAACTGAGAGCGGCACAGCCCCCATGTGTCCTGGTGCATCTACATGAATTGCCTCTTTCATAGCATGCTCTCTGACTTTTTGAATTGCCTCTCTCAAAGTATACCACTTTGTTTCCTCACTAGGCCAATCTGTGGTAATGGGGTATTTACGGTTACATGCTTGGGCTGCTAGGTGCATTAAAGACACCTGTGCATCTTGACCGTTGTCATAAGGGGGCGGCCCTGCCCTTAGGACCTCCTGTACATTGGTGTCAGTTGACAAGGGTCGAAAACGCGGTGAGTCCATGGAATCTACCAACAACCCTGCAGCGCCCCCATCTAGCAATCTCACCATCCATGTCAATAAAGGTTCTCCTGATTTTTGCCTCAAATGGGTAATCATTTCTCCAACCTCCTGCTGGGTGTAATCCTCCAGCGTGGTTAAATCCACCACTCCGCCTGCCGGATTCTGCGGGTGGGGTCCGGCTCGCCGTCTTCTAACGGGCTTAGCCGCCACTGTTTTCTGCTTAATTTCCATCGTGGGGTCGGACTCATTTGCGGAACTACTCTCTGGACTGGTGGAGTCAAAAACATCACCATCCCACTTATCCGGGTCCCAGTCCACACCGGCGGTAGCGATTACAGCTGCCACCTTTCTTTTGTTGACCCCTCCCCGTCTTTTCCTATACTTATACCGGGCTACTCTGACTGCTGCCCTCTCGGCCACAGCCTGATATGTGTCAGCCTTATCTTTAAAAAGTTCCATTTGAATCTGCTGCATTAACGCAGTCTGCCTTTCTGCAGCCAGCTCTCTTTCTAATCGCAAAACCTAATTTTTCATTTGCAAATTCTTTTGATGTATTTTCCTATAAGCATGCAAAAGAACCCAACCTCGCCTACCTAATGCAGCGCATTCTCTGCCACGTTCCACTGGAACTTGTTGCAAGCACACCATTACATCAGACGGATCAGCATCTCCCAATCCCTGATCCCATGTTTCACTTAGCCCTGCGCCGCACGCCCACGCCTGGGCCAATTTATCATATGGACTCTTAGTCCAGCCTGGACTGATAACCTCAGAACATTCACCGCCAGCGGTAATGCTCTTTTTCCTGAACAAACTACTCATTACTCCAAACAAAACAAAACCTCTTTATATCTATATTTTTTTTCCACACTGCAATCACTCCCACAAGCACGCACACACCGGCAAAGGCAAAAAAAACAGCTTAACACAGTTCAACACTCACTGCCAAATTACTTTCGCTTGTAAGATAACCAAAGCCTATCTTCGTTCAAACAGATTCTTGAATATTTGGAACAATTCATCACAAATATCCTGTTTGTGATGCCAAAAATGTATTGCTCTCCCAGAATGCACAGACAATCATAAATCACCAATGCAATTACGGAGCCAATACTTTGAACGCAGGAAGACAAAATAACTTGCAACCACACACTCTTAGAAAATAATGAGCACTTATACGGCTATGTATTCAAATCTTAGAAGCAACCAGTGATAACATAGAAATAAATCACAGAAGAACCAAAGAAATAAATCACAGAAGAACCAAAGAATTCAAAAGGAAATACATCACCGTGAGCGTAACTGGATTCCTCATCTCGCCAGAAGCGGCTGGAAGACCCCGATAACAGCCAGGCCGAGAGCATTCAAAAGGAAATACATCACCGTGAGCGTAACTGGATTCCTCATCTCGCCAGAAGCGGCTGGAAGACCCCGATAACAGCCAGGCCGAGAGCACAACCACAGGTATGCCGGACGGAAGCGTCCCCCTCCGGCTGAAGTCTCACCTGACCGCTCAGGGGTTCCGCATATGTGCACCCTTCAAAAGGGGTGGCGATTTCTCAAACCTTCTGGCAACGCACTTGCGCATTGATGAGCAGCCGTTGGTTGCCAGCTGGGTCAACCGACAGTACCCTCAAGGAGCAAAGTGCCTCCCTCCTCTAAAAACAAGTACCACAAAAAACAGTCCCATAGCTCTTAACGAGACATAACAAAGTTAGCTTTCCCAGCAGAGATGTCCTTGACTGCATACCGGGTTTGGAAAGCATGTTTTCTTCAGCATCATGAATCTAACTCTCAGCAAAATGCATGCAGATTTTCACTGTGGCATAAAATAAATATCCATCATAGCTCCGAGCGCTCCCAGAATGCACTGCGCACAAGCGCCATGTTTTAGCTCAAGCATATCTCTACAGCAAAACAAAAGAGGTGATGGCTGGAAGGTTTTGAATTAATCTTAACCTCTGGCATTGCCCTGGGCAACCCTCCAGACCATCGTTCTTTGCCTGCCAAACCAGTACAAAAGGGGAAAGACCATATGCAAATCAGGCTTGATCCCACTCCAAAAGGGGCATTCCAGCTCAAACTGCTCGGTCACATCCTTCTGCACAAGACCATAAGCATCCCCAAACATGTTTCAGCCTTGTTCGGCCACCTCAGTGAAGAGTAGCTTGGGTCTCTAGACCCAGGTGGTACAGGACCCATGTCTGGGCATACCCGTCTCACTCAGAGTGACTACAGCGAAACAAAAGAGGTGATACCTGGAAGGTTTTGAATTAATCTTAAATGCTGGCATTGCTCTGGGCAACCCTCCAGACCTTTGTTCTTTACCTGCCAAGTCAGTACAAAAGGGGAAAGACCATGTGCAAATCAAGCTTGGTCCCACCCCAAAAGGGACAGTCCAGCCTAAACTGCTTGATCACATCCCTTCTGCATGAGACCACAAGCCTCCCCAAACATGTTTCAGCCTTGTTGGGCCTCATCAGTGAGGAGGAGCTTGGGTCTCTAGGCTAAGCAGGCATGGGACCCACATCTGGACACATCCATCCCTCTCAACGTGTCTACAGCAAAACAAAAGACGTGATGGCTGGAAGGATTTCAATTAATCTTAACCTCTAGCATTGCTCTAGACAACCCTCCAGACCATCATTCTTCACCTGCAAAACCATTACAAAAGGGGAAATACCATATGCAAATCAGGCTTTTTCCCACCCCAAAAGGGGCAGTGCATCCCAAACTTGTAGTTAAAAGACAGAGCAGTGAGGGCATTAAGTATAGGAATTGGGACCCAAGAGTCAATATGTCCTAAAGTATTTTTTGTGGTACTTTGTCGAACACTTGTTGTAGATTAACAAATACTACATCTTGCTTCATTTTACGTAGGACAACATACTTTTGGGGCAAGATATAGGCCCTCATTACGACCCTGGCGGAGAGGGGTTTACGCCAGCGTAATGCATGGCGTACCTCTCCGCCAGATTACGACTTTCCGTAGCGCCATGGTGATTTTTACGCCCGGATTTTCCGGGCGGAAAAATCCATGGCGCTACGGGACATCTTGTTAATTACGCCACCGTAATCTACGGTGGCGTAATTAACGCCTTCCCCACTCCCATTATACCCTATGGGGCAAAAATGGGAATGGGGAAGGGTAAATGGGGATTGGGGACTAACCGCCCCGCCAAGGTCGGAATGGGGCGGTAAGTCCGCCAACCCCCATGGCGGAGTTGGCAGCTCTGCGCCATGGACCATGGTGCAAATTGTACCATGGTCCTCCGCCAGGGTCGTAATGAGGGCCATAGAGTCTAATGTTTGGTCAATTGTACTGACTCTCTACTTAAACCCTGCTTGGAGGTGGTTAATCATATTGTTCATAAATGTCCACTCATTTATACGTTTGTGTAAAAATATAGCAAACATTTTCACCACTGCGTCCACTAAAGATATTGAGCTAAACTGTATCATTATATGCTCCCTTTTTATAGATTGGTTTGATCTCAGCCTTCCTCCATGAAACAAATACATTACATGTAAAACATAACATCATTGAATAAACCTAACAGTAATGGGTTTCAGATGAATGCCTCCAGCTTTAACAAATGAACAGAAATTTGGTCAGGGCCAGGAGCTTTTTAGTCCTTTGGGACGCAAAGCCCTAGTGACTTCAGGCAAGTTAAAGATGAATACCGTGATTGGAGATTCCCTGTAAGAATTAACATAAATTGATATTGAAAATACGCGCCTTTCACTATAATCTGTTAATAATCCAATCCATCATGTCTGGGATTATCACCTAGCTGCGATTTGGAATCTTGAAATGCCCCATTCGCTGCCAATTTCCAAAATTTAACAGTATCACCATCTGGGGGCGCATTTGTAAGATTGTGCCACTTTTCCTTGCTAGATGGCAAATCTTAAGTGCCCAACCAAAGTAATTAGAACAGATGCTTTGTAAATTGTCTCTTGAGCATTCACACAGATAAGGTTTTTCAATACCCAATTAAGTGGTCAGTGGTTGCTATCAACCCAAATTATGACTATAAAATCATGAACTATCTTCCAAGTATCCTGGCTTAATATTATGAAATCAATATTGCTATAGGTTTCCCCAATAAAATATGTAACTAAGGCTGGCCTGTCCCCTAATAACATACCATTGCAGTCTCTAAATCCAAGGTGAGCCCATATATTTGCTACATCAAGCGTGTATTGTGCTGTTGTTGTGGGTGACCCACCAATAGGTCAGAGATCCCATGTCATGTCCTCACCAGCTAAAATGCCCTTCATTTCTAACAGGGGTACCCATTGATGGTTAACATTCCCATCAATCACACCTTGATTACCAATTTAACAACCTCCCTACATTTTTCAGTGCAATTTTGAATGAGTTGAATTGTCTTAACACCATTCTCCTGTGATGGTCTATTGTACAATTTAAATAAGAATACCTTGCCACCTCCATTCAGACGAATATGTAATTGCTGTAAATCAATATTATAATTGTCAATTCCAAGGACTGTTGCATTTAGGGATGCATCCACCGAAATTGCCAATCCCCCACTCTGCATTCCCACCTTGCACTTTGTAGCCTGTATGCTATAAGGTGCATGCTCTTAAAAACATTCCAGCCCAGTGGTCCAGGTCTCCTGGAAGCAGAAGAAGTTACTGTGAAAAGGAAAGGGTTCCCAAAAGGGAACTCACGTCCCCTGCACACTATCTGGAATCTGAATAAGTCAGAAAAATACGTTTCAGTTTATTCTTCTAATTTTAGCTATATGAGCTGAGAAGTAAGCTTATAATATGTTTTGACAGAAAGAAATTCAAAAATGACAGTTAGCATGTTATCACAAGTTCTTCTTTTATTCTTGTTGTTAGAAAATCCCAACACGTTTGAAGTTAGTACTCTTCATCAGGGGCAAAGTAGTATATAAAAGAAAATATATACATGAAACAAATTAAATTCAAGTTCTTAGGTAATCTTTTCAACATTCTATGCATTGCTGTAATATTAATAACTTAGAATCTATGTCAAACAAAACTTAAATTTCACTTTGAGAATTAAATCTCCATTCTGATGATTTAACCATGTTCTTTAAAGCAAAGATGAACTCTCAACATGAATTCCTTGAACCATCTGCTACATAGGTAGCTCTCAATTAATTTGACAAGAGGTCAGCAAATTAAGTGGGCACTGTTAAAGAAAAAGTACTTTTGGTGAAACGAGACAGCTTGAGTATTGAGGCAATGCTAACGTTGTGATAGTTTCAATCCTTGTGTGCACTCCAGTTGTTTAAATAACCAAATGGCACATCCTCTTTCAATGGGATGTGTCCTTCTGTAAATGTATTAAAAATATGGGAAAAGCATGTATTAGTAGCTGGAGTGAATAATTTCTTAATCCTATAATAAGATCTCTGTCCCTCGAGATAAATTTAAGTGGTGTGTAGAAAGACTTATTGCTGCTTTCCGCTTCTATCCCTGGTATGGTCGAAGAAATTCACTCATTTCTTTACCCAAGTTTGATCTAAGTAAAAAAAGAATAGTATCATCAGGATACTAAGCCCTTCATCAAAAAAGGAGGGAGTTAGTTGGGCCATATAAGATTTTAATATCAGACATACTTCAGTGTCTTGTCACAAGATGTTTATTCAAATCGCCTATGTCAATGTGTGGTCTCTCAATCACTTCTAGTTGTTGGGACAGAACTGGTGAGCAACCGACTCTTCTCTAAGTTTGATCTGATACAAAAAGAATTATCAGACAGCTACGTTACTTTCATTTTTTAACTAACAGTATATTCAACTCATGGGCACCATGTGTAACATTAGTACTTCTAATTTCTCCAAGGTCATCCTCCCCTGTGCCCCCCAGATGTCAATAAATATCATCTAAATTATTGTTACTACCCTGGCCATGGCTTGTGCTTGTTAAGTTACTTCTTGATGTTTAGCTAGTAGGGCAATTAAGGGGAATAGCATAAGTGGATGATTTAGCAGATGGTTCCAATAGACCAGATTCAATCACACATTTCCTTTGGGGTGGATGTAATCTTATTTCAATTGTACTACCAATAGGGGCATAATTTGTAATTCTACTAGTACCGCGAAGGGTGGTTGTAGTGGCCTCTCAGCCAATGAGGAGGCTTGGAGCGGGGGTTTTATCACACGGTACAGTCCCCGCTCCGAGCCTCCTCAGAGGGGTAGGCCGCCATCCTCCCTATCCATCTTGCCAGGTAAGTGTGCTTCCCCTGTGCACCGATGTCCCATCCCCCACACCCACCCCACTTTAACACATATTTTGTGCTCCACTCCCTCCCTGCTTACCTACATGAAGTTCCGTCTCCCTGGTCCATGACGGCCATCTTTTGTTTTATTGTTGCGAAATGGCAAATCCATTGTTTCAAAACCTAAACTCTATTAGTAGCCAGGCACAATATGCATGCACCATCTGTGGGACAAAACCCGAAAATTAACAACACAGGCAAGGATCATAGATAGGAAGTTCGGACGCTTCTCGTTGATGCCGGTGCTTAAATTCTACAAGGGTAAGGTAGTTCCTTGCCTGGTCTACAGAGGCGATGCCCTTCCCACCCTCCCGATGGCTTTATGGGGAAAACTGGAGGGGTACTTCTGGCGGAAGGTCCTCCAGCTTCCAAACTCGGCACCGATCGCAGGCATCAGAAGGGAGCTAGGTCTTCGATCGCTGAAAGCAGCTAAAGAGGCAGGAGAAATGTCACTATTCAGGAAAATACTTATGCCCGAGTCACCTCCGCTATATAACTTGTTAAAAACAGAAATGAGCACCAATACCTGTAAGATGCTGACCACATGGGCGTCTAAACAAAGAGCTATTCTTGAGAACATCGCATGCACAGAAGAGACATTGATTGGTAACCCAGTCAAAGTAAAAAAAAAAAATGGCCCAAGAGGACTGGGTTGAAACCCACACAATGGCCGAAAAGAACAAACTTCTAAAACATCTCCCGTTTCAAACCAAAAAAATTGGATGAGATTCCTGAACTAATCAAAAGATTTCCGGATAGAGCTCTCCGCTCAACCCTCCTAAGGGCGAGATTAAATCTTTTGCCTACTAACGAAATAAGGGCCATAAGAGGCCTATCTGACTCAAACCTCTGTCGACTGTGTAGCACACAATCCGAAAAGGAGTCAGTGAAACACCTTCTCATGAGTTGCCCTAAGACCATCAAATGGAGAAGAGCATATTTAGGCCCTCTACTGAAACCTTTTTCACAGTATGATGAAGAAGTGTGGTGGTCCCGTTTAATGAGTGGCTCACGAACCACCTGATCTATAGCGACAGCCAAAATTCTTAATGCCGCGCTGGACGAATGCGCAAAGAAAGGGTTGGTCAACGTCAGTGAATAGTACTGAATCGAACTAAAACGAACTGCTAACTGAAAATACCCACAAACGGACGGGCTAACGAGAAATAACTAAACAAACGAAAAAAAAAAAAGGAAATTAAGTGGAAAGAAAAGAAACGTAACAATAATTTTACAACAATTTTGCAAAATCATAAAAATGATAAAAGCAATAAAAAAAATAAAATAAAATTTAAAAAAAGCCGGGATACTAATAGCAATAAACCACTCGCAGAGGGTTTACCATTCGGTAATGCCCCAGAGCGTCATAATGTAAGTATGGCCTCTGGGCACTACCTGACCTGGTAATGCCCCATTCCAGCTCTGGTTCATTGCTTAAATAACAACAGCCCAGATGGAATCAACTAATTAATAACAACCATTCAAAGTAGTCGAATTTTGGAGCCTTACCAGCCTGGTGCCTATCGCAAGTCACAATATCCTTGTGTATAACAGAAAGGCCCCCTTGTTTGTGTCTCTGTGTCTGAGCCAGTGAGTACACTTGCTCTCGAGTGAATACCCGTCTTCAAACAAGCCTCTGAAAACATTTTCTTTTTCCCAGGGTGAGTTGAGGGATACCGTTAATATGGCCATGATCAGTGCTAAAGCCAGTATGCCTACTATGGGTGGCAAATCTTGATGTTTTATTATACATACTAGCCGTTCAAGGATTTTAGCCAGGGGTAAAAAGTGAATTATCTCCAATGGCTGATTCCTTTCTAATCAGAGTTTTTTTTTTTTTTTTACTAAGTGCCCATTTATAACCCGTAACTCATTCTCGGCATTCAATAATCTATTAGGTTCCAGGGAAACCCCATAGTTATTAACCCCTGAAGGTATACCGGGAGTATTTGCTGAGCAAAAGTTCCCAAGAGATCAAGTAAATGTTTGAGGGACAATGGCTGTATTTTGGGGTGACAGTTTACTGTCAAAAGTAGAAATATCATTGCTTTAAGGCTGTGATTCCCATCTTTAGCTCAAGGAACAGATTTTTGGCCCCACCCATTAAATTCCCAGTGCACTTGCAAGGTGAGATGATGGACACTTTTCTTCCTGGAACCATTATGCATGCAATTCCCCAGGTCATTGGCTACAGGAAATGATGGTAACATCTCAGGGGTGTTCAACTGGAATTATCATCAGCCTTATTCCCAGAACCATTTAGTATTCATCCATTGCCTACTGGCTGTGTAATACTCTGCTTTATATCTATTACTATTCCTTGTATTTGATTAACTTCAGTGTTTATCATATCTATGCTTACGGGCTCCAATCTATTTTAGACATGTACATTGAAGGTGTTAACCTCCATTACCAGTGAAGTGCCTGCTTCTAAGCTCATTGTCTCACCCTTTCCTGTTCTAACAAATTTGTGGGTTTCTGTTTATAGATTCTGTGATGGATAATAACCGGAATAGCATAATTGCGACCTCTCTCAGTTTCCTTTTCTTTATTGTGTGACCTTAAGGGTGGTAAAGGGTCTCCAATATGGCTAGCATGTGAGCGTACATGCTTGCCATTAAGTAGATTACACTTGGCCCCTTTTGTACATGCTTTTCTTTTTTGTGAGGTGTCTGTAGTGCCCTCCACACAGACTAAGATTGAAGTAACATCAGTGTTATCGTATATTATACGATCAGAGATTGGCATTGGGTTAGGCCGACCAGCTAGAAGACTGTGTATCTGCTACAGATAGCTCAATGATATTTCTATTTTCACAATAAGGTTATTAGCCTTGTCTAAGGATCTGATTAATGCCGCAGTACGTTTGCCCGACTGGCTAGGAGAAGAGTAATTCAAAGTATTTCTTTTAGTCATTTCAAAGGTTAGAAGCGGCAAGTATTATCAAATAATATCAAAACAGTGATCAATAAATAACAATGTATAAGCTCACAAGCTAGAAAAAACGATCCAGCTTAAAATATTCTTGATGTTTTAATATTAACGGCCAATTGCCGAATTAGGAAGAAATTATAAAGTGAAATTCAAAGAGCATAAAAGGGTAGGAGGAAGGCCTGAATGATTAGCGGTTGATCTTAGACTGTTGCCCCTCCCATCATTAGCCAAAGAATTATGGCATTATCAATGTAGTTGATTTAAAATTACCAAGTTTAAATAATAAAATATAGTCAAACCTGTCGATGTTAAAACCAACCGTAAGTATGCACACAAGAGGCTATGCAATTAAACCAGCACACAAGGCCACAATCAGGTGCACCACTTTATCCTTCAAAACTAAATGCACTAGTCTCCAAAGAGACAGAGGCCAGAAACAATCCAAACAGTCCAAAAAGGCTTGGAATGGTTCATCATGGCCACTGTCCTACTCAGGGTGCCCCTGTAATTCGATACACTGGCAGGGATATCAAATGAAAAACCACACTAATAACGTGTATGGGTAACCTCATATATCTAAATCATACACATGACTCTAAATATGTGTCTAACTTTAAAAGAGGTACTACATGTATTAAGAACGCCTAGTAGAAATGTCTACATGCTCGTCCATTATTTGCTTGCGTTCTGCTTTCAATAGACAACTGAGATAAACCAAATTAATTAATTGCTTATTCCAAGAAGTGCAAAAAAGTTCATATTGACAAATACAATGTCCATGGCATTCAATAAAAATCTGTCACTACTTAACAACATATACAGTGTATAAAAACAATACATATCATATTAACTATACTAACAATAGTTAAAAGTGCACAGGTGTTGGGGATCTTGTGGAGCTCTCAAAGAATAATACACAAAGATGTGTTGCCATTCTCAATTTTGTTTGTATGCTCATATTGGATTGTGTGCCCTTACATGCACATGCATGGTGCTAATAATTACAATGGTGGCCAATGCTTCCTATTCGTGGAGCTATAATATTTGTATTGAGGCAGATCTTGGACATATTTATAATTTGTCCTAAATATGATAAAGTGCTGAGTGCCTATATTGAGTACAATGTGCCTGGTATGATGTTTCCCATAATATATTCTCTCAACAGATGTCCATGCATCTCGGTCCCAAACTGTTTTAGTTATTTATTTTAGAAGGATGTCACTGCCCTTTTTACTTTGAAAATGACCTTCTGCCTGGTTAATCATGGAAGCACACAGCCCCCAGAAGTAGCACAATTATCCTTCACAAATAATTTAAGTCTAGTTTCATACTCCTGCATCAAGCATGCTAGTTACTCAGTGCTGGTCTCCAACACATCGATTTTGGGCAGCCATGGATCAACAGTAATGGAGCAAGATATATTGCTTCTGTACTGGAGTCTGATTCAATCAAAGAAGACCATCATTAATGGGGAGCTTTGTGTTTCTAGAAGAATAGGCTGCTAAGAAGGAATGGACAAAAACTACAATGTTGCTGTCAAACAAAGGAAAATAACAATAAGTGCAGTAGGATGCAGATACAGTTAGAGTGCCGCAATACCATAGTGAGTAGGATGAGCCAAACCTGTCAGTATAGATGATAAAAGAAAGTTGACAACAAAACAGGGCTGGTTAATTGCTCCAAGACACCTTTTACTATTTGCCAGCTCACCAAGTCTGCCCTGTCTGCACCGCTTGACTGCAATTGACCACGCTTTGCTTCGGTTTTGCCTCTCCTGTGATAATAAAGGACTACCTGGGTTGAAAGGTTCAGCCCCCTGCTCAGTTTTCCTCCTCCTCCAGCAAACAAATGAAGGGGCACCCAAGCTGCCCTTTCAGCAGCATTTGAACGCACTTCGCTAATTGCTGTGAAAATAAAGGGCTGCAAGTGTTGGAATGTCCATCCCCTGTCTCAGTTATACTCCGCCATAAGTAAACAAATGAAAAGGTGCCCAGTCTGCCCTGACTGCAGCTCTTGGCCACGCCTTTTTGTGACGTTGCCACTCCTGTAATAGTAAAGGACTAAAGCTGTGTGAAGGTTCACTACCCTTGGTCATTTCTCCACCTCCTCCAGGAAACAAGGTGCCCAGTCTGCCCTGTCTGCAGCACTTGACTGCAATTAAAATCGTTTATCTAGAATGTGATGGTCATATGATCTACAATAAACACAGCAGAGGTCACATGTTGAAGTGCTATATGAGTGAGATTAATGTAATCTGTTGGTCTATCTTGTGGTTTGTTGCTACATAAAGCGTTATTATCAAAGATAACTAAATGATTTCCGGTTGGATCAGATGGAAAATCTTCCGTTAAATGTATTGCCACTTTGGTGTATTTACACAGGGGTGGTCAAAGCACTCTGTTGCTGTAAAAATGGGTCTATGTACTTGCACAAAAGTTCCAGCATTGATCCACACTCTGAGATTATTAGGTCTGCTGTGGGGTTTTGTGCTGTTTTTGTGATTTCGTTGCAAAGCATTTAGAGCCGGTATGTGGGAATCATCACTCCATAAAAAGTAATATTCTTTTTTGCTAATCCAATGGCGTTCCAGATCTATTGAGGCGAAATCGACAATTAACAATTTGAGTTCAATTGTTGGGTCTTTAATACGTTTTTGTAGTGGTCTGGTGTTCCTACAATATCCATGAGAATGTGTTTATACAGCTCAGAGGTCAAAAGTGCACTGAGGCAAGAGTCACACGGTTTCTTCCGACAAGGTCACAACCACTTCTTTGGTGTCCAAAAAAGGGCCAGCCATTTCCAGTGTGTATGTTGACTGACGTTATCATGTCTAGGATGTAGTCCCAGAACTTCTTTGATAACGATGCCAAAAGCATGGTTTTGTTACACTTAGAGGATTGATGTATGTGATGGCGAAATGTCCAACAAGCAGCCAACAAGCAGCCAATTGGTTAAACAATCAGTTGATATGAAACCCAATTTCCTCCATGCACTATGTCCCCAGACATCAGAGTCACAATCACATTTGGAATATAGCTGAATATTGCTCGTCATGCTTCCAAGTGATTGATGTACCAATTTATGACTTTAGAATCTCACTTTGAGATTGGGTCTCCCACCATCTCTGAAATACCCTGATACAAATGGTATATCTTTGATCTCTCTTACACCCTGCAATACAAGGGGGCAACAGAATATGACCTGCATGTAGGATAATAGGATGCCTACTGTCCAAACCAATACCCTTATCAACATCTGAGCCTAGATGTTGACTACTCTGATCTCCTTCTTGATTGAAGACACATTTTGATGTTAATGGCACAATGACACCTACACCATGTTCGCTGTGAAACTAAGAAGGTTCAGCCACAACTTTGTTCCAGTTCACACTTTCTCAAACTTACAAAAATGTAGCTTCTGGGAGAGATATATAACCATTCGAAACAATCTTGCAATACATAACTCTTTGTTTTTGCACATCCAGGGATACATAAACCTTGTGATGCAAATGCATGATCATACTCACACATCTTCAACTGAAAGCAGTCACTACTAACCTCAGAAATTAGGTGGAATTTCAGGGTTCTGAAAACAGGCTGAACGCACACCAAGTGCAAGTAACAGTTGGGGCAGCCATTGTTGCTAATTTCACCAGCATTAGGACAGGGATTTAAATGGAGGGGAGCTGTTCCAAATGCCTAGTATTTAAAAGTCGCTGTGTGAAAAGCATATGAGAAGCAATGGGTAGGTGCAGTAGTTTGTACAGGTTCAGATGAGGAAGATGAGGGAGGTGAGGAGCCATCTTGGTCTGCTCACATGTTTTCCCACTGTCATCCTCTTTGTTCTGTTAGCAATCAGTGGTGGAATGATAGAGGTTGGAGCAGCTGTTCAAGGGGACCATGGCACCATTGTCTGTGAGGCTCCTTCTGGACAATTGTCTGATCATGTGGATATTTGGGACCTTGCCCATAGTGAAACAAGAAGACTATTGCTTGTTTTATTTGTTCTTGTGTTGCTGAAACCATTTTTCAAAATGTTATTTGCTCACAATTGTTTTTATAGAAAGTGGGGGAGAGAAACCCTACACTCCTCCCACTGACATTACACACACACCCCACCAATATTGTCTAACCCCAACTCATTGTTTGAGGGATGTTTGAGCAAACAAATTAGAGCAAAAATAAAATGATCAATAGACCTACTACCGAAGAAGCTTTTGACAATAAAGTACATGTTTGATCTTCATATTCTCCTACTAGAACACATAGTTGGTTTGGTGCCCTTGCTCTACAACACTTTGATCATTCACCAGTCTTTTTGAGCTCCACAGAAGGTCGAACTTGCCTAGCATTGCTTCTCTTTTTATTCATTGCACCTATAGTGTCTTCTGATGCTTTTCGCTGACCTATTCACTCTTAGAGGGTGAGTTTTGCTGTTTCTTGATCAAGAGGGTTGCAGCATGTCTAACAAAAGGAAACGTGTTGTTTTCAAATTGGTAAAAGAATTGTATGTATTCATCTTTATATTTGCAAAGCTCATAACGTTCTGGACCATAATTGTTGATTGACACACCAGAAGCATATGAAGGTCCTGCATGTTGTCTGATGGTTGTCAACAGACTGTGACTTCTTTTCATATCTGAAGTTTCTTGGTCAAGCCCATTGGTGACTGAGGGAGAGACAGGCTCCAGAAAGCTCCCTGAGCCAGTCAGCCAATCTCTGCCATAGTGGCACCCCAAAGGGGTTGTGGGAACTACCACGCAGACTGCAGATTTTTTAGCAATTTTGGGTAGGTGCTGCATGACCTGCTTAATTTTTGTTTTCAAACTTATAAACCTGTTGGATCCTCTTTTTGTATCTTAATTATTGCACAGCAATCTTTGTCAGTTTGCATTTTCTACTGTGTAGCCTGTACTGCCATGTATGGATTCACCGGAATAGCATGCTTTTTTTCTGGCACTTCCGGAAGGCATATTTGGTTTTGGCAAATAGGACATATGAAGCCGTTGCTTTTCAAAACAATTCCTGGAAAAAAAAGAAAAAAATGTCAGCACTCATAATGTAGAACCTGTTAACCACAAGAAAAGCATTGTACCTCAGCTCTTATAATCAAATTCGATCCTCCTGGTGAGAGTAAAGTTTCTCTCACAACGTTGACTTAATCCACCCTTGCATTTTCCCCAACTAGTGGAGTGTGATCATATTAGCAAGCTGGGTGGTGGCATATGGAAAAGACTTAAGAGCATGACGTTCAACTTTCTTTAGCTTTTTTCTGGGATTTTGGCTGACACCTGCATAGAGAGGGGGAGGTTAGTTACAGTGACCCAAAGTCATTTCAAGTTTCATTTATATTAGAAATGTCTATGGCTTCTTAAAAACATCCCGACAGCCTGCTTAGGAATTGGGTGTGTGCGAGCTGCCATTGTGTGGTGGACGGGTCGCCACACTGGTGAGATGGATGCTTTTTGGGCTTGTTGGACAAAGCCTGCCCATTAAGAGAGAGCTAAGGGATGGATATGAGATTTATGGGCCCCCACAGCAGTGCAAATGAAATGAGTGGCTTGGACAACCTTTATGGCTGCTGTATATATCAAAAGCTAAATCTTTCTCCTTTCAAAGTGATAAAGGTATAGAATATTGTGTCTTTCTAATCCACTAAAACTAGAGCTGTGCCCGGAAGTTCCCTGTTTGCCTGTAAACTCCAGCGAGGCGTCCTGCCAAGACCATGGATCAACTGCACTTTGAGGACTATACTGTGGACCCATTCACTTTGTATGCATAGGCCCCGCCCACTTTTTTGGGGAAATCCTTGAAATTGGCACGGCCGCACGTACCAGCGCGCGCAGCGCGGAGTGCCCGGAAGTGCCCGATTTGCCTGGAAACTCCTGCGAGGTGTCCTGCCAAGACCGTGGATCACCTGCACTTTGAGGACTATACTGTGGACCCATTCACCTTGAATACATAGGGTGAGCATTCTGCCCACTCTGGAGGAACACTAAGTACATTACTGTACATTAACATACATGTAATCACTTAAAATACTGTTTTTTCTCTTTCTAGATTAGCCCTGCCCACTTTTTTGGAGAAATCCTTGAAATTGGCACAGCTGTGCGCACCAGCGCGCGCGCACCGAGAAGTGCCCAGAAGTGCCCTGTTTGCCTGTTAGCCGGGAGCAGGGGCGAGGGCGACGTTAGTCACTCCCTTTTTTTTTCCCCTCCCTTTGTTTGGGAATTGAGTTTGTTTTCTCCTGTTATGCCCGTTGCGGTGTGCGAGTTGGAGAGAGCCCATCTCCCTTCCATCTCCCTTCCATCTCCAACCTGCAGTCGCTGAAGGGGGTCCTTGTGCGAGTGTGGAGTCTGTTTTGGAACAGGAGACTTTTATTGTCGCGCACGGGACTACGCGACAAAGCCAATCATCTTGAGTATGCCACAAGGACACGGGGAACGTGGAGCACAATGCAGTTGACTTCCTCACGTAGGGTAATGTGGCATTTCTTTTTCCTTTGAGTGGAGGGTGTCTCTGATATCGTATGCACAGCCTGGCAGGGAACGTGGTGCTCCACGTATTGTGTTGAGAGGGGGGTTTCTCTAATGTTTGTTTGTATACTTCATGTGCATAGTATGACCTCTTGACTGCTGGGTGTCTGTATTTTTTGGGAAAAAATTATGTTATAGGCAGCTGAGAAAAACTGTGTTCTGCAAAGTGTTTTCACTTTATGCTATAAACATACTATTTACACTTGGCGTGGCTAAATTTAAACTAATTCCACGTAATCTAAAGAACTTGATGCGCACGAGCCATTCTATAACACACACCGTGTAGCCCTGGTTCCACACTGTATATAAGATTAGTCGTGATACTTTTGCTGGAGTATGGTAGGTACCCGAAGTGGAAAGCTACATATTCTGTGTGAGGCTGCGAAAAACAAATTTGAAAAAAAAAAAATACTCTGATTGCAAGTGGAACCTTTGTTTTCCCTAACATTAAAAGTGTATCAGGGGTAAATCTGTACGACCTGAATATGGATGTAAAAGACCCTAAGGACCTTACAGGGGAAGGTGCCTCAGAAAAATGGGAAATGAGTGGTATTGATTTCCCCCCGCTCCCGGTTGCATCGGGAGACTTAGTAAAGGAACCCTGTGAGCCCCCAAAGAAGATTGATTTGCCTGATGAGCACAAGCATAAAAGCGTTTTAAGTGTACAAGATAGACTAATAAGGCCCTCAACCCTAAACATGGACGATACCCTGCCATCCACGCTGCACCTGGATCCGTCCCTATTAGCTTCAGTGGTATCTGCGGAGTTGGATAGAAGGGTTAGATTATCCACAGGACCGTCAACACCCGTAAGGGCTCGGGCGGGGGGTTGGATAATGTGCACCTCCACAAACCCAGTTGGGGTAGAATAGAGGAGCACACCTTAGCATCTACCTCCCGACTCCCAGCAGAAGATTCGAGAGAAGTGAGGGGTATGTTTGGAAGTGGGAATCAGGGGCATTCACGGCCAGATCTTCATAAATGCTCTAGCCCAACTATTCCTACTGCTCCTCTAAATCATGACTTTGAGGAATCTGCCCATCTGCATGCCTCTGAGGAACCTAACACTGAAGATTTTGCTCATATGTTAGAATCCTTTCTGATCCTATCCAGGATTCTCAATCTCCTGGATAAGGGGCACGAAAGGACACAAGTTGAGATTCAGGAATTGTGAAATATGATGGCAGACTGCTTGGAAAAAGTTAGCAGGGTGGAAGGGTTTGTGCATGACTTGAACACATATAAAAAAAGATATCCTACCACTAGATAAGGAACCTAAGCTGTGGCACAGTACAGGTTCCCAAACGAGGGATGAAGCCAGAGAAAATAAGAACCAGAGTAAAAATGTGCAAGAGGGCTCCACTGAAGAGTGGAAGGAATTGAAGAAGTTGATATTTATCAACTCGGAGAAGATAAATAATGCGGAAAACCAGAGAGTAGTGGATTATGAAACTAGAGATAGTAAAGAAATGAATGCCTCATAACTCAGTAATAGAAGTAACAATAGTACATCTATTCTACTCAAGGTTTTAGAAGAGGAGGCAATGGAGAATCAAACAAACACAAGACATAGATCGTAACCAGGGAGAAGAGCAACCTTTTGTATGTGTAATCTCTCGTAGAGAAATGGAAATGAGGGCAAGAGCTATCAAGAGAAGAGCTAAGAGTGAAAGGGTAGCTAACTTAGGATCAACAAAGAAATCCCAAAATCAACCCTCCATAAAAATAAAAAACATGAACATTAACATCAAAGACATTTGTAGCTTATCAGGTGAGGGTGGTATATTAGACTTTACCCAACTTAATGAAGAAAGTAAGTTAGCATTGGACCTAAAGGAAGACACGGGAAAACAGGATTCGGTAAGAGAGGGGGCTCCCACACAGACAGCAGAAATCAAATGTAAGGCACACGCTGCCGAATATGGAGAAGCTCCAAACACCCTATTCAAAGCCATGAACCACAAGAGGAAAATTGTCTCCACTACACAAAAAAACAAAAAAAATAGAAATAAATAATAAAAAAAAGAAGATCCAAAAAAGTCTCATGATACAAGATCAGAAGGCTGAAAAGAGGTACGGAGCATCCAACAGTTCTTCAGCACACAAACAAAAGAAAAGATTGTTACAGAAACAGTGCAGGAGATAGAAATGGATAAGACAATACATCAGATGCTCCTAAGGGATTGGAGACCCTCATTGGCTCAATCCATTAGGAGGGGACGGAAATTGCGGGGGGACCCAAATTAGTGAAGTCAGCAGTAATTATTCGACTGTTATCCCTAGTGAAGATATAAAAATACTGGTACAGGAAACTCTCCTCAAAATTCTTCAACAGTCACCCAAGCTCGCTCTAACCCGCCCAGCTCCAATTGTGCATTTGGAGCGTAAATCTTTGGAGGGAGCACTAAGGAGGAATTATCCTGAAACAGTGACAGAAAGTAAAGAAGTCCATGGTCTACAGGGACTAAATGATCAATCTCATGAAGATGGGTCAAATATTGATACGCCAAACTCAAAATATGAATATCCCTCCACTAAGGCCTCGGTCAACCCTACCGACACGAGTGCTGAAGGTAGAATGGAAGATCCACCTATTAATCAAACACAATTGGTGGATAAGGAATTTGATGAACGTATTAGACAAACATTTTAACTATGGAATCAAGAGAAGGCCCATGAAAAAGGAAGAGATTTTAATGCAGGGCGGGAAGTGAAGTTTGAGACCAGATGTGGCAGGGTGTGGGAACCAGATAGGCACCGGAAGCAGGAGGAACAAGATCTTAAGTATCAATATGCTGGGCAGGAGGATTGGAGAGAATGGAGGGAACCGAAATACGTGGATGACCCTAGCGTCATACTGAATTTCGTATTAACAATAGGAGGTCCCCCCTCACTAAACCGAGTAAGGATTCTCTCCTTGTTTAATGAAATTCCTCGCCTCTCATTGATCTCCTCGGGGGACATTAAACTCATAGATTTCATTCACCCGACGAGATATGATAGTGTTAGGATTGTGTTCTATTCGAGAGCAACGTATGAGCTTGCACTCACAGAAGGAGTGGCACTGCAAATATTTGGTTATGATATTGTAAATTTTAGCCAAGGTTTGGGAACACAACAGGGTGTGGAGTGGATGGGTTACTCTAATAAGTCATAAAGGAATAAGCAAACACAAGGAGGTTATAACATAAATATTGAGAAACAACTTAAAGATATGAATGAGTTTAGAACATTGGCACAATCCTTGAGAGAATCCATAGCCAAGATTAAAGGTCTGACAGACTCGACCTAGAGTATTGCGAAGTTAAATTGTCTATCATGGAACTCTCGGGGGTCACGCGCATTAATGTATTCTGTAAATATTTGTTCAGAGCTCGTGAAATATTCCTTTTTGTGTATTCAAGAAACCTGGGCAACAACCAACATTTTTCTAGACGCTAGACGATTTCACAATTTTTCAGGAGCCAGCCACAAAAAAAAACTAAGGGGAAGACCGGTGGGGGGATTGCTTATCACAATCAAGAACAATGCTAACTTTGAAACCATCAAGCACTTTAGTATAAATAATGGTTGCATAGCCTCACTTATAAACGTGGGCTGGAAGAGTGCGCAAATTTACCTGTTAATCATAAACATATACTGGCAACCAGAGTGTGATCTAAAGAAGTATATTGAGTCCATTGACTCAATGATTCAGGAATGCCAGGACCTAAACAAGGATCTGTATATTGTTATGTGTGGGGATTTTAATGGTGAAATCTGTGTGGAAGAAAAACCGTATATAGGAAGGTTGGTCGGATTGGAAATGAGTGGGGGGACACACGGAAATACCAACAAGGGCAACAATGCGCACAATTTATAGGTGGCTGGGGGCTTCATTGTGTAAATAATTTGTTGGGAGAATCAATGGACAAATCCACCTGGTCAAATGGTAAATGAAGCTCTACTATCAATTACATTTTTGCGTGTACCAAGACCGTCTCTCTCATACATGAATTCAAACTAATGATGTACTGGAGAGTGACCATAAAATATTAAGAATGGTAATAGTGACCGAGGTGGACAGACCGATGCGTCTAGCTATTACATTCCGCTGTCCCTGAATGACAAACAGAATCGAAATGTGTGGCACAAAACCAACATCAACAGAGTTAACACGTTTTTCCAAGAAGATTTCAACAATAGTACGTACATCCAAAAAACATTATTATATGCCCAAAACTCATTTGGGGGTTATATAGAGTCCATCGTTATCAGCAAAGGGGGATTAAATAAAAAAAAAGAATATACAAATAGGAAAGAACCCCACAAGCATGCATTTTCTGAAGAAATGAAAACACTAAAGAATTAACGTAATCGTGAAATACGTAGGTTCCTAACACTTCATAAAAACTCACAAAAAATGTTGAATAGGAGTGAATTCTCCCTGTTAAAAAACAGATGGAAGAGGAAAGCTAGGTGCCTACACACCAAACTGTATCAGGGAGATGCCGAAGATATTTTCGCATCTCTTCGTGATGCCAATACACATAGATTTTGGGCACTGGTAAACAAGGGTGGTGTAACGCAAATGAAAGCCCAATCTGTCTGTGTAAATTCTAAAAAATGGGAAGGACACTTTGGCACTCTATATGCCCCTCCGGTGATGGTCTGCAATCCTTCATGGCATATTGTAAATGTCTTATGGGATATTCCTTTTGGGGTTAAAGACATCAAATGTATCATTGTCAAAAGCTCTTCTTCGCGGGCCCCCGGCCCAAATATGCTCTGCAATAATGTTATGAAGGGAAATGCAAACACATGGGCAAAAATGTTATTCATCCTATTTAAAGACATTCTGCGGACTAAGACCATCCCCTCCACCTGGAGAATGTCGTATATTGTACCCATCTATAAAAAAAGGGGATAGGGCACTTAGATCAAGTTACAGACCCTTTGCCCTGTTAGATGTTGACTCCAAAATGTTTGCAACTCTCATACTGGAGCATATTCGCAGCTGGATGGACAAGTTTAAGATCTTGTCCCCCAATCAGTTTGGGTTTAGAAAAAATGTTGGCACTGTCGCTGGAGGTCTTTTACTAAACATTCTACAAAACGCAGCATGGACCCCCGGAAACTCACCTATTTATATAGCGTCAATTGATCTTACTGCAGCTTTCGATCTAGTGGATAGATCAATTTTGTGGTCCAAACTTGAGAATCTAGGAATGCCAACACCCCTGCTATCTGTACTGTATAATATGCATGAAGCCTCTAGGGTCAAAGTGAGACTTAATGTGGAGGATTCCCTGTCTCAGGAGATTAGGGTTGAAAATGGCCTAAGGCAAGGATGTATCTATGCACCTACCGTTTGTTAATCTTTATTTCTCTGATATGGGCAAAGTTGTACACACCTTTCAGATAACTCACCAAAAATTGAAGGTTCTAAGATTGTATGGACTGCCTATGCAGACGACGTGACCCTGTACGACTACACTCCCATTGGACTCCAGCGCCTCCTATCTGCGTTTAAGGATTATATCTCTGTAAATGCATTAAACATAAACTACTCAAAAACAGTTATAGTCTGTCTTTCACATAAGAAAAAACGAAATTGCTTCTCATGGTTTTTAAACCATGAGAAACTCCCCACCAGTACAGCAAAAAGATATCTTGGTTACCCGGTATTCGGGGATAAAAAAAAGGAGAATCTACGTAACCTACTAAATGCGAAGGTGGGCACAATGATTGCACAAGTGCGCAAAATAGATTCGAAATATGGAAAATGTTCACTAATGCCCTGTATAAAAAAAACAAATTGTAGCCCAATTTTGTTACAGCCTTGAATTAGCCCCATTATGGTGCAGGACTGAGGTGGCATATACAAAGCTAAAATGGTAAAATCACTGGTGAGGTGTCTGCCTAAATGTGTGCCCTTGGTGGCAATTTGTTTCAAACTTGGCCTGCACTCATTGAGGAGCGTTATAGAATGGCGAAGAATGTCCCTTTATAGGAAAATGATTACCAGTAATGAATCAACACTGTACAATATTATGGGGAAGGGCATACGGAGTGGTGCTCCAACATCTGAGAGATATGATGGAGGAAGCAAACGATGTACTGGATTTATTGGGTGTACCTAGAGATATGTTAATTAGGAACCCAATGAAAGTAAAAAAAACTACTGTCACATGCTGATTGGCATTTCACAGTACAAGATGTTAAGAAAACCCGCCTATACAATCATATTGTAAATGAAAGTAAAAAGATGGGGGCAACTGCATCATATCTAATTAAATGTCCAGATAGAGAATGGAGACAGAACTTTATGAGATTTCGATTTAATGTACTCGGGACGGGTGAGATACAAGACATTAGAAATTGTGAAGTTAGGGGTCACTCGTTTTGTCAGTTTTGTAAACAGAAGGAGTATTGTGAGAGACTAGTGCACTTGTTGACCCAATGTGATGGAATAAGAAAGGAACGCATCGGTTACTTCAGTTGTCATGTACCTAATACCGAGTGCGTGGATTTGGAGCTTTTGTGGCAAGATATGCTCCATGGTAAAAGAGTAAAGCTACAGATCGCAATAATAAGATTTCTAAAAATGTGTTGCCATTTATGAAAATCTAGTAAAAACAACACAAAATAAGTCCATATAATGTATTCGCAATGCACTGGCACTATTATAATGAATGTGCTGAGTCTTAAGAAATCCTGTTAAAATAATACGAGATAGTCCCACATAACGCACTCACATTGCACTGGTATTACAGCAATCCCTAAAGTAACACACCTGAGTGGCCTCTGGAAATGATAACTGAAACGTGTATGTACTGTTGGAAAGGAAACTGTTATGTTTATGGATGTGTGTTATTATATGTATTTATCAGAGCTTATTGTAAACTGTATTTTATCATTATAAGCCTCACTGTCTTTTAGAATTTTAGAATTTTAAGATTTGAGCTTTTAGGATTTTATGGAAATCGTATGTGTAACTGCTATATGAATTTATCCAAAACCTCGAAACTCCTTTTTTTAGGATTAATTGTGCCAGTCTAAATTTTGATGAATTTTCTTCATTATTAGCTATATGGCCTTTCAGAATTTTAAGATTTGAGTTTATAGGAATTTTATGGAAATTGTAAATGTTTTTACTATATGAAATTTGTCTGAAAATCTTGAAACTTCTATGTTAGGATTAATCATGCCGGTCTAAAATGTTGATGTTTTCTTTCACGTTCAAAAAATGTGTTCTTGTGTTTTGTAAAAGTTACTTTGTAACTATAAATAAATATTTTTTAAAAAGATTGGGGTAAAGAGTGGTGTGTTTAGCAAGGCAAAATAGTGTTGACTGAGTCTGAATTATTTGCTCACTCTCTTGTGTGCTTGTTTCACCGAAATCTGCCTCACTACTCTGAGTTGTCGGTCATTGTTTAAATTGGAAGTTTACTTGAGCAGTGGCCAGATAATCCAGAGCACAGCCTCATGGAATCTTTGAATAAGCAAGTTGTCTGATATCTTGTAAACGTTCCTCATATATCAGGTTATATATTAATAGATCACATTATTGTCTTCAAAATGAATTATTCTTACGGTCTGTAGACATGCTATCTGTGTGTCTGTCTCATGCTACATTTGATTTTATGAGCTGAATGAAAGCTTACACATGGGCCACATTGGACATGAAGTCACTGACACTCAGCTATTGAGTTCTATACAGTAGATGCTTAAGACAGTTTCCTCATCTGCTCCGGCTTGTTGGGTTATGTGAGAAGCTCAAGTGAATACATCACCCTTTGGGGCTTGCTGCCGCTGGGGGCAACAGGCTCTAAAGCTTTTAGTGTAGGTATTCACTTATAAGATAGCCTCAGTGCAGATAACTATTCTTGTGATTCATGTTTCTAAGAATGCTCTTTAACCTGTTACTGAGATGAGTGAATTTAGGTAAATAACCTGTAAAATGGTACAGTACTCTCATTGCTACACCATGGAGAGTTACCATACCAACTTAAATACAGGTGATGCGTTGTTCCAGTGAAGACTCAGAGGCAAATATTATCCTGCCCTTGCTTTTTTAATTTTCTGAGATTCTAGGTGGTATTGCTGGATCACTGATGTTGATTGTGACATGGTAATAAATGAAGAATTGGCCTTTACTACCCATCATTGTACTGTTTGATCTGTGCTTATTTTTCAGGCAACATTTCCGTGGGCTTTGCCTCAACATCTTGTCCCAGGATTGGTTGAGTTGCCAGATGACCAGACTGCAGAAGTGTCAATGGGCGTGGTTTTTTCAGTAGTTTGGAAGGTGCTTCGACTTAATTTCATTTTGCAGAAGAAGGAGTTTAGTTGTTCTACTGCATCATAGAGGAGGAGTCATAAAGGGGGGCGGGGGAAGGGGGGGAGTGAGGCCACATGTTCCAAAGTTGTGAAATAAATGTTTGTGAAAAGGTATTTTTTTTTCCTTCACAGTGGTTTAATGCTGAAGAACATCACCAGTAGAGTAAATGAAACATAATGTTTGTCTCTGATCTATAATAGTACAGGAACATCGCCTACTATGGGTTGGGGAGTGTGCATTATTTGTATATTTACCTAATTAGTTTATATAAATCCCATTACAAAACTTCATTTTCTTTCATTTTCGTATCGTACTCTAAAATACAGCCTGACAAATAGTTATATATTTATCTGATAATCCAGAAATGCTTAATATCTACCTCAATATATCAAACTGGGACAATAAAACTCTCTTTTAAGTGGCGTTCTGCATATTTAAAAGCTGTTCTAGCATCAGCGAAGATTAATCACATGAGATCTAATCATCTGTATTTCCATGAAAATCCTATTGCTCACGTCGGAGCATGCTACCACTTTTTTCTTCGGAATAATCTGTAAAATTTGTTTCATTAGAATAATAAATCATAAATGGAAAACAAGGGAAACAATATTCCAACTTTCAGCGATGCTTTCGTAGGCGGTTCCCCAGCAGCCTCACACAGTGCATTGATTAAACGTAATATAATCACGGTTGTAGAGTAATTAACACAAACTTTAAAAAGTCATACATAATTAATAGATTCAAGTAAATGGCTGTCGGAAATCTGCTGGTGTTCACCTGTGAGGGATGACAACATTGAAATGCCATTCTGAAAAACAAAGTGTGCATTTATTGTGACGCGTTTATAAGGCAAACGCAACATTGTCTTCATTTACTGTTTTACTTTATAGCTAATTGGCTTTTTAAACTGCAATGGTGACATGAGATGATACTGTTTAATAGGCATTTTTCATGGAAAGTGCGTGTCCGTTTAAATAAACGAAATGCGTGTTCAGTAAATATAATGTATTCAGTTGTAAATCGGCAACAAGTAAAGCAAGTCAGTTGGTTGCAAGATACGATGACATGATATTCATGACGGCTTAATAGCCAGAGGTTTCTAAGCGTGGACCGAGATCGAACCTGTGATGTGCGGTGTCGTCTTGCTTCCAGGGGGAGCGCCTTGCCCCTGAGCTATCCTCCCCGGACCGCTAAGGTCGTCAGTATGGATTTTAAGTTTTTCCACCCAGGAGTTGCAATTTACCACGGTGGCCAATAAAAAGAAGTGGTCGACTGACTGTCCAATAAGTGGATGTTAAATTGACTGTGTCACACGGGATAAGATGCAGCTAAGGTGGCGAGGTCTAATTTAACTGTGTGCGCAATTTTAGCACTTCCATCGTGAATTGGTCAAGTAGCACCAGGCCCAGTCACTGCCTTTCCTTTACTAGAGCAAGTGGCTACAGCAATAAACCCGGATTGTCTTCTTAAATTGCCTAGTCAAACATTTTCATTAGTGTACATTTCACAAAACAATAGTGCAAATGTTATGTCCAAATGGCATTCTAAAAAGCATTTCCAGTGCAGCGAAGAGTGGCACGGACAAGATGCAGAACATGCCAAGTCAGACTGATTAAGTAAAAGGTGGCATCTCGGATACCTTCAAGAAAAGAAGGTTGGCTACAGTAGCAACACAAGTTAATGTGAGAGTCAACGAAAGCCAGTCAGGCCATAGGATTGAGCAAGGCTGTTGAATCTCGTCGTGTGAGATTACCAGGAGCACATGTGCAATAAAGTCGCATTTAAATAAATATCACAAGACGTCGGGTATAGATGCACCTTCTTTAATGATGAAACTCGAACTGGCGCAAAGCCGGTAGCCCCGCCTTCCACATTACGTGGGTTGCAACCCACAACAAAACACACAACAGAAAAGGGACATGGGCCTGTCGTTCACAAACATAATGAACATAAAGAGAGGACGTTACATCTTCCCCAGGCTTAATAAAGACCTTAGGGCACTCAACCCATATCTTCAATCCATCTAGAATGCAAACTACCCTTCTAGAGAGGCTTCGCATGAGGGGAGTGTCTTCCACATTGCGATTACTATCATTAGTGTCCACATCGCCTTCCAGGAACTCCGAGTCCAAATCAGACGTGTCATCACAGCCTGTTGAATCATTTTCCTCATGATTCATTTCGCCTTCAAAAGACCGAAGAAATGAAGAGTTTTGGATGACATTGCCAGTGGGACTGGCAGCTGTTACCATGGTCCCTTGAACGTGAGTCACTATCATTGGTTCTGGCTTGAATGAGGGGTCCTCCTCGGAGTCTTGAGCTTGACGTACCAGTACTCTTGCTCTCACGATCCCTTGTCCGGGCTTTGTCTGCACATATGCCGGACAAAGCACTGTTGGTATTGTGGGGAAGAGTGGTTCTTACCACACGCCCAAACATGAGTGCTGAGGGACTAGTTCCAGTAGAGCTATGTGGCGTAAGCCTGTAGTCCCGGAGTAGTGCGCATATGGCCTGCATGAAGGATCCCTTGGTGATTGAGCAGACTTTCAGAGTGTTTTTTAGGTTGCCCATGAACCTTTCCACTATTCCATTGGCTTGTGGCCAAAGAGGTGTTATTTTGCAATGCTGGAAATTAAGGTGTTTTGCAAACATGGCAAAAGTCATGCCCGCTGAAAGGGGGTCCATTGTCCGACTTCACAGTGGAGGGGATTCCATAGTTGGCACATGTTTTGTCTAGTGCTGATATCACCGCGTGAGCACTGGTGGAGTGGATCAAATGGACTTCCGGGAACCTGGACATCTCGTCAATGATTACCAGTAAATATTTGTCATTGTCAAGAGGACCAAACATGTCGATGGCGACCTCATCCCATACTTGTAGTGGCATTGTTGTCATCTTGAGAGGCTCAGAAATGTGCATGGGGCAACCACCTTGCATGCTATACAATTCACTAGTACCTGTCCCACTCTATCGTCCATCTCTGGGAACCACATTTTGGTCCTGAGCTGTCTTTTTGTGGACATGATTCCCCTGTTTCCCGTGTGTGCCAGAGCGAGTATTTGGTCTTGTAGACTTGCAGGGATGAATATCCTGTTTTCCTATAGCAATAAT
This sequence comes from Ambystoma mexicanum, assembly GCF_040938575.1. NCBI lineage: Eukaryota > Metazoa > Chordata > Amphibia > Caudata > Ambystomatidae > Ambystoma > Ambystoma mexicanum. Next base: position 424,182,156 of record NC_090937.1, on the reverse strand, counting down.
CCCCCCGGGGAGATTGACAATGTATGCCTTATGAGTTGGAATGTCTGGAAGTGTTTCTCTTCTGCGACCGACAGACAAGACAGTAATCATAGCATTACAGATAAGTCAAAAAGCCAGTAGATCCAAGGTTCCAGTATGACGGTCAGGGGCAAAATGATCTATGGTCCTCCACCATTGAATAAACTGGTTTTCATGGCCTTTCAATTTTGAAGATATGATGGCAGTTGCCTGACAGTATTTGGCAGGTCATTCCATACCGTGGGCCCTCATGCACTGAAACTACAATCCCCATGTGATTTGAGTCTAAAACGTGATTGTTGTAGCAAATCTCTATTGTTAGAACAAAGAGTATGTCTAAAAGATATTTTCTTAAGACGGTCTTTCAAATACCGGGGGACAGTATGGGCAAGGCACTTGTAAACTAGGCAGGAGGCCTTAAAGTGAATCCTTTCAGCCACAGGGAGCCAATTGAACTTCCTCAGTGTA